>NW_027271554.1:1282500-1660000 GCF_040938485.1 Diadema antillarum
TCTCTATAAAGTGTATTGGCTCAAAAAAATTATTGCCATATCATTATGTTTTTATCATTTTTGTTGTCTGTCCATGTCTGTTGATGATTTCATGGCATAATTTGGGGCAGACACTCAAAAGAATTTATCAGAAATGTCAAATTAGATGTTTTTGCTGTTTCGGAGGCTTCAATGCGTCTCGGAGGCTTCACGTGTTAACGGAAAATTTGTATTGTCTCCTATTTTCAGAGAGTTTGGCGGATCTTAACTATTTTTGGTCTATTAGGTTAGGGCCCCATGTCCTACATTTTGACATATAAATTAGGTCGCTTCTCTTATCTATATTCATATTATTTGACTAAACACTTTGTTTCGGAGGCTTCAAAACTGCTAACGGAAATTTCACTTGATAGAATCAAATTATCACAAAATTTCAAATAGCCCTAGAATCAAGTAAACTTTGATGTAAGTCTAAAGTTTAGATGTACCTTACTATTTTCAGCATAAAAGAAAGTAACCAAAACACACCCACTGATCATTACTGTCCATCAAAGTTTGTAAACAATTGTTAACGGAAAATGAAGCCTCCGAAACCTCAAATTTGAAGTCATAGCATTCTAAAATAAAGGGCCAGATGCAAACCAAACTAATTTGGTCATTTCAATTGACCATACAACTATGCGTTTAACATAAAAAATTAGATCTCTGCAGTTGCTGTAGAAAATTATTAAC
Source organism: Diadema antillarum (assembly GCF_040938485.1). Lineage (NCBI taxonomy): Eukaryota > Metazoa > Echinodermata > Echinoidea > Diadematoida > Diadematidae > Diadema > Diadema antillarum. Next base: position 1,283,212 of record NW_027271554.1, read on the forward strand.
ATTTCAAAAATGGTATATAAATTTCAATGCAACAAAATAGTCATTTTTAGGGTACATATGTGACTGTCAAAACAAAACGCATCAATACCTGGACCTGATTATGCTACCCAAGGTGGCTACTCATAAGGTGACTCACATGGGAAAAAATCTTTGAGATCTGTAAATCTATGTGTTCAGGGTGGGCAAAAAGGCTAAAAATTGAAAGTTACACCCTTTACCGTGAAACTGACCATATGTGTATGGGAATGCATTACATTAGGGCTCAGCATGCCTGAGGGCAACAGTAAAATAATTACTTTTATGAGCCCTAGCCCATGTATTGCTTCCCTGTTCATACTTTGTGGTATACGTCAACTCTGCTATTTCCATGTAAATGTATGTTATGTTAATGCTAGGGCCATTTTCATTTAGCTGAATAAATAAATAAATAAATATTGATGACAATAATGACAATAATAATAACAATAATAATAATAAACACACACAAAAATGAATGTCAGCAGGATCCCTATATATGAAAAAAAAAACAGTTATTACCAAGATGTATTGCATTCCAACCCCCTGCAGGCTTCAGTTGAAGCCCGCCTGAAGACGGCCATGCAGTCACAGCTGGATGGAGTCAGAACAGGACTTACGCAGCTGCATAGCGCCCTCACTGGTATTCGGGAGATCAGAACATGGTGAGAAAATGAAATGAGTTAAAAAGGTAGAAAACAAACAAAAACAATTTGACCTTTCTGGATATGAATCATTATCAAATCATGGTATTATTTGATATACACAATACTGAACAAGCTGAGATTTAACTGTTCATGGATATTACAAAGTTTTCAAACTGCATGTGATTCTGGTGTTGGTACAATTCCATTCTCTTCATTCACATATCAGCACAAATCAAACTTACCATTAGCTTGGATTTATCAATAGCTAACATAAATATCAATCTTCTGCTACTTGCCCAAATGACTTCATTTAAACTTCAGAACAGGAGAGGACAATGTATACAAATTTGGTCAAAGTGATGTCATGCATACACTAGATATATTAGTATAATTCTTCTGTTGAAGTTGCTGCAGTCTTGAAGATTGTGCGCTGTCCATGCATTTGTGGAACTGAAACTATGATTTTAACACAAGAGTCAATGGAAACGGGTGATGTCAGCCATAGGATATCCATTTTTGCTCAAACAAAATTGTATGGATGAGAGCAATAGTGTACAATTATACTTTTAATTACATGTCACATTATAGGCAAATTGCCAGTCGGATATCTACATTCTGTCTACCAGGTGTTGTATACAGGTAATATACAAATAATGAATGTTGTTTGAGTGTGCAATAATGGACAGAATTTTTTATGAGGTAACAGATGAAATGATCCATTCAACGAGGCTGAGATAAATGGATCGATGATTTCATCATTCAACAAGTGAAATATTCTGTCCCTTGCACGAATGACAAACATTTATTATTTTTTTGCAACTGATTGACAAATTGCCCTACATCGACGTAAATAAGCACTGAATTGATCAGTGTCTTAGTTGTAGCCATGATAAAAAATCATGGGCGTACATACTCGAGCAGGATTTGAACCTACGACCTCCTGATCACCGGACATTTATCGTGGCTACTACTAAGACACTGATCCATTCAGTGCTTATTTACGTCGATGTAGGGCAATTTGTCAATCAGTTGCAATGAAAACATCTCGACGGAAGAAAATCATGAATTTGAACATTTATTATTTGTTCTACGTATATAACACCTAAAAATAGATCTTTGTCATTTAATTTTTTTTAATGAATTTGGCAACAAATGAGAATGAGCGAGATCTGAGATTGAAAGAGCTACATTGTAGTGCTCTCTGAGTGCTATACACTAGCACACTGTCCAGTAATATGCTTGATCACATGCACAATGCAAATTCAAGCATCTTCCATTCATAGTGTGCTGGGCTATCAGCATGCATTGAAATAGAGCAAATTGTAGGGATCCAAGATTGCAAGGTAAATGGAGCCAAGTTTGCATAAATGATGATATAATAGTAAAATGGGACAAATGATTGATATCAAACAACCAATCAAATGACAAGGATCTATTTAGGTGATATGTAAAATGTGACCCTGCATCACAAAACCAACAAAAAGTTGTCAGACATGGATTTTTAAGTAAGGGTAGATTCTGAAAGAGTAGACTCTAAGCTTTAAAATGATGTAAGACTCAATTCAAAGGACTCCCTTAACCTACTGTGGTATCTAAATACTGGAAAGAAAGCACACACTCTGGAAAAGTGTGAACTGAGAAAAGAGCCTCTGAAGTACAAGGTCTATTCAAGTGCTAAATCTTTACCAAGCCATGCTAGCTGTAATTTGAATTGGTCAAAAAACAGGATACACACCACTGGAGCAACAACAATGAAGGGATTACTAGATTAAGCTGTAATAGCGCATGTTCTATAAACACATTCTGTTGAGGATTGATGCCAACTTTCAAAGCAGTAGTGTTATCATTTCAAAAGTTATTGGACTTGAAAGTGAAGAGTGTGCAAAGAATTTCAAGAAATGAAAAGGGGTCTCTAATAAAGACATACCTGAGCATTCTGCTCTCCCCCAAAAAAAGGGGTTGTAGAAAAATTGCTGAAAGCACACTTTCCCATTTATGTTATGATCCCAAACTAAAGAATAGTGTAGAAGAAGGATAGCTCTTTTAGAAAATATGAAAAACTCAAGATTGACTTGGTTAACCCATTTCACCTTTTTTGAGCCCTCACGTAAAATCAATGGGTGCAACTTTCTGTTGGTTTTGTGATGCACGGTCACATATAAGACATTCTGTCTACTATCTTTTTCCCCTATATCTTCCTGGTCGCCATAAGAGATAAAATATATACAAATTACCAGGCAGTGACAGTACAAGTCCAGTGCATATAGAATAGACAAAATCATGACTGAAATGGTCAGATAATTTCATTTCTCCCGGATAATCGATGTTAAGTATTGTCAAATACACAAAATGTGAACAATAGTTATAATAAAAATGTTTCCAGACTAAACCGTCTACACCCCATTTCCCTCACTGCAGGGTCAAGGAGGTGGACGTTAGGTATCGAGAATGCGCTGAGCTGACCTCCACCCTCGGAGATGTCAAGGAAGTAGCGAGTCAACACAGTCAGGTATGCTGTACGCTCCTTTCTTCCTCCCGTATAAATGCCTACCGTTGTCATCCATTGTTCTGATGTCATCAGCTGAGTACCATGAGAGCGCTATTGCATTCTAAGATTTGAGCCTAATTAAAAATCTAACAATCAGTTTTCATGAAATAAAAGTTGTCTTAATCAAAAGTGGGTATATTAATAAGCATTGTTCCAAATATTGGTAAACTATTGCCCTTGTGGTTTGATTTTTTTTTTTACTGGAAATTGAAATAGTTTAAAATTGAAACCATAATGTAGAGTAGATCAGGCTCTACAGAGTGATACCAATAACTCAATACCCCCCCCCCACCCTACCACAAAAAAAGAAAAAAAATGTGATAAAGCCTTTGTCTTTCTCAGCCAACAATATTGCAGCTGTTTTCTTTGTAATGAGCATGATGATATTTAGTGTTGTTATGTTCTTCATTATATTACAGTATTGTTACTGTTATTGTTATAATTATTGATATTATTGTGATGATGGTGATAGTGATGATGATGATTATGATTATAATGATTGTAATTATTGTTATGATGATTATTATTTTCATTATCATCATCATCAGTGCCCTCAAGTTGGTCTGTATACCACAACTTCATACTTTGACTATCTGCACTGGGTATTCTATCTCCACCCCATTGCAGTAAATAAAGAGGTTTATGCACAATGCAAAAGCAAGCATTTCAGACATACAGATGCGTTAAATTCCTTGTTTGCATGTCCTATTATTAAAATTAACCATATTTGACACCAAAAAGCCCCAGCCACTCCTAAGAGAGAAAATATTGCCAATGTTACTGTGAACCAACAACGTGTGGGAAGAGTTCAAACCGTTAATCATGCTCCCCCATAGACTGTCTTTAAAGGGATGGTATAGTTTTGGTTGAGATAGGGGATTGAGATTTTAACCTTTTGTGAGATAATTCCGAACCACTCATGAAATATTACAGAGTATACAATTCTAAGAAGAATTGCAAGTTTTGAAATAAGTCTTGAAATGACCGAGATATCCCAAAACAAAGTAAAACAAGTGGTCCTCATAAAAGGTCGGTTCCATCTTTTATTAGAACCTCTTTGTTGTTGGACATTTTTGGATAATTTTTCCCTATCTGTGCCAACCCCACCCCCATCCAACCTACTTGTAGCTTTAAAAATTGCACAGATGTGTCATTAGCTGCATTTACACATAGGAGTTAGTGCTTTTTGCATCACAATGCAAATATCCATGTTATTTGCCCCCCCCCCCCCAAAAAAAAAAGCCACCAAATAAATAAATGAATAAGTAAATAAATAAATAAATAAGATAAATAAATAAATAAATGAATAAATAAATAAATAAATAAATAAAAATGTTTGGCTCAGAGTGTTAAAAAGCGTTTTCAAATCCCGGACAGTGAGACTGTGCTTGCATAGCAATGACCACAGCATGACTTAGGGTGCCCTGGTGTAGTACAGGTTGCATTATGGGATTGAAAAGAACTTGACAAGATTTCTTTGAGTGGCATTGACACAGACACCAAGCCAAGCAAATTATCAAGAAGGATTTATAGAAAATTAGTCCACATGGACAGATTTTTTGCACCACAATGCATGTGAGAATGAGAGAATTATTTTTTCCCCCACCGCAAATATTAATGTTTTTCGCACTGTGTTGCAAAAATTTGTTTAAGACTGTAATTTTGTGCTTGTACTTGTTTGAAAGTGACTATTCTGCATCTGTCTCATGATTGAGTCCTGATTTTGTACTTTTATTTAAATTTTTGTTTTCTTTCATCTCATCCAGCTAGCAGCAGCTGTGGAAAACTTGAAGCACATCTTCACTGTCCCAGAGAATGTGAAGAAGACGGAGATGTATATTCAGGATGAGAAACTGCTGCATGCACACAAAGGGTATTAAAACTTCCCTCCTGTTTAAAGTTTGCAGTTTTTTTATGGATTCACTTATTTGTTCATTCATTTTAATCACCATTTATTTATATATCTGTATATAAATGTATGTGTATCTATCTATCTATCTATCTGTCCATCTAACTATCTACCTATCTATAATATGTATTCAGCAGTTATTTGCACATTTTTTATTCATTTATGTGTGAAGAACCACGTTTGTTGCCTTTCAGGGCAGGCAAGATAAGTACGTTGGTCTTCGGAATACTTAAATGTGTATTGTGCACATCTGTTTACTGTTATTTTTTCTATTTTCTTATATTCTTTTTTTTTTTCTAAATGTAATGCTGTGCAGGGTGCTACATAACTTTATTTCACCACTTGCCCGGTCGGGCAAGCAGATTTTCAAATTTGGTGTGAAACACTTGCCCGAATGATAATTTTACTTGCCCGAAAAGAAAGTCCAAAATATAAGGAAATGATATAGAAAATCATGTGTAAGTAAAGGGCTTAATAAAACACTATCACTTGAATCCAGCACAACAAACTTGGTCTGATCAAGTGAAGTGTTTCCGTTGAAATGCATTAGGGCTTCTTCACTTAAGTGTTGGAAGGTTGCTGAAATGATGTGTTGCATCACTAAACAGCTATTATCGTGGGGCTTCTGTATGGTTGACTTTGTAGGTTTGTTGGGGGGAATAAGTGAAAAAATGGTGTTTTCACAACTTTCTTGCTTGCCCAATTCGGGCAAGCATTTGTTCTCATTGTTCAATAAACACTTGCCCAAATTTGATTTGTTTTTTGTTTTGTTTTTTCACTTGCCCTGGGCAATCAGGCAAGTGTTTATGTAGCACCCTGCTGTGGTATTGTTCATATGTGGTAGGTGAGTACTGACAACTAATTCTGAAGTGATTAAATGTGATTTGAAAGACTTGTATTCATTGCACATAAAGTGGAATACAGTATTACGCTATGCCCAAAGAAGTTATCACCCGCTTGAGTGGTCCAGTGGACAGGAATACAGACTCTTAATGTAGAGGACCCAGGTTCAAGTCCACTGGCAGCAAATGGTAGTGCACTCGGGCAAAAATACTTCAATCCTGAGGTTTGCTTCAGAGCCGTTTGTGTGGTTGCTGGTTGCATTTTCAAGCATTTATATGCTTCCTTTGTGGCAAAGGAGCACATAATGGAGACTTTAATTGTCTCTGCCTTATATTTTTGTGCATTGATTAAAGACTACTATTGAAGCAATTATAGAGTTTAGCATGCATATATGCTAATAGGCTGCACATATATGTGACCCTGCACCTCAAAACAAACAAAAAGTCGCCAGACATTAATTTTTAGTTAAGACCATATTCTGAAAGAGCAGACTTTAAGCTTTAAAATGATGTATAACTCAAATCAAATGGACTCTCCTAACCTATCTAAATATTGGAAAGAAAGCACAAACTCAGGAAAAGTGTGAACTGAGAAAAGAGGCTCTGAGGGACAGTGTGTATTCAAGCGCTTAATCTTTACCAAACTGTGCTGGCTGTGCAATGAAAGGGACAAGAAACAGGAAGTAAACCACCAGAGTAACAACAATGAAGGGATTATTGGATTAAACTGAAATTAAACATGCCTCATTAACACATTCTGTCCATAATTAATGCCAACTTTCAAAGCAGTAGCACTATCCTTTCAAAAGTTATTAGAGTTGAAAGTGAAGAGTGTGGACAAGGTTTTTCAGAAATGAAAAAGGGATTCTAAAGACACACCTAATCACACTATTCTACCAAAAATGTTCGAGATAAACTGCTAAAAAAACACACTTTCCTGCCCGTTTTATGATACCAAATTTTAGCATAATGTAAAAGAAGACCCTCTCTTACAGAAAACATGAAAAAGTCAAGTTCGGCTAGGTTGACCCACTTCATTTATTTTCAGTCCTCACACAAAATCAGTGTGTGCGACTTTATGTTTGTTTTGAGGTGCACGGTCACATATATAAGACCAGGATGCTGGCATACATGTTGAACGATATATACAGGGATCATACCTCACTTGTACAGTTGTATCTGGCATTCCTGTCAGAAGGGCTGTGTTGACAATTATCATTTTATAGTTATGTTCAGATGGCGATCCTTTATTTTGAGAATAAGCTCATAGTTAAGTATGGGGTGCCAAGTGTTGCATGGTCTCTTTCGTCTCAAAATCGGTTATCGGTCATGAAATGACAATTTCGTGTTGAAATTGGTTTTTCGTTGTCAAGTAACGTCAAGTTTGTCAACGAAAAAACAATTTTGTCACAAATTGTCATTTCATGATGAAAGAGACCATGCAACGCTTGGCGGCCCATACTTCACTATGAGCTTATCCCCAATGTTAGCTCATCCTTGAAGTTAAGGAGCACCTTCTGGATGTCACTAATAGCAGCTTATTAGTGGAAAACTGAGCAAAGAAAATGGGATTTCATCAGGATTCGAACCCGCGACCTCCGGAGTGCTAGCCCGGTGCTCTACTGACTGAGCTATAGAAAGCCCTAGTACAGTGTTTGTCCCAGAAACCCGTAATTCTCAAAGAGTAGCTTAGTGACTCTTTCTTTGTATTCAACCCCATTCAGCCTAATGGAACTGGAGAGTTCCCGAGATGACCTCCTGTACGAACTCCACAAACAGCCGTCAGATAACCCCATGGACAACCACGTAAGTTCTGGTTTGTTGTGTTTTATTGTGATTTCTCTTGTTCTTATGCTTGTTCATTATATGTTTTCTGTCCTTTTTGTTTTTTATTGCTTGTTTGTTTGGATTTGTTTGCTTGAAGATAAATGAAATTCTCTGTATACTTGCTTGTGGAATTACATTTTTACCTTTGTCATCTCGGTGGCAAAGATGAGGCCGGAGTGTCTTAAACAAAAACAGCCTTCTTGTATCAGTTTCTCTTCAGTTGATGAATGAATGGTACTTAGCAGGAGTATAAATGCAACTATTAGCATTCTGTTTTATGTATAGGGAGGTTCATAACCTACGTTTTTTCAAATATTTTTCTCTTTGTTCCCACAGCTTCTGCAAAAATACTTTGCTGATGTAGAAAAACTATCGGTAAGTGACATTGGATTGCATTTATTTTGCCAGTTCCATCACTGATAAATATATATTATGGCTGTAACATTATCTTTCTCCTATCTAATGCAAAAGTAAGTTTGTGCTGTGTGATAATGCAGTGAAATATAGAATAGGTGGAAAAGGAACATGAACGGAGATGACACAGGTGATGACAGCAGCTCATTGATTGTAAAATTACTGTTTTTGATGATAAAAATAGACGGAATAGTACATAACATCTGAAAACAGTGATTGTACATAGCTGTACCTAGAGCCACACTGAATCACTTCCTCGTATTGGAACTTAGATTGGGATTTAGCTCCTAACAGCTGAGGATAAGCCTAGAGATATCCACAGGTTAGCCTTGTGCTTCCAGTTGCTTGTTACAGGAACTGAAAAAGCTCAATCTTTAGATGTGGCAGGATAGACCTTCCTCCCGTGTAGAGAGCGAAGTTTTTCCCCCCGAATCATGGATCTCGCACATTGTGTTGCCTTGTACATGTTGCTCGTGTTGCAGGACATGTTGTTCAAGCAGATCAGACTGGTGTTGCAGCGGGTGTTGCTGATCGCCCACAGGCAGCCGCAACTTGTCGTAAATTGTCTCCGCATCATTGAGAGAGAGGAGAGGTGAGGATTCCAACTGACGCAAAACTCAACAGAAATTTAAATCCATGATACTGCATATATGCTTTATGTTTCATGGGATTTTAATACATGTACATAATGGACTTACAGAATTTTGTGAGTCTGGTGCTATTTACAGCTGTAACAACATGCAAAACTATTGACTCTGATGCCAACATGAATGTGACATGCTCGCTTACATTTCTCTGTCCATTACTGTACTCCAGGAGCGTGAATTTATCCACTCACGGAATTGTCAGGAAGTCCCAAATTGCAAAAAAATAAATAAATAAATGAAATAAAAAATATTAGACTCGCTATTAATATATGGCATCTATGGTGTATACTGGTAACCACCTACGTAACATTTCATCTCATAGCATGAAATGGAAATCATAGATTGTTCTGCAGTTCCGAGACTTATCCCTCATGACTGCATGTGCAACATTGTTGTCATTGATGTTGTACAACCCGACTTGTGGTTGCCTAACAGATAGTTGAAACACAGGCACAAAAAGAAGACAGCATTTGATGAGAAAATCCAAATCTACCATGCTCTCACTTTTTTGGTACAAACCCCTCTTCGAATGAAATTTACATGATACATGATGCCATACTTAATGTGAACATGTCATCTGTTACTACAGATAATATGAAGTGCTACAACAGTGACATTGGTTGTATATAATTGTTTAATCTATCTTGCTCATGTGTTTTTGATAGATTATTCTCCTGTGCCCGCCATAACTTTGTAAATGTTTGAGTCTACATTGCTAAAATTCACAGAAAAACAGCCTGAGGTGTTGATAATAGTAATAATGAGGAATATTTTGTATAGTGCTCATAACGAAAATGTTTCTAAGCGCTTTACAATTAACAATAGAGAACAAACATATAAATCAGCTATGAGTTCAAATAGTCCACACTTACATAATCATTGCTTCTTTTGAAATAAATGGGTTTTGAGTTTGTTTGTTTGTTTGTTTGTTTGTTTGTTTGTTTTGGTGGCGTTTCTTTTTTTTAATGCCTCCGCCACGAAATGGTGCCGGAGGCATTATGTTTTTGGGTTGTCCGTCCGTCCGTCCGTCCGTCTGTCTTTCCGTCCTTCTGTCCGTAATCAATTTTGTGGACAGCATAACTATTTGAAAAACCGTTTGAGGTATCCTAATGAAACTTGGCATGTGTATGTATGAGTGGGCGAAGTTGTGCCTATCAACTTTTATGTGCACATAATCATGGTCAAAGGTCACGTTCAAATGCTCAAAATTTCACTATTTCCCCCATATCCATGCAATTCCTGAAGGTATTTTCTTTAAACTTAGTGTATATATGTACTACCAAATAAAGATTCTCCAGAAAGAGTTTCGGTTCATGAGGGTAAAGGTCAAAGGTCAAGTCAAAATGTTCAAATTGTACATTTTTCTCCATATCTCGCAAATGAATCAAGGTATCTTCGTGGAACTTAGTACATATACATGTACTGACTGGCGGTGATTATCTAGGGAATTTAGGGTCACGGGTCAAAGGTCAAGGGGTCAAAAAGTCAAGGTCAGCTCCTCAAAATGTCAATACTTTCTTCACATTTATGCAATGCCTGCAGGATTTTTCTTGAAACTTGAAATATACATGTATTACCCAATAGATATTCTGTGAGAAGTTTCTTGCCGAAAGCTCAAGGGTCAAGTGCAAGTGCTAAATTCACTTCTTCCTCCATATCTCGAAAATAACTCAAGGTATTATCATAAAACTTATTACATACTTATGCATGTTCTACCTAACAGTGATTCTCTTTAGAACTTTAAGGTCAGAGGTGAAGGGTCAAAGGCCAGGTTTAAAAACTAATATTTTACCATTTAATACTGAAATTAAACTTTTTCTCCATACACGTACCTTGTAAATTACTCAATGCATAAACTTATAAAAGGGTCAGAATTCAAGTAAAGATCCTCAAATTCCCAAATACCTGCACTCTGACAACTTAGTCATTCATCCAATTAAACCTAGTTCAAGGAAAGTGAACATTCAGCACATTTGTGACAAACCTGCCATTTCAATATTTTGCCAATTATGTGAAACTGTCATCACACATTGTCAAGACATTGTACTATAGACCTATTAGGAGAACCATGCATTATGGCGGAGGCATACCAGTCGCCGTAGCGACATTTCTAGTTTGAAAATGTCAATGGAGGTAGAGGACTGACTATGACTAGGGAGGTTGTTCCAGAGAAGGGGGAGTTGTAGGAGGTGCAAGGGCTGAGTTGTGATATCAACAGATCTGGATCCATACATATCATTCAGCTAAGGTCAAATAAGAGAGGAAGCGGATAACAAAAGAGTATCGAAGTATGACAATTAGTATCCAACCATCCAGTGATTTGTGAGTCTTATGTAATAAAAAAAAACCACACAAACACTCAGTCCCTGAGTTCTCAAGAACACAAAGTTGTTTAGTAGATTTTTGCAGAGTTCTTTGTTTAAGTATTTTGTTTTGAACATTCCTAAGTGAGATAATGAGAAACCTCTTACAAAATATGAAAGAGCATGTAATTTTAAGAAGAATTCAGCATTTGTTTGATGAAAATGGGTTTTCAAATGGCTGAGATATCAAAAAAAGTGATAATAATTGAAGACTACAGGCCACACCTTTTATAAGGATCTCTTTGTTTCGCCTTGTTTTTTGATATCTCAGCCAGTTCAAAACCGATTTTCATCAAATAAACTTTTGATACCCCTTAGAATTGCATGCTCTTTGACGTCTCATAGAGTGGTTTCTGAATATCTCACAAAACATTAAAAGCTAAATTCTCACCTCGACCAGAACTGTACACACCCTTTAATATGTGTCACATGCCTTTTGTTTAACTTGGTGATGCAGGATCGACAAGAAAATGTCCGACAGGGAGAAGATGGCAGGCTTCAAAGCCCCGGCGAGGCCCAAGAACTGGCGCCAGAGGTGTCAAGATGAACTCTGCAAGGTCATCCAGGTCAAGTGAGTAAAGCAGAGGACTATCAGAGCAACTTTAGTCAGATTAGTTTCATGATTCCATTGATGCCAATCCTTTGTCATCTTCACACAGTAATGCTGTCATTGATGGTGGGAAGAGCAGCTCTGTACTGCGGGCTATGTTCACACGCAACAAGGCCTTCTCGCGTTACAGAATTATAGCGCAAAACATTGAGGGGGTGGGTTCTGGCCCTTATAGGATTAAATGTACTCAGATGGACCTGCTAAACTAAACAATGCTTCACAGGGGGTGCTTTTATCATGACAAAACATGTCAGTCAGTGAAAGGTTCTGTGTTTGTACTTACTACGGCCTTGAGATGGCAAAACAACGCATGTAGAAAATTCATGAAAATTGATTTAGTTACATATTTCAGCTTATTTTAGTATAATATAACTCTTGCCCAAATCTTGAAATCAGAACCCATTCCGTTACTGAGATATGATGCTCCCTCCCAGTGGGAATTGTTCAAATTTTGTTGGCAAAACAACATAAGAAGCGATATGCTTGCCCCTGCTCAACCCACATCGGGCATGGACTTGGCAAAACAACGTATCTACGTGTACATGCGATACTATTGTATGTTGTTTTACCATCTACATGTTTAGGCAGTAATACACATGTAGGCTGCACGCGCATACTGACATTGTAATACATTATATGCGCGCCAGTGATCGAGACTTAAAGTTATTTTGCTATGGCAAAACAACGTATGTTTTTATTAAATGCAAATTATTCTAGAAATAAGGGTCTAGTAAAATCAATTTGCCTGCACTGTATTACTGATACTGTTGGTCCTTGTAGGGTAAGATATGAAGTGTTGAACGAAAAACAGAAAGAGAGCTGTAGGTTTGCAAAATTTCAAGCTCGATTTATACTGGAAATGAGGTTGGATGTAGATTCGTTGTTTTACCATCTCAAGGCCGACTTGTACATAGAGAGGAATCCCCTTATGATGTCATTTTCCAAAAAAAATTCTTACTGCAGAGTTGAAGGGAGCCAGATGGAGGACCGTATGATGGAGCGAATGTGGCTAGTGCGCCACCTAGAGTTGATTCGGCAATACATGGTGGAAGACTTGCGTGTTGTGAAGGTATGTTCCCTCAGTCGATACACTTAACCCGCTGCCTTTGGGAATTTGAGCAAGCTCGGAAGCAACAGGTTAACAAAGTCATAGTTCTGACATTTTTGTAGCATCATTTTCGGTCATACCAAACTAGGAGTAGTTGGAAGAGAAACTACAGGTATGATGCCTCTCACATTTAAGATAAATGCATTTTTTTTCTTCGAATTACAGCGTTTTCTGATGCTTTATCCAAAGAAGCACTTTAAGGCCGAGATGTTGAGATGTGCCTTCTCATTTTCCCATTTTTTAATGATACATGTATAAGATGTCTTCACTTGGCTATTTCCCTCCCTCCCCCCCCCCCCAAAAAAAAAGAAAAAAAGCAAAGAATGGAGATGAAATCTAGGAAAAGATATTTTAAATATATGTGGAGTGCTGTAAATGCCTTGGGTCTAAAGCTGAAGGAACTCTCACATTAACTTTGACCTCTGCTGTTCAGAAACTGGAAGTATCATTTTTGGGCCCGCTTTGGATGTAGACGCGCAGTAAGTTTTCATAATTCATCTTGTATTTGTATGCTTGACGTGACTTTCCACTTTTCTTTTCTTTCTTTCCAGTTCCTCTGTATACCCCTCTTCCCGCCGTGCTACGACATCTACGCATTCTTCATCAAGAAGTACATCAACTGCGTTTCTGCGCATGTGAGTTGCCAAGCGTTTTGACCGTGAATCACATCAGCACCAAAAAGTCACTAGTATACAAATAATAAATGTTTATGAGTGCAATGAACGATTATTTCACAAGGTGAAAGATGAAATGATCCACTCAACGAGGCGCAGCCAAGTTGAGTGGATCAATAATTTCATCTTTCAACGAATTAAATATTCTGTCCATTGCACAAATGAAAAACATTTATTATTTGTTTCATATAACACCTAAAATGGATCCTTGTCGTTTGATGTTTTATGAATTTTAAGAAACAAGAGAGAATGTGCGAGATCTGAGTGTTCACTGAGCACTTTATACGCTAGTGCGCTGTCACATACCTACTGCAAACACATGCGTTTTACATACAAAGAGTGCCTGGCTGGTGGCGTGTATGCAATGGGTCAAATTGTATGGATCCAAGATTGCACGGTAAATGGAGCCATAATTTAAATTACACAAATGATGACGTAAAATGTGACGTATGATCAATAGCAAATAACCAATGAAATGTCAAGGATCTATCCAGGTGTTGTATAAATATGAAAATAAATATTTTTAGTTAAGGGCAGATTCTAAAATAGCAGACTCTAAGCTTGAAAATGATGTATAATTCAATAGAAAATAGACTTTCCTAACCTCTATAGGTAATAGAAAGAATGTACACACTGAAAAACTGTGTACTGAGAAAAGAGGCTTTGATGTTTAGGGTCTACTTGAGTACTAATCTCACCAAGCTATGCTCTGTGCAGCGAATGGGACCCCCCCCCCCCCCAAAAAAAAAAAACAACAACAACAACAACAACAACAACAACAGCAACAACAACAACAACAACAACAACAAACAACAAAACAAAACAGGATGTAAAAATCCATACAACCACAATGGAGGGATTATCACATTAAGTTGATATTGTGCATACTCTACTAGTATATGGACATTCTACTCATGACTGATATTAATTTTCAATGCAAGAGCATCAATGTTTCAAAAGTTATTAATGTTGAAAATTGAGAATGTGGAAAGGGCTTTTAAGAAATGAAAAGGGGCTTCTGAGACATATACAATCACACTATGGTACAAGAAAAAAAGAGCGTTCTAGAAAAACTGCTAATTAAATCACGTTTTCCCATTCATTTTATGATCTGAAACTAGAATAATGTAGACGAAGAATTGCTCTTCATAAAATATAAAAAATAAAGATTGACAAGATTGATCCATTTCACCTATTTTGAGTCCTCAGGTAAAATCGGGGTGTGCGACTTTCTTCACATTTGTTTCATTTGTGCCATTAGCCTGAAGGGTTCGAGAGACATAATTTTACAGTGTCAGTCTGTCCCTATGTCCCTAATCCCACTATTACAATTCAAAACGAACTTTTTCTTTTACCATCGCTGAAAGCAGAGAACTGGGGAAGCAGTGAATTTGGAAATAATCAGCAACTATCATGAAAGTTGGGAATTTTGAAGAGTCTTCAAACATGACAATCTGTTGTCACTTGAAGATAGTATATTGCAGCTGCCTCAGTCACATTACTTTGAGGTGTAATTGCTGTTTTAATGTGGGTCTTTTTTACTGTAATTTTCACGGTGTTGAAATTTTTGCGCATTTCGCGCAGCCAGAAACTAGCGCAAAAATAAAAGCACGCGAATATTTTTGCTGCCCGTATTTTCAAGTAGTCGATGTCTTGATTCCGTGGAATTAAAAGCATGCGAAACTCTTCTTGCCCAGCCAAGTGCGAAAAATTAGTCGCGCAAAATTATCCACTTTTACAGTACTTCTTTTTTTTTTTTGGACAGTCAAGGTGAAAGTAAGACATAGGACATATTTTATTTTTGATAAACTCTATGAACACTGTGTCACTGATTCTCCCCTAAACCAGCTCGAAGACCTGATCGGCGGTGGCCTGGAACACAACGAGATAATTCAGATGCTGACATGGATCACGGAATTCAAGTAGGTCCCCCTTCCCTGTCAATCAAAGTTGTGTTATCATCAGTCCCTCTGTTGGGACTTTTGAAAGCTAGATCCTTAGCACTTCCCCTCTTTGGATAGCCTTAAAGGCATAATTAACCATTTGCACGTGAAACAAAAACCCAGCATTAGTGCTTTGAAATAGTTCTAAACTATGAGTTAGGGATAGAAACAACCACTGTAAAAATTTGAATCAGTAAAATCGATGTTAAGTATTGTCTGATATACGAAATGTGAACAGTAGTTATGATTAACTCTTTATGTGCCACGTTCGCACGCCCGGCTCGGTCGACGGCGTGCCAACTTCGCATATTCTGCTCAAACGCACAGACCCGCCCAAACCGATCGATAAATCGCCAAATGCCACAGTACGATAAAAGCGTTTCTCACGACTCTGTTCCTTTCGTACATAGCTTGCATTTTATGTGGTGATTGACTAGCAAGCGGTGTTCACTACTCGATTTGCGTCTAAAATTACAAGATTTATTACTGTTTTGTGTGCCAAAGTCCTGCCTTTATACAGTAATGTGGCTAATGGTCATTTAATACACACACAAAGAAATGGTAGGTTTGTCATACAATATAATTTTCTGTACAAGTTTGCTCACTGTATCATTACATGTCCAACTTAACAGAAATCTATTAAAGTTACATAAAAAAGTTTTTTAAAAAAGTTTTCTCAAAGCATGACTACGTTGCTGTCTCATATGGCACACAGGGGGTTTCCACAATGGCATATAAAGAGTTTAAAAAGTTTCCAGACTAAATTGTCTACAGTTACGGTTTATTAAGAAAAATACTTATACTCCTTATATTTTAGGCATTATTGCAAAAATTTTATATGATAGGATGTTTTGTGGTACAACAGATATACTCATATGCATCAAATGTGATATCTTGAACATTTTTAAAGTCACTGCTCCCGAAGGTAAATAGGACCTTTAAATAGACCTCACCAGTCCAAATAGTGACTGCAGTTGGCTTGCATAAGAGTAACTGCGTAGAAGCATGTGTACTTTATAGGAAGGAGGGAAGTTGGCTTTGTTGGCATAGTCTGTAGTATCTTTAGTATGGGCAATGCATTGATATCCACACCAGGGACTGCAGAATGTTTGGTAGCACACGTGTGTGGGTAGTGCATTTGGGAGTTGGATCAAGGGTGCAGTGTTTCTCCTCTATTGTATAGGCCATATATTTAATAGTGAGTCTAATTTCTTGTGAACAGGGACTTCCCAACAATTTTGTGTATGGTTAAATCCACAATCATGAAGTACAGTAATGAACGGAAAAATGTATGCATGCACGTTGCATTCATTCTGGGATCAGAGTAAATTTTTTTTGCATGTTTTTAAATTCACAAATAGCACCCGACTCGCAAAATCTGTGAAAATATGAACCTTGTGAAATATATGGCATATGCAGTACACATGTGAACCCATTAATTTTTCTTCCTGATCTTGATGGCTCCCACCAGGGGAAGTATGTTACTCGGCCATCCCGACCTCGACATCAACGTCAAGGAGCACCCCGATGTCCTGTCTGACCAGATGGTGGACGACCTCCAACAAGAGTGAGTAGATAGGCCCTCACAGCTTTTCATCATTACATCAGGGTGGTGATGTGGCTAGAATTTCATATGACAGGAGAGTTTTTAAAAAATGAACCAAAAAAAAAAACCCCTTTGTATGTGACCCCTTTGTTATTCTTGTGTTATTGTTTGTTGCAGAAGTTCTGAATGCATCATTAGTGCTAAATTTATAACAGATTCTTGATTTGCCACACACTCTAGAAATTGAAGCTCCTGGTTTTCTTTCAAAACGGCAAGTTTTGGTGAAGCTCTTTGTGTATTTTGTGCAGATGTTACGAATTTACCCAGCTCCATATAATCTGTTTTCCATGATAAAAATGCAGTGAAATTCAGTGTTGCCAATTTGATGAGGGTGAGATGATCATTTCTGCAGCAAAATTATTCCAGGACTTGATGGGTTGTAAAGATGGTACACAGGAGAAGCTTGATTTATGTAAATCTCTTTCCCCTCTTGTGCCATTTTGTTTTCTCTTTCAGATACATGAAGACCCTCCACTACAACATCCAAAAGTGGATGGCTAACGCTCTGGAGTCTGACATCAAGGTGAGGCATAGAGCTCTTTCAGACGATAGAAAATACAACGTATTATCACCTTTATGAAAAATGATCAAATGACTGTTTTACATTTCAGTTGGTACTCATAACATTCCCATAACTGAAAGTGTAGAAATATTAGGATGTTGTTTGTTTTCTTTTGTTTTTCTCAAAATTCCATGTAGTTGTCTGGGTTGTTTCTTCTATTTAGGCATTCATTCATAAATGGTGCATGAATGCTGTTTGTGACCATTTCGAGTCATCTGTTTCCTTTGCCTCTCTACACGTATCTCCGCCTGCCATTTCCCCCACATTTTAGAATGCGCATGCTTAGGCATGAATATATGTGATGACCACCCAGCTCAAAATCCACAAAAGGTTGCAGATGAGGATTCTTTGAACTGGACCAAAAGATGTCATCTGAGTTGACCGACTTACTCAAATGTTAAAAGTTTGTCGTACTTTTGGGAGAGTAATCTTTTCTCTACCTACAATTGTACTGTCAAATTTGATGGCTTGATACAAAACCAAAAATTAAGATATTAGCAGTTTTCCTGAAACATATTTTTTTTTTTTCAGACAGGTGCTGTTTTCACTGTGAAATTAAGCATGTTTTCATTGATACTCTTGCACAGCACGTCTGAGTGACCCTAATCTTTAAATCCTCTTTTCTCCCTTTTCTATGAAACTGCACTTCCTAGCTCTCTTTGTATTGCAATCACTTTTTAATAGAATGGGTTAAGGTGTCCAATTTCAACAAGTTATATCGTCGCTGGGGTGACAAGACCTTGTATCTCAAATTTTGGTGAAAATGACTTCTTAGATTAATGGTCAGATAATAGGTTAAGTGATGTCCTGTCCATATCCTAACTGTCTTACCCCAAAAATAAGCCACCACGGCATGTCAAAGGAAAAGCTATCCCATTCGGTATAGTGTTTTGGCTGTCATGTTTTTGGCTCTCCTGAACATTTGACATTTTGTAGATACAAGTTCTTGTCTCCCCAGCGATGATATATCAGTTTGAAATGTAATGCTTACTCAAAACTATGTAGAAAAGTGGAAATTTATTTTGAGCTTGGTGGTCGCATCTGTTCATCTCTCATCATTGGTGAAAACCAATCTCTTTTCTCATCTTTTCCAAACGATTTCGCTCACCCCTCTCAGGACTGGCAGGGCGATACAGAGCCGGATGCTGACGGGGAGGGATATTTCAGGACCCAGATCGCTGTCATCATCTTCCAGATGATAGAACAGAATGTAAGAGATATAGAGAGAGATGGATACAGAGGAGAGACAGAGAGAGAGATACAGACACATACACATGAATATATTGTGAGAGAAAGACATAGAGACACATATACAAATATATATTGAGAGAGAGAAAGACATAGAGACACATATACAAATATATATTGAGAGAGAAAGACATAGAGCCACATATACAAATATATATTGAGAGAGAAAGACATAGAGACACATATACAATATATATTGAGGGAGAAAGACATAGAGACACATATACAAATATATATTGAGAGAGAGAAAGACATGGAGACACATATACAAATATATATTGAGAGAGAAAGACATAGAGACACATATACAATATATATTGAGGGAGAAAGACATAGAGACACATATACAAATATATATTGAGAGAGAAAGACATAGAGACACATATACAAATATATATTGAGAGAGAGAAAGACATAGAGACACATATACAAATATATATTGAGAGAGAAAGACATAGAGACACATATACAAATATATACTGAGAGAGAAAGACATAGAGACACATATACAAATATATACTGAGAGAGAAAGACATAGAGACACATATACAATTATTGAGGGAGAAAGACATAGAGACACATATACAAATATATATTGAGAGAGAAAGACATAGATACACATATACAAATATATATTGAGAGAGAGAAAGACATAGAGACACATATACAATTATTGAGGGAGAAAGACATAGAGACACATATACAAATATATATTGAGAGAGAAAGACATAGAGACACATATACAAATATATATTGAGAGAGAGAAAGACATAGAGACACATATACAATTATTGAGGGAGAAAGACATAGAGACACATATACAAATATATATTGAGAGAGAAAGACATAGAGACACATATACAAATATATATTGAGAGAGAGAAAGACGTAGAGACACATATACAAATATATATTGAGAGAGAAAGACATAGAGACACATATACAAATATATATTGAGAGAGAGAAAGACATAGAGACACATATACAATATATATTGAGAGAGAAAGACATAGAGACACATATACAAATATATATTGAGAGAGAGAAAGACATAGAGACATGCACAGAGAGAGAGAAAACAGAAAGAGATAGAGAATACACCAATGCACTGAGAAATGTGCTACGCATGTATACGCCCGTAAATACTGCCATGATTCTTTCAAGGAAACCAAACCCAAGAGCAATGTGGATTGAGTGAAAGCAGCAACATGTGTAGTAGAACACTTCATTGAAAGTTTGAGGAAAATCGGACAATCAATGCAAAATTTATGAATTTTTAAAGTTTTGGTGTTGGAACTGCTGGATGAGGAGACTACTAGAGGTTGTGTCATCATGTGTGGACAACGATATAAAGAAAATATAAAGGGATTTCCACAAAAATTCACTTATGTAACATAATGAAAGAGCACTTGACTATTACCGCTTTCAGAAAGCAGGAGGAATAATTGCTACCCTTAACATATGTCAGTATCAAGTTGATGGAATGTGTAATTTTCATGAAAAATGAATTTTTGTGGAATTCCTTTTATATTTTCTTTGTATTCTTGTCCACACATAAGTCATAATTTCTAGTAGTCTCCTCATCCAGCGGTTCCAACTCCAAAACTTTAAAAATTCATAACTTTTGCATCGATTGTCCGATTTTCCTCAAACTTTCACTGATGTGTTCTACTAATGTTGCTGCTTTCACTCAGTCTACATTTCTCTTCGGGTTTTGGTTTCCTTTAACTGTTTTATGATCAGAAAAATAGGATGCTGCCTTTTCCTACATGGCCAAAGTAGATATCCTCTTGGCAAACTTGTTAAAATGCTTTCACTTCTTTGGCTCATAGTATCCCTTTTGAGGAAAATATCAGTTCATAAAAAAAGAATGCTATGTAATATATGATTATGTAATATGATTGTTTGATAGGAAATCAATGTGTAATTGTTTTATTTGTTGTTTCATCCTTTACCATCTGTAATATCATGTCAACTGCCTCTTTAGTGAGTGGTCAATGAGTGATTCCTAAATGTGACAGACATATACATGTAAGTAAATAAGTAAATTAAGGAAGTATATTTGAATTTCGTGGAGAGGTTATGTTCCAACAATGTACCTCATTATGTAGAGCATCACTGCATAACCCATCTAAATATTACCGTATTAAATGTAATCATGTACAATCAGGCATGTTGTGCAACTTCATTGAAGTGATCTCATTACCATAATGCTTCTGATTGGTCGATTCTTCAGCTTCAAGTGTCCAATCAGATCAGCAAGGACCTGACCACCAAGGTGGTGCTGCTGTGTGTGGAGGAGATTCAGGGATTCATCGACACTTACAGGGGTGAGTGGGACCACTTTTTCCATTTAACCCATCGCTTACCTCCATCTGATATGTCATGTATTAACCCTTTGGGGAATGGTCAGCTCTGAGAGGGAAAGGATTAACTGAATGAAGACAATATAAAGTGATATCATGTGGATGTCCTTTCGGCTTCAATTCGAGGGGTTTTCTTGGAAATCAGTGCCAACCATATTCAAGGACAGAAAAAAAATTTACCCCGCACTTCATCCGATCATGTGGGAGGTGAAAGAACACACTGACTTGCACGGAGAAGTGGTTTTGTAATTGTCTGATACACAATGTATACATTCTTTGTAGATTATCCACATTGAGAGCAATAACAACTGACAACAACAACAACAACAACATCATCATCATCATCATCATATTACTCCTTCAGACAGCCTTATTGAAATGAATTCTGAAAATATCGCATGACCTGAGCTAACATTGCTTGTTTTGAACATGAGTGCAATATGCGCCCCTTAATAGGGCAGGTAGTGTACAGTGTCCCATGAAATGCTCTGGTACAGATGCAGACAAGCCATGTTGTACCTTTTTTATTGTATAGTTGAAATGAGAGATATACTTGTAGGTTATATGACATTTATCGCTGCTTTTCTTCCAGATGCCATCAAGGAGTACAAGACCAAGCACATGGCTGACAGGAGTATGCCAAGGTTCTTCTTCCAATACATGGTGAGGAACATTTCAACACCACTCAGTCATGGCATACTTTGCCATCGGCATACATGTTTCTGCACCATTACCGGCAAGTAGTTGCAATATTAGGAGAGTTACCCTCACCTACAGGGGGGAATTTTCCAAAAGGTATTATGTTGATTCAGCGAATGCAGAAAGATTAGCTAAACACCCTGTGAATGCATGAGGAAAATTGAACAAATAGTGAGTTATGAAGTTGCCCTTAATTCAGTGTACTGCCCCCTTAGACAGAAACTGTACAATTCCTAACGTCACAGTAGGAGAATGATATCTTGTCTGTATGATGAAAGTATTGTCACAGTGTGAAACAGACTTCCACCTCTTACTTTAATTTGTTCTCTGTTTGTTCTCTTTGCCAGGTTGCCATTGTCAACAACTTTCACTCCTTCATTGAATTCACCAAACAACTGGAGGTACGTATAAGGACTATAGAATAGGAAGTTTTTCCCGTAAATTCACAGTAATGAAAATTAATGAATACCATCACTTACGGTACTGGCATTTTTTGGCAATTTGTTTCAAATTTCATGCAATTTCATCAGTGATTCTAAAAAATGGTATTTTCATAACTTTCATTGCATGGGTCAAACTTAAACTTAAGCTCAGGATGTAGCGATATTTCTGCTCTGAGAGATAATCATTGCCAATGTCTCATCCATTCACAATGATTTGCAAACAAACCAATACCATCAGAGGAAGAATGGAAAGATGTTTTTAATGTCTATGCAAATTTTTATCTGTTTCAGCTCTGATGTGAAAAAAGAACTTTATTCATGGTACTCTGCAGAGTGAGTTTATGTACCAAGAGTGTAATGTACAATGTACATGTAACCCCCCCCCCCCTCCCCATGTTACAGTGCACTCCCGTTATAATGAACATGGTTATAACAAAATTCCTGTTACAACGAAGTAAAAATTCAGGCCGCAACATTATCCACTCTATGTATTTTTAATTATTTATTTGTTCGGTTATAACGAAATTTCGATATAACAAAAGAGAACTGCTGGTTCCGAGGTCTTCGTTATAATGGGAGTCCACTGTATTCGTTTTTTGCGTGTGTTCAGAGGAGACATCTCAAACTTCCAGCGGGAGAGACCGGGTCGACGTCAGTCTTCCAGAGTCTGATCGATGGATTCAACAAACTTGCAGGAGAGAGGTGAGTGTTGGCAAACTGAGAAGAACAAGAAAGAAAAAACGGATACAGCGTTTACCCGCTTTAGTGGGTTCACTGATGAAGTGCAGTGAATGTCACCGAAACAGATTTTTTACGTGTTCTGCAAACACCACTTAATCGAAAGTGCAATACTTTTCTTGGGATATATTTTTGGCTGAAACGCATCAAGTGTCCCTCTTTAATCTCTAAAAATGATTAGTAAATCCCTATCAAAACAGGAAATACCAGTAGTCTTGTCTCTTGACCGCTCCCAATTAAATGGGGGCCACTGTATAGCATTATTCCTTATGGTTGGACATGTGAGTATTTACAGGCAAGGCAGCTGGAGTGAAAACAAACCCACGATCTGTGCACGATTGGCATATTTTTTGTGACAAAATTATTTACATTGTACTTTGACATTCAATCTACTCTGAAGGCTTTGATATTCTATGAAACTGTCAGATATGGTCCATCGTAGCAGTTCTGATAGCCTCAAGAAATGTCAGTGATAAATTACGTAAAAGCATGATACATCCAGGGATATGAATGCCAACAGCGTGTCGTCTGTATCAGCACATAAAACTGTATACGCTGTTATTTTCGTGTACAGATATTTTCGCGTATGACGAGGTTGTAGACATTTTTGTGAGATGTTTTTTTCGCGATTCAATGCCGACTTTTACATTAATGCTCTATTAACAAAGCACATAGAGATATTTTCACGTGTTGTTAAATTCACGATCCAATCGTGATTCGCGAAATTCACGAAAATTAAACCCTCGCAAAAAAAAATCAGCTTATACAGTGTGGTACACTGTATGCTTCTGCATGCAAAGCATGCATTCACACCGGTACGGACTCACACTCCAGCTCCGCACATGTACTGTATGCAAAGGCTAGCTGTTCGTTTTCACTCCAGCTTCACTGGAATTGACATATACCCGACCACGAGAATGGGGATTTTACAAAAGTCCATTCATATCATCATTTCAATACTTGTCTTTTTATTGTCTCCATCTAATTGTCTACCTCATATTCTCCTTCTCTGATTTTTTTTTCTCGTCTTCAAGCCTTGGTGACCTGCTGTGGGAGATGTTCCTTGATCTCGAGCCTCACCTTAACCAAATTCTCACCAGACCTTGGTAAGCACTCCTCCACCTAGCCCAGTCTTAGTTCCATCAAAAACCTTTATCTGAACAAGTAACCTTCTTGTCGTACTGCACAATGTGCGTGGTTGATACTGAGGCTAACCGCAGTAAAAAAGACAATACTGTTATTATCAGTGCTTATTATTTGCACAAATACTGGGTTTTGTTGCTTTGGTAGAGATCAGATTTCAAAGCATAGCTGATGTAAATGAAGGGATTGAAATCTGAATGCGAATTGGCCCCCCTCTTGAATGCAGGTTCCATCACAGTGCATCCCCAGCCCTGGATACGGTGTGTATCACCATAGAGGATTACTTCAGCGACTTCAGCCACCTGAGACCAAACTACTTCAAGTCTCTTATTGAGGAGCTGGAGAAGAGGACGGTGGTGGCCTACGTCCGAGGGATGCTGGAGAAGTGAGTGGTCCATCCCTCCATCTTCCGTCTCTCCTCCTCTTGCTCTTCTTTTCTCTTTCTTTCTCAATTTCTTCTGTTCTGTCCTCCTACAAGTACTCCCTCATTTATTGCCTCTTTGCTCCTATCTTCCTTGATACAAATGTATCTCACTTATCTCTCGTTTTTGTTTTCCTGTGTTCTTGCTCTCTTTTTATCGTGTCCTTCTTCTGATTTATCCATACCACTTCACCCTCCATCTTTCCTCTTTACCTTCTTTCTTCTTTACCTTCTTTCTCTTCTTTCTGTCTTTCTCGATTTTCTTCATGTCCTTTCACTGCCTCCTTTATCTATCACCTCTCCGCTCATCTTGCTCATCTGTCCTTCTTGCTCTCTGTTGCTCTTGCTTCATCAGGTCCCTAGTTCCTGGTCCTAGTTCAGGTCCTGTAACTCGGGACGCTTCCGGGACGCTGGTTGTCACAGCGTCCTTAAACGTAACATGGTCATTCCCATGTGTGCTGGAAGAAAGGGGGCAGGGGATTCTGTAAATAGAAAAGTCTTCTCGCAAGAGTCAGAGTGAAAATCTTCATCACAGTCGTTTATTGAACTTGCGAATGGTATGCTGATACATGAGATATTTCTGTGTATGACCAGTGCTGTAACATAAGCCACCAATTGTAGATTATCATGAGCCAAAATCCGCCAAAATAATGTTGATGTACATGTAATTCTCTCCTCTTTTATGCCTCTGGAAGTGTTAGTGATGTAAGCTTTGTGTGCTGCAACCGAAATACTGTACCACAATACTGCCCTACTTTGGCAAAAGGAAGCAAGTGACATACCATCCAAATTTGAGTTATTGATGTTTTCATAATTCGCATAATGAGCTCTTCTTCCTGGCCAAATTTCATGCAGAAACACTCATCTTATTAAGAGATATGTCAGATAAGACATCATGATAGTCCATTGACGTCAGTGTAAATGACAGACAAATTTTGCTCTTTTATGAGAAATGTCACTTTTGTCACTTGCTTCCTTTTGCCAAAGTAGGGCAGAATAGTATGTGAAGAATAACTACATAGAGATAGCCAACAAGTGTTGATTACTTAGAAAAATTGGTAGGGTTGTGACCAAAAGCAAAACTTAAAGAATATCATTGTTTGCAATTGCCAATTGATGCATGCAATGAATATGTGAATGATTTCGTATGACATCGCAGGGCCTAACAAACACATGTATGATATTTTTGTCCTCTCCTGCCAGACGCATGACATTCAGGACATACGAGGAGCGCAAGGACGCCGCCGAGAAGATCACACGGGAAAGCGACACCCTGGATAGACTCTTCTCAAGGCTGAATCACTCCGAGGAAAGGGGCATGGTAAGTTCGACACGCCTTGAAACGTTTGTACAGCTTGGGATAGCAGGAGCTTGGATCAGCTGAAGTTTGTCCCCAAAATTAAAAGTATCTTGATTAGAAAAAAAAGAAAGAAAAATCAAATGTTGCAGGGGAAGAATATGTATTTTGGAATGCATGAAGCATGCAAAATAAACTTTTAAGATATTTTGATTTATACATGTATATATATTATTATCATTATTATTTTGCATGAAACAAGAAATCATTTTGAGGGTTAAGTGTAGTTTTAGTCATCCATCTTTCTTTTCTTTGAAGTTTTGAGAGCAGTGGATATTTTGGAGAAAGATAGCATGGCTGCATGGAGAAGATACCCCCCACCACCAACTCCTCCGATAAGAAAGACAGAGAGAAAGAAATAAGAGGAAAATAAAGGTCTTATGCCAGGAGTGTCACTTTGTGACAGACACTGCACTGTGAAAGACTCTATTATTGTTATCATTATCATTATCATTAGTAGTAGTAGTAGTAGTAGTAGTAGTAGTAGTAGTGTCATCATCATCATTATTACTGTTATTATTATTAACATCATCATCATCACCATTATTATTAGGTGATCCGAGTATCCTCTCGGATCACCTTCTGTATCTGTACGGATTCTTTCTTCTTCTTTCTTAATTTCTCCCCAAAAGTTGTGCAGAGGTTAGCTCAGAAAGTGCAATGCCTATCAAGTTCAAACTTACACCATGTATGTATCATGTCGCAAAGATAACAGATCTAGTAAAATCATAGTGATCAGTTGACCGTGACGTCACTATGACGTCATTATATGAAAACACATTCTCAATCATATCTCATTAATGGAATAGAATTTTTCAATGAAATTTACATCACATATATTTTAAGTCAAGTGCATTCTACTCATATTCTCAAAATTCATTTATATTTTAAAACGTGCGCGTACGCGCGCGTTGAAATATTTGTATGCTCCAATCGAGCTCAAAATTTTTTTTGCACACGTTTCAGACCATTTAGAGCATTTTTTGAAAAATTGAAAAAATCGGACGGACGCGTACGTGCGCGCATATATACGCACGCACAGCTCATATGCAATAGAAATTTCCCGGTTTTTCACTTTGATCGGATGTCTGAAATGTCAAGGAATATTTCTACCAAGTTTCAAGTCAATCCGACTCAATATGACGTCATACGGGCCCGTCAAAGTTGAAATTCCGCGCGCGCGTCAATGGCGATAGACAGTGCAACTATGCCAAAAAACCGCCAATTTTAAATCCAATTTTACTCGTCAGGATGGACGGTGACCCCCCATTTTCTTTACATATTCTGAAACCTGATGACTTGTACATGTCATTTTATGGGTTGTCAATCCTGAAAAAATGATGATAAGATATCAAATTTCTTGATAAAGTAAAAAAAGTAAATTTTCAAAATGACGTCATCAAATTTCAAGTTCATTCGAGCGTATCTAACTAATCCTTTGCCAATTTTCACCGAGATTTTAGTATGTTGTACCTTATTTAATGTTCTTTCAATAATGTGATTACAAAATTTTGACTGGATGACGTTATCACCTCGTAAAAATGGATTAAAAGTCATCTTGTCAAATTTGACCAGTTTACCTGTTATCTCTATGGGAGTGCAGTTTTTCTGGAAATGAAAATTGACATGACTATCTTTATGAATGCTCTACTTATGCTTCGGTGAATTTCTCCCAGATTTTAATATGTTGTAGCTAAGACTTTGGGCTATCTGTAATGTTCCCTTCGTTTTTTCATACGATGTCGGCAACACGTCAAAAAACTTGGCTGAAATTAAAGCTTATCTTCGATGTATTGAAATATTTCTTTCTTTCTGCAACTTTCTTTGCAATAACTCAAGAAAAACGGCCTCTATCACTTCCATATTTTGCACATGTTTAGTTCATGTCACGTAAATTATTTCACAAAATAACAACTACTTGATCAGACACCATCTTGGGTATGTAAATTAGGGTCAAAGGTCATAACTGTTTCATCCTGTATCTTGGTGAATACATGTCTTATCTTTCCCATATTTTGCAAACGCAAAGACCATGTTACAAGAATCATTTCACAAAATACCTACTTTTTGCTTAGATGCCATCTTGTCTGTGCAAAGTGGGGTCAAAGGTCATATGTACTTCTTTCTTTATTTTCGTTATGACGTGTTATCTCTGTGGGAGGGAATTTTTCTAGATGTGAAAATTGACATGACTGTCTTTTTCGAGCACTAGCTCACTTACCCTTGGGTGAATTTCTCCCAGATTTTAATATGTTGTAGCTGAGACTTTGCACCATCGTCAAATATCCTTCGTTTTTTCATACAACGTCATAATCACATCGAAAAACTTGGTTGAAATTAAAGCTTATCTTCGATGTATTGACATATTTCTTTCTTTCTGCAACTTTCTTTGCAATAAATCAAGAAAAACATCCCCTATCACCCCCATACTTAGCACATGTTTATCATGTCACGTACATTATTTCATAAAATAACAACTACTTGATCAGACATCTTGGGTATGTAAATTAGGGTCAAAGGTCATAAATGTTTCATCTTGTATCTTGTGCGAATACCTGTCCTATCTTTCCCACATTTTGCACACGTATAGACGATGTCGCAAGAATCATTTCACAAAATAAACACTTTTTCCTCAGATGCCATCTTGGGAGTGTAAAGGTGGGTCAAAGGTCATATGTATTTGTTGATGTATCTTTGTTATCTAGTGTATACAGAATTTGGTACCAAAGATGGCAGATATGACTCCCTTTTCTATTCAATGAGAATCCAAACATCACACAGCCAATGTCTCTAAACACAGATGAAACCTGTATGGTCATGCCTATTGCGATCAGGACTCGAATTATTGATAAAAAAAAATCGGATCACCTTAATTTGTCAGTAATGACAAATTACAATCTCTAGTTATTATTATTATTATCATCATTATCATCATTATTATCATTATCATCATTATCATCATCATGCGCGATGAAATTGCAATCACTCTCTGCTTTATTTTTTTTATTATTTTATTTATTTACATATAGGTAATGCTTATATCCATTTTGATGATTTTTGCCCACTCTCTCCCCATCCGCCATATTCTGCCATACAGATTGGGTCAGCATCTCCATGGGTAAATTCATACATTATTATTATTTATTACAATAATAATAATAATTGTTATTATCATTATGATTATTATTATTATTGTTATTATATTATCATTATTATCATCATCATCATTGTCATCATGCCCAATGAAATTGTAATCTCTCTCCGTCTGCGTAGGTAAATTCATATTGTAATTATTATTATTATAATAATAATTATTATCATCATTATTATTATTATTATTATTATTATTATTGTTTTTTATTTTATTCTCTTTAGTAGTAGTAATAGTAGTAGTAGTATCATCACCATCATGATGATGCCCGGTAAAATTACAATATCTCTGCTTTAACCTATTCATGTTATTATTTTACATTAAGTAATGTATATATTCGTTTTGATGATCAAATTTTCGCTCACTCTCTCCTCACCCATCATATTCTGCCGTACAGATCGGGTCAGCGTCGCCATGGGTAAATTCATATATTCTGGTGGTTTCCCTCGGCTTTACCATAGCTCTTTCTGTCTTGTAACCGCAGCTTCTATTGTGTCATTTCAGTGGATATACTTGAATGTATGACAATGTGACTGTAAGTTCAGATTGTGGATTGAGAATTAGATTTTACTACTCTTTGAGAAAGAATATGCTGAATTGATCTTTTCCATTGAATTGATTGAATGGTTTGCATTCTCTATTGCTCACCCTGTGCTTCAAAAAAGAAAAGGAAGAAGAAGAAGAACATGTCTTTCTTCATTGAATATGCATAAGTATAATAACAGATTTATATGTGCATGAATATTAATAAGATGTTACTGTATGCCTATGACTGTATTAGCTATACAATGTCTTGTATGGACGCCACAGCCTATGTGTAAAGCTGTGTGTGATAAATCGACCCTGACTGTGTGTTGATTGTGGTATCTCTCCATTTCTGTCACCCCTCCCCCCCCCCCCAGGAGCCGTCGCTGTGTGAGGTCATTCCACTAATGACCGAGGTCATCCGCATGGAGGACACGTCCATGCTGACCCTTGAGATTTCCGTGAGTGTCCAGAATCCATGTCTCATGTGTGCTGTGGTAGCGGGCTGATGTAGTGTTAATAGAATGAACCTGTTCAATCAATGGTCTATTCACATGCTGATTTTTCATACATATGCCAGCTTAGTATAAAAAGTGTCATTTGTGCCAACTGGGCATGTTGGTTTTTGAATTCACTGAGATAAGCAGCAAAATTTTCTTAGTTCACCATTAGAGTTTGATTTTAACATAGTGAGTATTTGCCTACTGCAGGCATTGTCGTACTGGCCTTGACTCATCATAGATGTGGTATTACCAATCAGTTGAACCTCTTCCAACAAGTGGAGAGGCATGTTTACACATGTATGGTTTACACACAATCAAAGTATTAGGAAGTAAACTAAGAAAGTTTCGCTTATCAGTTGTTTTGTCCCCCTTTTTTTTTTTGTTTAGACACTGGTCCATCGCTACCCAGACATAAGGACAGATCATTTGGTCAACCTCCTTGTGACCAGAGGTGACCTTACAGTGCAGCTGGCCAAACAGGTTAGTTTAAAGGGACTGTACAGTACTAGTTGAGGTGAGGATTCAGGTTTATAACATTTTTTGGTGAGATAATGAGAAACCTCTTTATATGAAATATGAAAGAGCATGTAATTTCAAGAAGGATTCAACGTTTATTTGATGAAAATTGGCTTTGAAATGGCTGAGTTATCCGAAAAAGCGATCCTATCAAAATTGACAGGCCACAACATTTAATAGGATCTCTTTGTTTTTTGTTGTTTTTAGATATCTCAGTCATTTCAAAACGGATTTTCATCAAATAAACTTTCGATTTTCCCTTAGAATTGTATGCTCTTTAACATCTTATAGAGTGGTTTCTAAATATCTCGCAAAATGTTACAAGCTGAATCCTCACCTCAACCAGTACTGAACAGTCTCTTTAACTTTCTTTGAATTGTCTCCACTCAGATTCATCCATTTATCATCTATCTATCCTATCTGTTCATTCATTTTTGTTGAGCCCACCGGAGGTGTGGGGAGACTAAGGGATCGCCTGCGCGTCTGTCCGTAACGCTACAAAAGCTTCAATAACTCTGTACTCTGGGCTTCAATTGCAAGTAAACTTCGAGGGAAGAGGGGTCATACAAAGTTTCACATTTTACCATATATGAAGGTCACCTCAAGGTCAAAGCTCACAGGCAGGGGTCAACGAACTTTAGGGCCCAATGTTAAGTTTTTATGGCGCGTTTCTATTATGGGTCATAACTTTTGATCCATAACTCCATTTGTGACCAAACTTGGATGGTAGATGTCCCGTGGGGAGTGGATGGTCACCACAAGGTCAATGGACACAAGCAGTGGTCAACGAACTTTTAGAGCCCAATGTTAAGTTTTTAAGGCGCATTTCTATTATGGGTTATAATTTTGATCCATAGGTCCACTTGTGACTAAACTTGGATGGTAGATGTCCCTTGGGGAGTGGATGATCACCTCAAGGTCAAAGGTCACAAGCAGGGGTCAACAAACTTTTAGAGCCCAATGTTCAGTTTTTATGGCGCGTTTCTATTATGGGTCATAACTTTTGATCCATAACTTAATTTGTGACCAAACTTGGATGGTAGATGTCCCTTGGGGAGTGGATGGTCACCACAAGGTCAATGGTCACAAGCATGGATCAACAAACTTTTTAGAGCCTAATGTTAAGTTTTTATGGCGCATTTCTATTATGGGTCATAACTTTGATCCATAGGTCCGTTTGTCATCAAACTTGGATGGTAGATGTCCCTTGGGGAGTGGATGGTCACCATCAGGTCAAAGGTCACAGGCAGGGGTCAACGAACTTTAAGGGCCCAATGTTAAGTTTTTATGGCACGTTTCTTTTTTGCCATAAATTTTTACCCTTTTATATCTCTTTTTATCTGTTGTATCTCTTTTTTTTCTGTTATATCCCATTTGTGTACAATTTCTTGTACGCGAATGGGCGAGATACATTATGGCACTTGCCTTGTTCTAGCCATCTGTCCTCTCTGTCCTTTTATTGATTCATTCATCTCTATAACCATTCATCCATCTGTCCACCTAGCCATTATCTCATCCATCTTTCAAGCCATCCCTCTATCTATCATTTATCTATCTATCTATCTCTCTATCTATCGTGTATCTATCTACTATCTATCATCTATCTATCTTATCTATTGATTCATTTTTCCAGACATCAGTCCCTTCTATCCTTTTATTAATTCATCCACCTCTATAGCCATCCATCCATCTGTCTATCTTGTCATTAATTCATCCTTCTTTCAAGCCATCCCTCAATCCTCCTATCCTTATAATCTGTCGTGTGCCATGGAGAACGACGCGAACACACACAATTCAGGATAGGTGTGCGTAGGAGAATGACACAAGCGCAAGCAAGGTGTGTGATATACAGTACTTACGGGCCTCGCCAACATTCACATCGTTTTTCACGGGCACATGACAGATTCATTCTTATATCTCGGCCATCCATCCCTCCTTCTATCCTTTGTTTAATTCATCATTCTCTCTCACCATCAATCCCTCCTGTCCTTCTTCGAATTCATCCATCCTTCTAGTCACCCGTCCATCCTTCCAGCCATTACATCAATCTGTCTGACCAACCATCTCTCTTATTCTTCTTTAATGCATTCATCGATCCTTTACTTCTGTCCATTCATCCATCTTTATAGCCATACATCCTACCTATCTTGTAAGTTTATCCATCTTTCTAGCCATACATCCAACCTATCATATCCATTCATCCATCTTTCTAGCCATACATCCAACCTATCATATCCATTCATCCATCTCTCTAACCATACATCCAACCTATCCTATCCATTCATCCATCTTTCTAGCCATACATCCAACCTATCCTATCAATTTATCTGTCTTTCTAGCCATACATCCAACCTATCCTATCAATTTATCTGTCTTTCTAGCCATACATCCAACTTATTCTATCAATTTATCCATCTTTCTAGCCATACATCCAACCTATTCTATCAATTTATCCATCTTTCTAGCCATACATCCAACTTATTCTATCAATTTATCCATCTTTCTAGCCATACATCCAACTTATTCTATCAATTTATCCATCTATCTAGCCATACATCCAACCTATCCTATCAATTCATCCATCTTTCTAGCCATACATCCAACCTATCCTATCAATTTATCTGTCTTTCTAGCCATACATCCAACCTATCCTATCAATTTATCTGTCTTTCTAGCCATACATCCAACTTATTCTATCAATTTATCAATCTTTCTAGCCATACAGCCAACCTATCCTATCAATTTATCCATCTTTCTATCCATACATCCAACCTATCCTATCAATTTATCCATCTTTCTAGCCATACATCCAACTTATTCTATCAATTGTCAACATCTAAACATTGCTGAAGAGGGGTGTTGAACAGCTCAAACACCTCCCTTTTGCCCAAAGGAGGTGTTTGAACACCTCAAACACCTCCATTTTGGCAAAGGGGGGTGTTTGAACACCCAAAACATCCCCCCCCCCCCCCTCGGTACGCCCTTGCATCCAACCTATCCTATCAATTTATCCATCTTTATAGCCATACATCCAACCTATCCTATCAATTTATCCATCTTTATAGCCATACATCCAACCTATCCTATCAATTTGTCCATCTTTCTAGCCATATCGTTGTTGACACCACAAAGTGGCACTTTGGCGCGGGGTTCACGAAAACCGCATTTCGAGAAAAACGCAATTAAAGTTTTACAATTTTTGAAATCGTCAAATCGAGTGGATTTCTGTAACTAAACATGATAAATTGTACATGAACGGAAAGAGGAGAACTTCTTCTTTACAGTCACATACCAATTTTAAATAATGAAGGTGAAATATTGCGACGGCGAGGCAGGAAACAATTGTGCCGGTTCGTGGAATAAATCATACGCGTAAACCGCGGTTCGATTGTTTCCACGAAGTGGCACATTGGGTCGCGCCCCATTGTGTCCTGTGTATTCTCGAGTACAATACGAGGTTTTCTGAGATGCGATCTTGAAATTGCTCTTACGATCGGTTTTAGGGGATATATGTATGGTTTATTGACCAGAAAAGCAAGAAGGGTATTTTTCTCACCGGCTACTATGATTTTTTCAAATCGAGGAGAAAATATATTAACACCATAAAGTTGCAAACATATGTGCCGCTTCGTGAACGAAATCACACGCCCAAATCAAGGTTTCATTAATTCCACGAAGTGGCACATTGCACGCGCGCACGACGTACCGTACGTGCGCCTTGTTCACAACATTGAGGTATTCGCGCGTGTTGCAATTTCCGAAATTACTTGCAATCATTCGTGCAGCCTTTACAGTAAAAATGTAGACAGTTTCGCCATTTCATTATTAACCCCAAATGTCTTCTTGGCTATATATCACAAGAACAATTCCATGTAATAAAAAACAGGCAGTGTTGCTGTTATGTTCAGGGCTTTCTGTATTTATATAATGACAAGGGGTTGATTCCTAATCAGCATTATTCACTTCTGTACATTTACTGTAATGTGTCCTGATCTTTTTTCTTGCTTAATTCTATGTTTCACGATGCTCACAGTTATGATTAACTTCTCATAACTTCACATGCAGACTTTATCTTACAGTTAAGTCTACTTTCTCTCTCTCACATTTCTCTCTCTCTCTCTCTCTCTCTCTCTCTCTCTCCTGGAAGCAATCTCATGCCCTCCTCATACCCCATCAACTGCCCGTATTCAGTCTCTTTTTATCATACTTATTATTCTGATAGAATACTCGCTACTTTCATTCGTCTATACAAGAAAAAAAAACTGGCAAAACAAAACCAAATCCACATGATAAAGGTTGAATAAAGAATGTACGAAAGAAATGATAAAATCGATCCCCACAATTTTTTTTTTGTTAAGTGCTGAAACACTTCATATTTTATTTCGTTCTTCACTGACAAAGAAAAATGGTCAGTTGATAAAGCAATGAAAATGATCTTTTACACCACTTCAGACTTGAATAAGCGCTTACATTTCAAACATGTAATCGAAATTTAGTATTACAAAATTGACAGTTCATTTGAAAACTACATTGTCCGCTTATTGTTATAACATAATCATATTCTGAAGGTATTTGACAGAATAGATAATTATATTTCTATACATACGTTGTAGGAAAGGCTAGCTGCGGAATGGGTTAAAATAACAATACAGTGTAGTTTCTTTTTTTTTCTCTGCCAGATTAAGATTCAGATAAGCGGAAGAAAATTAATAATTCTGTGGAACACATACCTGCGTCCCCTTAATTAACACCAACGTCAATTACCCTGCATATCAGCACTTTAAAACGCACCAACGATCACTAATTCTACGTTTGATTAGATCTCTGACTTTGAGCGGTGTATAACGGCTCAGGAGGTGAAATAATTAAATGAATAAATCAACCTCTTTTTTTGAATGTCAAATATAAACGACAACCTCAAAACCAGAACAATTCCAAGAAACTGACCATGCCCCTTATTACCTAGCAAATATTCTATTTTTTTTCAGTATATCAGTTGGACCCTCTTCGTGCACTTGGATATGTAATTATTCATTATACCTGTTTCAGAATGTTTGTCAAAATATGAATCGATAAGCACTAAATCAATAAGAATGGTACGGAACGGTATATCGAATGGCATAAGTAAATTCGAACTTTACGAATTTTCATTTCTTTTTTTTAAACAAATGAATTATTTTTCAATGTGGAAATAAAGGCAAAAAGATGAAATGATTCAAAGAATGTTTTTTAACTTACTGAAATACACAAGGGATAATACACAATGTATATCATATATAATAAATATTATGGATACTATCATTAAGCTAACTGATTTAAAGAATGGAGTTAACTGTAATGTGTTGCGCATTCTATATTACATTGTGACCCTGCATCACAAAACCGACAAAAAGTCGCCAGACATTGATTTTCAGTTGAGGGCAGATTCTTTTAGAGCAGACTCTGAGCTTTAAAATGATGTATAACTCAATTCAAATGGTTTCCCCTAACCTATCTAAATACTAGAAAGAAAGCACACACTCTGAAAAAAGATTGAACTGAGAAAAGAGGCTTTGAAGAACAGGGTTTATTCAAGCAATTAATCTTTACCAATTTGTGCTAGCTATGCAATGAAAGGGACCAAACGCAGGATGTAAACCACCGGGACAACAATGAAGGAATTATCAGATTGAACTGAAATTGCGCATGTTCTATTAACACATTCTGCCCTCAATTAATGCCGATTTTCAAAGCAGTACAATTATCCTTTCAAAAGTTATTAAACTTGAAAGTGAATAGTGAGTAAAGGATTTCAGGAAATGAAAAGAGGACCCTAAGACATACCTGATCATTCTGTTACACCCCCCCCCCCCAAAAAAAAATGGTTGTAGAAAAACTGCTGAAAACACACTCTCCCATTCATTTAATGATCCAAAACTGAAGAATAATGTACAAGGATTGCTCTTTCAGAAAATATGAAAAACTCAAGACTGACTCGGTTGACCCATTTTACTTTTTTTGAGTCCTCGCGTAAAATCAAGGGGTGCGACTTTTAGTTCGCTTTGTGATGCACGGTCACATTTACAGTGGTGAAACATAGTACCAAATTTTGTTTGATTCATAGTTCTTCGAATATTTTTAATTAAATAAGAAAACCACATTGCTCCAGGCATGTGCTTTTGTTTGCTAAACATGTCACTCATCATCAATCTTACGACAAGAGGATAACTAAAACCTAAAGACCATTTGAAATAATTACATGGACACATGAGTTCAAGTAAGGCCTGACATCACTGTCAAACATTGGTGGTAAAGATGTTAGGGAGGGGTGTTTATGCATGAGAGTCTTGAGAAAAAAAAAAGAAAAACATTGCAACGATTGGCATGTATAATTTCTTCACTTGTTGCTGAAGCACACTTTTGTTACACAGTACTGGCGGTGAAACATTGTCCTCTGAATCCGAACTGCTTTCTGTAGAGGTGTGATTCTGGAGATGAAGTGCCCTGCACTGTTGGTATCTGGATTAATTAAATTGCAGAAACACAGACATGTAAATTATTACATGAATAATGTGACTTGGTGACCTTGGAAATCTTAACACATCCAGGGCCTTTTCTATCCAAAAAAAAAAAAATAATAATAAACACAATTTCAAAATTACTCTGAATTGCTCTGTTAAGTTTCAAATTGGTAAATGCATTGCCAGAATTGCACAAAATGTATTCAACGATGAAGTAGCACAAGACTGTGAAGATGTTTCCCTGAAAACCTGAATGCATAATTCTCTGAACACTAGGAATCCATCTTTCTCCGGGAAACAGCCCTGTGATTTTTTTTTTTTGCTTCATTTTAAATGGGTGTCTAGAGTTTTTATTCATCGTGCTATAGGGTCTATCTACATCTTGATACTAGGTCAAATGAGGGTGTAGGCCTAGATAATCATATTATGTTTTGCTCCCTGGCATATTAGTTTCATGTCTATGTAAATTACAAGATTGTGATCCGTTTCATGAAAGCCTATTAAGGAGAGACTTTTCACTCATAAGACACATCTATGAGAGATTCAAATATGTAATGACTCCATAAAACGGACCCCTCTGAGCCCTTCTTAATAACAGCGTAGGACTACAGCCCGTACTACAGGTATTAATACTTCATCTCGGCCTACAAGCTAGACGTTTCTACAGGAACGAACATCATTCACATTTACTTCTACGCAACTGACAAGCAAATAAAAAGGGGAAAGTCTAAATGGGCACACGTTTGTCCAGGGAAAAAAAATGGTAATGCTGGCAAAGCGTGAATTTAATACATGTTTTCTTGATAACTCATAGCATACAGGGATCACAGTACGTGGGCCCAGGTTAACTTGAAAGTTGCGCTGTACAGTAAGAACATTAAAGACACTTGTCTTGAACGTATCTAATCTTACGTTATATAGCGTTGCAATGTCAAGTCAAATATTTCAAGTATGACAAAATAAACACCCTTATCATAGATGACTAAAATCTACCCAGAGTTCTTACCTTCTTATGACATGGTACTTGGTATTTCATTGGATATTGACGTATTATTATCGTAGCTTGGCTGGAAGTGGTCCGCGTACGATGCGCGTAGCACGTCTTAACACAGGGCGTCTATGTAATGTGCCGCTTCGTGAACTAACCAACACACAGAGCAATTAATTCCACGAAGCGGCACATTCGATAGTGCCACCTTTGTGAAATTACTGATCTGCGTTTTGTGCCTTGTGCCACTTGTAGAAATACCAGTTTTTGCATAAATAAGCATAATTCTGGCCTGAGATTCTGTGAAATGATAGAGAATAACTCATACATAACAAAAATGAAGAAAACAGAAAATTGATTTTCTATGCGATTTTGGACAAAGTGCCACTTAGTGGTGTCAACGACGATATATCCAACCTATCCTATCAATTTATCCATCTTTCTAGCCATACATCCAACCTATCCTATCAATTTATCCATCTTTCTAGCCATACATCCAACTTATTCTATCAATTTATCCATCTTTCTAGCCATACATCCAACCTATCCTATCAATTTATCCATCTTTCTACCCATACATCCAACTTATTCTATCAATTTATCCATCTTTCTAGCCATACATCCAACCTATCCTATCAATTTATCCATCTTTATAGCCATACATCCAACCTATCCTATCAATTTGTCCATCTTTCTAGCCATATATCCAACCTATCCTATCAATTTATCCATCTTTCTAGCCATACATCCAACCTATCCTATCAATTTATCTGTCTTTCTAGCCATACATCCAACCTATGTATTCATCCATCTTTCTATCCATACAACCAACCTATCCTATCAATTTATCCATCTTTCTAGCCATACATCCAACTTATTCTATCAATTTATCCATCTTTCTATCCATACATCCAACCTATCCTATCAATTTATCCATCTTTCTAGCCATACAACCAACTTATTCTATCAATTTATCAATCTTTCTAGCCATACATCCAACCTATCCTATCAATTTATCCATCTTTCTAGCCATACATCCAACCTATTCTATCAATTTATCCATCTTTCTAGCCATACATCCAACCTATCCTATCAATTTATCCATCTTTCTAGCCATACATCCAACCTATCCTATCAATTTATCCATCTTTCTAGCCATACAACCAACCTATCCTATCAATTTGTCCATCATTGTAGCCATACATCCAACCTATCCTATCAATTTATCCATCTTTCTAGCCATACATCCAACCTATTCTATCAATTTTTCCATCTTTCTAGCCATACATCCAACCTATCCTATCAATTTATCCATCTTTCTAGCCATACATCCAACCTATCCTATAAATTTATCCATCTTTCTAGCCATACATCCAACCTATCCTATCAATTTATCCATCTTTCTAGCCATACAACCAACCTATCCTATCAATTTGTCCATCATTGTAGCCATACATCCAACCTATCCTATCAATTTATCCATCTTTCTAGCCATACATCCAACCTATCCTATAAATTTATCCATCTTTCTAGCCATACATCCAACCTATCCTATCAATTTATCCATCTTTCTAGCCATACATCCAACCTATTCTATCAATTTTTCCATCTTTCTAGCCATACATCCAACCTATCCTATCAATTTATCCATCTTTCTAGCCATATATCCAACCTATCCTATCAATTTATCCATCTTTCTAGCCATACATCCAACCTATCCTATCAATTTATCCATCTTTCTAGCCATACATCCAACTTATTCTATCAATTTATCCATCTTTCTATCCATACATCCAACCTATCCTATCAATTTATCCATCTTTCTAGCCATACAACCAACTTATTCTATCAATTTATCAATCTTTCTAGCCATACATCCAACCTGTCCTATCAATTTATCCATCTTTCTAGCCATACATCCAACCTATTCTATCAATTTATCCATCTTTCTAGCCATACATCCAACCTATCCTATCAATTTATCCATCTTTCTAGCCATACATCCAACCTATCCTATCAATTTATCCATCTTTCTAGCCATACAACCAACCTATCCTATCAATTTGTCCATCATTGTAGCCATACATCCAACCTATCCTATCAATTTATCCATCTTTCTAGCCATACATCCAACCTATTCTATCAATTTATCCATCTTTCTAGCCATACATCCAACCTATCCTATCAATTTATCTGTCTTTCTAGCCATACATTCAACCTATTCTATCAATTTATCCATCTTTCTAGCCATACAACCAACCTATCCTATCAATTTGTCCATCATTGTAGCCATACATCCAACCTATCCTATCAATTCATCCATCTTTCTAGCCATACATCCAACCTATTCTATCAATTTATCCATATTTCTAGCCATACATTCAACCTATCCTATCAATTTATCCATCTTTCTAGCCATACAACCAACCTATCCTATCAATTTATCCA
Source organism: Diadema antillarum (assembly GCF_040938485.1). Classification (NCBI taxonomy): domain Eukaryota; kingdom Metazoa; phylum Echinodermata; class Echinoidea; order Diadematoida; family Diadematidae; genus Diadema; species Diadema antillarum. Next base: position 1,323,973 of record NW_027271554.1, read on the forward strand.
TCTTTCTAGCCATACATCCAACCTATCCTGTCAATTTATCCATCTTTCTAGCCATACATCCAACCTATGTATTCATCCATCTTTCTAGCCATACATCCAACCTATCCTATCAATTTATCCATCTTTCTAGCCGTACAACCAACCTATCCTATCAATTTATCCATCTTTCTAGCCATACAACCAACCTATCCTATCAATTTATCCGTCTTTCTAGCCATACATCCAACTTATCCTATCAATTCATCCATCTTTCTAGCCATACGTCCAACCTATCCTATCAATTTATCCATCTTTCTAGCCATACACCCAACTTATCCTATCAATTTATCCATCTTTCTAGCCATACAACCAACCTATCCTATCAATTTATCCATCTTTCTAGCCATACATCCAACTTATCCTATCAATTTATCCATCTTTCTAGCCATACAACCAACCTATCCTATCAATTTATCCATCTTTCTAGCCATACAACCAACCTATCCTATCAATTTGTCCATCATTGTAGCCATACATCCAACATATTCTATCAATTTATCCATCTTTATAGCCATACATCCAACCTATCCTATCAATTTATCCATCTTTCTAGCCATACAGCCAACCTATCCTTTCAATTTATCCATCTTTCTAGCCATACATCCAACCTATTCTATCAATTTATCCATTTTTATAGCCATACATCCAACCTATCCTATCAATTTATCCATCTTTCTAGCCATACATCCAACCTATTCTATCAGTTTATCCATCTTTCTAGCCATACAACCAACCTATTCTATCAATTTATCCATCTTTCTAGCCATACATCCAACCTATTCTATCAATTTTTCCATCTTTCTAGCCATACATCCAACCTATCCTATCAATTTATCCATCTTTCTAGCCATATATCCAACCTATCCTATCAATTTATCCATCTTTCTAGCCATACATCCAACCTATCCTATCAATTTATCCATCTTTCTAGCCATACATCCAACTTATTCTATCAATTTATCCATCTTTCTATCCATACATCCAACCTATCCTATCAATTTATCCATCTTTCTAGCCATACAACCAACTTATTCTATCAATTTATCAATCTTTCTAGCCATACATCCAACCTGTCCTATCAATTTATCCATCTTTCTAGCCATACATCCAACCTATTCTATCAATTTATCCATCTTTCTAGCCATACATCCAACCTATCCTATCAATTTATCCATCTTTCTAGCCATACATCCAACCTATCCTATCAATTTATCCATCTTTCTAGCCATACAACCAACCTATCCTATCAATTTGTCCATCATTGTAGCCATACATCCAACCTATCCTATCAATTTATCCATCTTTCTAGCCATACATCCAACCTATTCTATCAATTTATCCATCTTTCTAGCCATACATCCAACCTATCCTATCAATTTATCTGTCTTTCTAGCCATACATTCAACCTATTCTATCAATTTATCCATCTTTCTAGCCATACAACCAACCTATCCTATCAATTTGTCCATCATTGTAGCCATACATCCAACCTATCCTATCAATTCATCCATCTTTCTAGCCATACATCCAACCTATTCTATCAATTTATCCATATTTCTAGCCATACATTCAACCTATCCTATCAATTTATCCATCTTTCTAGCCATACAACCAACCTATCCTATCAATTTATCCATCTTTCTAGCCATACATCCAACCTATCCTGTCAATTTATCCATCTTTCTAGCCATACATCCAACCTATGTATTCATCCATCTTTCTAGCCATACATCCAACCTATCCTATCAATTTATCCATCTTTCTAGCCGTACAACCAACCTATCCTATCAATTTATCCATCTTTCTAGCCATACAACCAACCTATCCTATCAATTTATCCGTCTTTCTAGCCATACATCCAACTTATCCTATCAATTCATCCATCTTTCTAGCCATACGTCCAACCTATCCTATCAATTTATCCATCTTTCTAGCCATACACCCAACTTATCCTATCAATTTATCCATCTTTCTAGCCATACAACCAACCTATCCTATCAATTTATCCATCTTTCTAGCCATACATCCAACTTATCCTATCAATTTATCCATCTTTCTAGCCATACAACCAACCTATCCTATCAATTTATCCATCTTTCTAGCCATACAACCAACCTATCCTATCAATTTGTCCATCATTGTAGCCATACATCCAACATATTCTATCAATTTATCCATCTTTATAGCCATACATCCAACCTATCCTATCAATTTATCCATCTTTCTAGCCATACAGCCAACCTATCCTTTCAATTTATCCATCTTTCTAGCCATACATCCAACCTATTCTATCAATTTATCCATTTTTATAGCCATACATCCAACCTATCCTATCAATTTATCCATCTTTCTAGCCATACATCCAACCTATTCTATCAGTTTATCCATCTTTCTAGCCATACAACCAACCTATCCTATCAATTTATCCATCTTTCTAGCCATACATCCAACCTATTCTATCAATGTATCCATCTTTATAGCCATACATCCAACCTATCCTATCAATTTATCCATCTTTCTAGCCATACATCCAGCCTATTCTATCAATTTATCCATCTTTCTAGCCAAACATCCAACCTATCCTATCAATTTATCCATCTTTCTAGCCATACATCCAACCTATCCTATCAATTTATCCATCTTTCTAGCCATACATCCAACCTATCCTATCAATTTTTCCATCTTTCTAGCCATACATCCAACCTATTCTATCAATTTATCCATCTTTCTAGCCATACATCCAACCTATGTATTCATCCATCTTTCTAGCCATACATCCAACCTATCCTATCAATTTATCTGTCTTTCTAGCCATACATCCAACCTATGTATTCATCCATCTTTCTAGCCATACATCCAACCTATGTATTCATCCATCTTTCTAGCCATACATCCAACCTATTCTATCAATTTATCCATCTTTATAGCCATACATCCAACCTATCCTATCAATTTATCCATCTTTCTAGCCATACATCCAACCTATCCTATCAATTTATCCATCTTTCTAGCCATACATCCAACCTATCCTATCAATTTATCCATCTTTCTAGCCATACATCCAACCTATGTATTCATCCATCTTTCTAGCCATACATCCAACCTATCCTATCAATTTATCCATCTTTCTAGCCATACATCCAACCTATGTATTCATCCATCTTTCTAGCCATACATCCAACCTATGTATTAATCCATCTTTCTAGCCATACATCCAACCTATTCTATCAATTTATCCATCTTTATAGCCATACATCCAACCTATCCTATCAATTTATCCATCTTTCTAGCAATACATCCAACCTATGTATTCATCCATCTTTCTAGCCATACATCCAACCTATTCTATCAATTTATCCATCTTTCTAGCCATACATCCAACTTATTCTATGAATTTATCCATCTTTCTAGCCATACATCCAACCTATTCTATGAATTTATCCATCTTTCTAGCCATACAACCTATCCTATCAATTTGTCCATCATTGTAGCCATTCTTCAATCTTATCCACCCATCTATCTATCATTCTGCTCAAGAGATATCCTTTCAACCATGATTATGTCCTTCCATCCAATTTTCCATGGTACACTTATCCATTCATTTTGACTCCCATCCATCATTATGTCTGTCCTCTAATTTTCCTTTTTTTTTTTTGTTCAAACATTCATACATTCAGGTATTCTCAGTCACCCATCCTTTTAGTCACTCATTAAAGGACAAGTTCACCTTCATAGACATGTGGGTTTAGTGAATGCAGCAATATTAGTAGAACACATCATTGACAGTTTGAGGAAAATCGGTCAATCCGTTCAAAAGCTGTAAATTTTTGAAGTTTCTGCTTAGTCACGGCTGGAAGAGAAGACTACTATAGCTTGTGACTTCACATGTGTACAACGATATAAAGAAAGAATAAAGAAAATTCAACATATTTTCACTTTTCTCGCATAACAAAAGAACACTCAACTTCTCTCTTTCAGAGGGCAGGGTGAATAATATTACCCTTAACATACGTCAGTAGCAAGTCGAAGAAATGTGCACTTTATTGTCCCCGCCGAACGAGTTCGAGCAGGGGACTATGAAACGGGCTCCGTACGTGTGTGTGTCCGTGTGTGTGTCCGTCCGTGTGTCCGTCCGTGTGTCCGTGTGTGATCAAAATCTTCAATTTGCTACTTCTCTGTCATTTATAAGCCAATTTTGATTCTGTTTGCTTTACATGATAGCACTATGTGGGAGCTTTGAAACTTCTACACAGAATTTCAGTTGTGACCTTTGACCTTGACCTTTGACCTATATTGTACATTTTGCTACAAAAGGCTACTCCTTCACCATTTCTAACCCGATTTCGATTCCGTTTGCTTTATGTGATGGCACTACGTGAGGGCTTCAAAACTTGTACACAGAATTTTGACCTTTGACTTCTTTGACCTTTGACCTTGATTTTTGACCTATATTGTACATTGGCTACAAAATGCTACTCCTTCGCCATTTCTAACCCGATTTCGATTCCGTTTGCTTTATGTGATGGCACTAGGTGAGGGCTTCAAAACTTCTACACAGAATTTTGACCTTTGACTTCTTTGACCTTTGACCTTGATTTTTGACCTATATTGTACATTGGCTACAAAATGCTACTCCTTCACCATTTCTAACCCGATTTTGATTCTGTTTGCTTTATGTGATGGCAATAGGTAAGGGCTTCAAAACTTCTTCACAGAATTTTGACCTTTGACTTCTTTGACCTTTGACCTTGATTTTTGACCTGTATTGTACATTTTGCTACAAAATGCTACTCCTTCGCCATTTCTAACCCGATTTCGATTCCGTTTGCTTTACAGTAAGTGATGGCACTAGGTGAGGGCTTCAAAACTGCTACACAGAATTTTGACCTTTGACTTCTTTGACCTTTGACCTTGATTTTTGACCTATATTGTACAATGGCTACAAAATGCTACTCCTTCGCCATTTCTAACCCGATTTCGATTCCGTTTGCTTTATGTGATGGCAGCTGGTGAGGGCTTCAAAACTTCTACACAGTATTTTGACCTTTGATTTCTTTGACCTTTGACCTTGATTTGTGACCTGTATTGTACATTTTGCTACAAAATGCTACTTCCGGCGGGGACATATATTACGCACCGCGTAAATTCTACTTTTCCTTGTTCAAAAAGTAAAGTTTTGTGAAATTCTCTTTTTATTTTCCTTGTGTCGTACGCATGTGGCATCATACACTGTAGTAGTCTTCTCATCCAGCAGTGACTGCGCAGATACTTTAAAAATTCATAACTTTTGAAAGGATTGTCCAATTTCCCTCAAACTTTCACTGATGTGTTCTACTAATATTGTTGCCTTCACTCAATCCATATGTATATGATGATGGACTTGTCCTTTAATAGTCAGAAGTTAGTCAGTTTGCTCTGTCACGAAGATATCTACCTGTTACTATTTTGTTGGTTAATCGGTAAATTATTTATACCATATGTAAAATTCATTTGGAGTCAGTGAGGCTGTGTAGTTATTACATGCGGATAGATAATATGTTAGTGTGTATCTGTTGGTGTATGTGTGTACATATTTGTATGTTTGACTGTGTGAATGTGAGCATGTATGGAAGTCTGTTATCATTTCTTTTTCTTCTCTTTTTTCTTTTACTGTCTAGCTGGTGCTCGACACTCTTGGTGAGGAGGCAGAGAGACAGATACACACGAGGACCATCTTCTCTGACGTGCCCACAAAGTAGACTTTATATGGGAGTAGACAAGTAGAGAGAGAGAGAGATACTGAGACTAGACTTAAAGAGTGAGAGATATGTATTACCAGGTAGAAATAGATAAATGGATAAACTACTGGTATACAGAAAAAAAAAAAATAGAAAGAGATGGATAGAGTTTGAGGGAGATAGAGATAATGAGAAGAGACAGAGAGTGAGAGAGATATATGTTAGCAGATAGAAATAGACTTATGGGAGTAGAAAAGTATACACAGACAGAGAGTGATTTATGTCAGAAGAGATATTGAAACGTACTTAACATTAGCTTATCTAATTGAAAGGACTATGACCTCTGTAAACATATGGGCATTTGTCAAGTTACGTGTCACTGTGAAAGTGACTGCAGTTTATGGCACAATAAGAGGCTGGCTGTTGAGATGTTATGCAAAAAGAGTTTTCCTTATCTCTAAACTCTACTTCAAAATGCTTTGAACATAATCTTGTCAATTGATAATTATTATTTTTTTAGGGAAAAACAGTTATATTAACTTTTTAATACTAGTACGCATTTTGTTAATGCAACATCTAAAATGATCTTTTGGCAACTTTCCAGCATAATTTGTGACCCTCTTTACAGGGTCTGTATCCTTGACTGAAAACAAAACTAAAAATGTGTGGGTTTAAAATTGGAATTGAAAAAGAAAAAGAATACGTGATTACACCAAGGATATGACACACAAAGACAAAGTTGCCCTTTACTGTGTGCTGTTCCTCGGCCCAAGCTCAGGTGGTCATCTGTACTGCATGCGCGTTCTGGATTTTTTTGGGGAAAAGAGGTGTATTTTAGTGGCTTGATGCGAGGTTAAAATCCCATGAATTGTTTGAATAGGGGATTTTATGGTATTTCTACCCGAAATTTGTTTGATTATGCGGTGGTTTTCAAATCATTCCTGAACAGTGGAATAATTGTGGACACTCTTCACCATGGCAATCTTCCATTATTTATGGTATAATTTTGCTGGCTTTCCTTCCAAAAACCTGTGATCGTGGGTCAAAATCCCAACCCCTTTCCATCCTTTAAAGGGGGCATCTAAGAATCTGGAACAAGCATAATGCTTATGGTTGACTGTTGGGGGGGGGGGGGGGGGGCAGGGTGTTGTTCCTGGAGACCATTTCCACACCCTGTGTAAAAAGAAGGGGCATTGCATATTGTGTTATGATATGATGTGTTTTAAATATTGTGTCACATTGATCGGTATTCTGCCCTTGAGTGGCAATAAAAGGGAACCGATTATGCGTGGCTTGCAGTTGGTTTCATGGGAGGGCAATACATAATCTGAACAGGGCCCTGTTTTATCAAGATTAAGTTAGCGTTGATTGTGAAATCAACGCTATAACTTTATCCAACTTGAAGTCCGCTATAACTTCAAATCAACTGCAAGTTTCCGTTTTACGAAGAGACTTAATACAGTAGTCGATTATAGTTATAGCTCATCACCATGACTTAATTATTGATTTAGTCAAAACAAAAAACACGGGACGAGGCTGGTTTCCGGTACTGTCTGCTTAAAAACAATACAATACATTAAGCAAAACAAACAACAAAAACATGATTGTTTGCCATGGCCACGGAAGCGTAGTCTGCTAGTGCGACGCAGTATTATTAGCGCTACAGCCGCTGAATTAGAAGTATGCAACGAACCCGCAAAATACAATGTACGCCGTTTTGCGTTGTATTGAAGAAAGTAGGTCGATAGATCTAGCACATCTCAAGCTCAACGAAAATCTGCGTACGCGCGTACCGTAAAGATTCCGCACACTACGTAGGATCTCAGTAAATCTAATGTTATAACACTCAAGTAGGCCTATTCATTGACATGGATCTAAACCTACAGTAGCCTGACTAGTAATCGCTCACTTTGATACTTTATTGTGAATAGTTTTACCAAATTATCTCCTTCCCGATTCAATCATGTGAAACGTGGTTGGCAATATTGCTCTTTCCGAATGTATGATACCAACATCTGTTCACGAAGTCCAATAACGGAATAAACGCGCGATACTTCGTCGTTACATCCTTTACTAGTAGCCGCTCACCCCTGACTAGTAGCCGCTCACTATAATAAATGGCGCGCGCGCCGCACATTTGTAAGGCTCTGAAGGATGCAAGTCCCTTTCTGAATGATGCTAACTAGCTGCAAAGGGCATGTCTGCCAACACGTGTGCCGAGGCTGAGATAAACAAAAATTTTCGGCAGTATACGGTGTGGTGGATATTCTAATTGTATTCAATTTCCATGTCTGAATTCGAACAATCTAATATCACATTAATGTTCGGTTTGTTGTTTTTTATTTTCTTTATTGTGTAAGTATGCTGCATTGGACACATGTGTCGTATTTATTGTGTGGAAGACGGGTCTGCTTATTTATAGTTGCGAAAATAGAATTTTATAGATACATGGGAATCCCGTTATAACGAGATCGTCGGTTCCGGGTAATTTTGCTCGTTATATCCGGATTTTCGTTGTATCCGAACGCTTGTGGAATGTACACTTTATATATAGATGCTCTATTAAAATTGGGTTACCTGCATTTTATTATGACGACGTCATATTGATGAACAGAACAACAAGAAATGCGACAGGAAAATGAGAGAGCATTCTCGCGATAATTACAATTATTTTCGTTCCAGACACATGTTATCAAATATTTCAGATTTGACACACAAAAAAAATATAATCATATCGTATATGGGGCCTTCCTTTTGTTAGCCCCATGCTGATCAATCTGCACATCTGAGAAGAAAGAGAGATGAAGCAAAATTTATGCAACTAAAGGTAAAGTAATCACGCTATCAACGCTGCGTTTAGCGCAACTCGCGTGGATGAAAGCTGTGAGTAAAATCCGAATTTATCTTTCATTTTATGACAAATCATTGATATAAACCACGTGTACTATGGTGAAATTTTACACCACAATTTACACTCTCAGTTTTTTATTTCTTCCAGGGAAACGGCTTCCCGGTTGTGATGCATCAGGTTGAATGCGTACTTTGCGCGAATGTTTTACCCGACGAGATTGACGGGTCAATGCCGTTTTATATTAAGAAAACGAAAACCACGTACCGGCAGTAATTGTGGATTGCAAAATCGAGTGAAATAGTACTTGTATTTCGATAGGCTAGAGTTGACTTAATTAAAATTTTAGCATACAACCCCATCGTATTTAAATTTTGACATTTAATTCAATTTATCTTATCAAAGTTACGTAAATGGGTATCTAACTGAGCGGCTAATGTTTGCGAAAGCAGCGAATAATGGCAGATTCTAACTTTCGTGACTCAGGGCTCGGTAACGGTTGCAATCAAACTCAAGAATAGTTTTAATTTTAACAAGTAGTTCTTTCTTATCGCAAAGGATTTTTGAACATATTCAAAATTTCTCCCAAAACGTACAATTCGCTGTGTTCGCCGCTCACAGATACTCTCGTTACGTATCTTTGGAAACATTTCGGATACGTAAACACATGTACACCATTTATTTCTTGTTTAAGCCATTAGATAACGTTAATTCGAATTGTAGCGTTTGTAATTACATTTCGGCATAAATAGCGAAGGCTATAGCTTCTAAATATTCCGATGCTGTTCCATCACGGCCCTCGGAAAGAGACTTTATGAACTTGTGGCGCCGTTATCACCTTGATTGCTTCTGTTTGGCACTGGCATAATTATGTTAAGTCTGTTTGCACGAAACGATAGTTCAGATAATTTACGGAGAATTAACCTTTAGTTTTGAAATAAAGCGTGATTTTGCCTTAAAAGAAAAAATAAGTTGTCGTTATATCCGCACAAATTCATCTTTGTTTTTCTTTGTTTTTAGGCCCGAAAATTATCTCGCAATAGCCGGAACTCCAAATCTCCATTTAGGCTAACATGCAAATTTATTTGGGACCGGACGATTTATCTCGTTATAAGCGGATTCTCGTTGTATCCGATCTCGTTAGAACAGGATTCCCCTGTACACAAGTTATGAAATAGCCATTATTCATAATATACTGAACTGAATGATTCTTGAGGTCTTTGATGTAGCGATCAATAAAAAAATTTAAAATGCAGAATAGATCCAATGCAAATAAATTCATGTGCATATGCCCTCCGCTGTTTTATTCTAATATTCCTTTTCCTTTTTTCCTTTCTGTTTCTTCCATTTTTTCTCTTAGACCATTTCAAGTTGTACAAACGTGGCAAACAAACTTTACAAAGAAATCCATTCACTTATGTATAATAATAATAATGATAATAATAATAGTGGCCCTCTTATAAAGCGCTGAAAGTTTATCAATAATGATGCTCTTACATATGAAATAGCAAATGAAATACAAACAAAAACAAGATGCTTACTATACATAACGAAATCAATCTCAGACATAAGAAAAACCCTTCATGTACAAATTATACAGTAACTTATACAGAGTACAAAACGACTCAAATTATATAACAATCACGTTCATTCACCATTGGGAATTAAACAGATGTGTTTTAAGGAGTTGCTTAAAGGAATTGGTTGAGGAAGCCTGACGAAGAGAAAGGGGAAGATTGTTCCAGAGAGAAGGACCGGCGTGGGAAAAGCTGTGGTCTCCCCAAGAGTGAGAGGATCGAGAAACCTGGAGAAGTGAAGTACCAGCTGAACGGAGTCAACGAGGGGGTTGATATAAATGTATGGAGTTCTGGAGGTAGAGTGGCGAGGATCCATGGACTGTGTGGTAGACCACTAAGAGAACTTTGAAGATGATACGCTTTTCAACTTGTAACCAGTGAAGTGACTGAAGAACGGGAGTTATGTGACAGGATTTCTTAGTGAGGGTGACAAGTCGAGCTGCAGAGTTTTGGAGGCGTTGACGTTCGGAGAGCTGTCGTTGGGAATGGCCGAGGAGGAGAGAGTTACAAAAGTCAAGGCGAGAAGAGATGAGGGCGTGGACAAACTGTTCTGTTGCACTTCTGGACAGATAACTACGAATGAAGCTAAGGTTGCGGAGTTGGTAATGTCAATGTCTCACAACTTTTCCAACAAAGCTTTCGTTATAAACACATATCACCCATCCATTAAAAGCGTAAACGGCATGCTCTGTAGGCCTAGAGTAGATTTCAGAACTGGCATAAAATGTTCTTAGGCTCAAAACTTTCCGTAAAACAAAAGGCTTATCGGTACATCATTGTACAAAATACAGAATCATAGCTTGAAAACAATAAATGTAACCTTTTACCAAAGTGTGGACTTTGATGCCACCCGTTTCAAGGTCACATAAGTTATACACTGGCAAAATCAGGGTGTTAAAATTCTTACACCAACATGGTGTAAACATAATTATCTTAACACCGTTGATAACGCCAGAATTCACTCAAATCGGCCACCAAAGATGAAACGTGATGTTTAAATTTAAAGGGACTGTACAGTACTGGTTGAGGTAGGGATTCATGTTTTGAACACTCCTAAGTGAGATAATGAAAAGCCTCTTATGAAATATGAAAGAGCATATCATTTTAAGAAGGATTCAACGTTTATTTGATGAAAATTGGTTTTCAAATGGCTGAGATATCCAAAAAAGTACTAATAATAAAAGGCGACATGCCCCAACTTTATTAGTATCTCTTTGTTTCACCTTGTTTTTGGATATCTCAGCCATTTCAACACCGATTTTCATCGAATAAACTTTTGATACCCCTTAGAACTGCATGCTCTTTGACATCTCATAGAGTGGTTTCTGAATATCTCACAAAACGTTAAAAGCTAAATCTTCACCTCGACCAGAACTGTACACACCCTTTAACCTCTTACCAAAGTGTGATTGCCTGAAGGTCATGGAGGCAAACCACGCCCGTAACTATGCAGGCCTTTTTTTTCCTATGGAGGCGGGGGGGGGGGGGTGCGTAATTAAGAAAAGAAAACTGACTTTTCATGCATGCAAAAATTATTGTTTCGTAAGCGCCGACAATTTCGCTCAGCGGGAGGAGGAGGAGGAGGTGGGGGGGGGGGGGGGGTTGCCGCGTACCTGTATGATCACACATTGATATAATCTCTTATTGATCATTGCATCCCAATTTCCATGGAATTGATTATAAGTATATGAAAAAGGACTAGAAGTATACCATTCATACAGTTCACCACACAAACTTTTAATTCTAAATATTGAATGGAAAGTCCCCCAGACATTCTGGTGAATTTAGGGAATGCTGAAAAAGAATAAAAACATACCAGGTATGAGCACTTCGAAAAATGTTATTATAAAAAAAAAAAAGTGTATCTGCAAACATTTCATAAACAGGCAAATCTACAGCAAGGCTGGCGATCTTTTCAAACATGTATACCTTCAAACATGTAATATGATGATAAATCTTACGAATGCAATAGTATACGTGTGCTTAAAATTTCGGTCATATTAGTAATTTTCATTAAATATGTCTTAAATAAAGATGCATAAAAACAAACTTCAGTGGTATAACTATATATATATATGTTTTTTGGTATATATACAGCAAAATATAGTATATGGGATATAGTCATAACAGCAATATCACTTTTGAGTCCTGTAAATATACCTGTATTTCTCAGCCGCTCGCTCATACGTACTATTTTGTCTTATAATGTCGACGGACATATTATTACTTGTATGTGCAGTTTTCTTAATTGTAAAATAGCTGGAAAAGATGCATTTAACATGTAACAGAAATATTACTTCGGAGAAAAGAAAAAGTCTATATAATCTACACACAATAACTCAACACTACATGTATTTTGAATATACAGTTATTCAAAATATTATTTTGAAATTTCATTTAAATGCACGTATTAACATGATAATTTTTTTTTTCCACTGGTGCGTAAGGTTATCCAAAAGGAAGAAGGGAAAAAAAAACATATATTTTAGTTCACTGCATTCCAAGTGCGTCACAAAAATCACAAGAAACCCATTGATCTTCACGGCTTCTTCTTTCCTGCATGCTGGACATACATATCCAACATCATCTGATTCAATTCCTTCCTTTTTGTTCCTCTTCTTTTTTTTTTCTTCTACGCTATTCTCATTCGTAGAGTCATCTTCTTTGTTTTTTTCTCTCTTCTTTTACATTTCTTCCAAACTCACTTCTCTTTTTTTTTTGCACTCAGTTTCTTCCAACTTTATTTCTTCCTTCTGTTTTATTTCTTCTTTATGGTTCATTTTTTCTATCCTCATCACAATCCCATCTCTGTGATCTTTCTTTCTATTTCCTGTACCCAACTTCATCTCTTCTATCTTCTTCTTTAGATCGTCCCTCTTCTTTCTTCTTTCTCAGTGTCTTTGTGCCTTCTTCTTTCTTTCCTTTGTTTCTCTCTCTTTCTCTTCCTTTCTTTTCTTCAACTCTCCTTTCTGTTTGGATTTCATGTGAGTTATGAAATCATCTCCTGATATTGCTTCAGTAGCTGCAATTTCCTTTTTTGAATTCCTGGAACGTGTACTTCGGGAAACTCGATATAATGTTCGAGAGGCGGGGACATTTTTATTTGAAACCTTATTTCATTTTTGGATTAACGAACCTTATGAAAAACGAGTTGTGTAACCGTATATAAATGCATGTATTATATATATATATATACATATATATATATATATATATATATAATTATATATTTATTTATAGCAATGTCACAATAGAGGAATGCATTAAATGTCAATTGCTTTGATTATAATTCAAAATCTGAATTTTCGGGGGCCTCCCATTTCGTCGGGGATCCAAGAGGATACTAGCTACTGAGTAGTAGTTAGCGGGGAGGAGGGGGAGGTAATATATCACTGTGGTCTGAAAGCGCACGCGCCACATACACACGTAATTAGTGGGGGGAGGGGGGTGAGCGGTTACTAGTCAAGTGCTATCTTTGTACGAGTTTCGAACTTTTTTTGTTCGCGTACGCAATTCCACGTAAATACGTACACTACTATCGTTCAGTTATTTGCCGACAGTCGTCAGGTCGACGACTAGCGCCTATTCGTACGACTTATCTCAACTTTGAGGGATTTTAACTAAAAAATCAAGGCCTACTCACTAACTTCAGTAGACGAGACCTTTCCGGCCATCAGGAATCTCAGATGTAGCTAATTGCATTTAAATATTGTAAAATAGTAAGCAAACAATCAACGTTGGTGATGGTGATAGCACAAACTATCACTTCCGAGGCGATCTGGATGTAGCTATCTTTCCGAAGCGCAGCTGAGGAAAGATAGCGTACACATTCAGATCGCCGAGGAAGTGATAGTTTGTCTCATTGCCTGAAACTAAAAGTTGATTATTTGCTTTATATTCCACATCTAGGGTCCTAGAAATTCCTATTTTATTCCACATCTGAAACCGTTTCAGCTGTCTTTAGGTATCCTTAGGGCCTAGGCTACGTGTGCGCGTAGATGACAAAACAATGAAGTTGCTGCGCGCACCGCGCGGCACCGAAGTGAAAGTTCGTTGCACTGTGTACTATCAAGTGACCTAGGTCACATGATAGTCCACAGTGCAATGCACTTTTATTTCGCGCGTACTCATCTTGCGTTAGGACTATGTGGACTGTGTGGAGATCAGCGAAACAAAAGGGACTATCAACATAGAGTGTAACGAACTTTTCTTCTCTGGTGATATGATGGGCAAAACTACGCTTCATCACGTGATCAGCTCTGGACCAATCCTATTGCAACATTCTTAGTATGTGGAATATAATCGTAAATATTTTGTTTGAGCATCGAGTTCTTAGCATTGCGCACACGCGTACTGCAGTGCGTATTATAGAATGTAGGGCAGATATAGCCCAGCTTCTGTTTCTTTACATACTTCAGTAGCCAGTCACTCGGTACATTGAGTACCTTTCTGATGTCTTCATTTGTTCGTCGTTCCACCCACGGGACTCTCAAAATTCTGCGATAACATTTATTTTCAAATGCACAGATTCTTTCCTCATCTGCCTTCCGTAGAACCCAAGCTTCGGATGCGTAGGTTGCAATTGGGAAAATGCAGGCTCTGAGAACTCTGAGTTTTGTCTCCTTGTCTTGTCCTTGCCACAGCTTCTTCATGGCATTCAATGCTTTCAAACCCATAGCTAGTCGGCTTTTGATTTCCCTGGGGCCTGTCTTATAAAGACTTGTGATAGAAATCAATCACAAGTTTTGTGTGTGCTGCAATGCAAGTTGCGATTGATTTGGGGACTTGTGATCGATTTGAAGGCTTTATAAGACGGGGCCCTGCTGTTATCACCATTTTGCTGCATTCTCACCCCAAGGTAATTGAAGTTGTCAACCTCCTCCAGTATTGAACCATCAATGCTAACTCTTTCATCATTTCCCCTCTTCTCTTTAGCCACTGACATAACTTTTGTCTTTGATGCGTTCATTTTCAGACCATATGAGTTGCTTCTCTCATTTAGGGTTGTGACAAAACTTCTCAGGCCAGTTTTTGATTAAGAGATTATAGCTGCATCATCTGCATACATCAAAGATCTCCTAGCTCTTTCCCTCCAACATGTAGGAGATCAAAATTTTCTGCTTGTTTTCTGTCCAGGGCCCTGTTGCATAAAACCCTTACCGCTGGATTTACCGCTCCTTTCTAGCGGTAAGTCTTCAAATTAGCAGTAAATTTTGTAATCCTTGATGCTGATTGGCTGTGACGCCTAATTTTGACGGTAGTTGCCATTGAAATTCAATCGTAAGTTTTATGCAACGGGCCCCAGTACTTCCCTCATTATGTTCTCTGTGTAGATGTTGAAAAGTGCTGTGGCCCGTTGCATAAAACTTACCATTGAATTTCAATGGTAACTACCGTCAAAATTAGGCATCACAGCCAATCAGCATCAAGGATTATAAAATTTACCGCTAATTTGAAGACTTACCGCTAGAAAGGAGAGGTAAGTGCAGCGGTAAGGGTTTTATGCAACAGGGCCCTGGAGAGAGTGTACATCCCTGTCGTACTCCTTTCTTGATGCCAAACGAGTCTGTAGTGCCACATTCCAATCTAACAGCTGACTGTTGCTCTGCATACAAAGATTTAATCAACTTAATTACATGATGGGGGAAGCCCATTTCCAGCATCACTTTCCAAAAACGGTTATATTTAATACAATCAAAAGCTTTGGAATAATCTACAAAACAAATGAATACCTCCTGGTTCATTTCATGACATTTTTGAATGAGCAGTTGTAGGTTGAGTTGATATGAGAGGTTAATCATAGATTATCTTGACTTAACGTTAAATTTATCTTTTGATAAAACAGGGCCCTGGACCAAGAACGAATCGAGCATGATTACTTATGGGAGTCATGTACCAGGTATCCCAGAAATATTGACAGAGAAGGGTACATCGTGCTTATAGTTATGGAAAGCTGTTTGTACTTGTATTTTGTATGTTGCATTCAAAATGGGTTTAGTGGAATCTCTTTAATTCACATTCCCTAAAGTCTTAAGCTTTATGTGATCAGGTCATTATGGCACCTAAGTTTGCAAATTGATACAATATGAGTGAAAAAAAAATCAATTTTAGTCTCTTGATCAGACAGTTTCTGTGTTTTCAAAGGACAGAGCGATATCAGGCATTGTATCTCCTATTGTCTCACATGTACTGTATGTGTGAGAATCACTGTATTCCATAGAATAATCATATATGCATTTCTTGTACATACTGACTGTAAGACTTATTATATTTACACGTGCAGTATAAGAACATTATGTGACTCTTATATGTATTTTGTTACAAAGATAAATGATTGAGGTAGGATTGTGTTTACAGGTGATGGTGTGGTAATTATTATTATGAAAGTAAATGTGTATCAGTAATGTAGTACCAAATGCCTGGTATGATGGTATCATGGCATTTTGGCTTTCTGAGAATTCCTTTCAAGGTTATTAAATCCACGCCCGGTTATTCCATCAAAATTTGTTGTTTTCTACTGGTATGGTGTAAAAGAAAAGAAAAGAAATACTTTGAATATTGATTTCATTGACACTTTTAAATAGATTTCTCTAATCAGATAGCAAAATGATAAGACCTGTGATTATCTATATTTTACCTATATTGCGGGGCCTAGAAAAAAAGAAAGACATAGAAGATGAAATTTATGGAAATCAACCTTGATAACCTATTCTTACTAGACATTACCGAGCAGAACACATTTTCTATGCTGTTGTTATTTACTCTTGCCTGTTTTTATGTTCTCTCGAATCGTTGTGTCGCGATCTTGAAAAGCTTTGCAATAAATGTGCAAAATATATGACAACAAATCGCTTTGGCCATTTCTGCTTTAATCTGCAGCTTACCCTGAACGGAGTAAAAAAAAAAATGCACATTACTTCACATGCACACGCACACGCGCGCGCACACACACACACACACACACACACTCACAAACAAATCTATGCTCACATACCTAGACTCAAAACTATATAGTATTTAGCAATTGGGTAAGGTTGTTTTGTTTTGGTTTGTTTTTCTTTGAAAGATATCACCAAAGATATGAAAAGTCGTGGGAGTCATGTTTGTAACATCTGTGCAAATGCTGTATCTATACATGGTAAACTAACTTAATGTGGGGGTTTTTTTGCCTTTTCTTTCCTTGTTTTCCCACTTTCTACTACCAAAAGAAGAGTTGAGATAAGGAAAAGTGTGTGTGTGTGTGTGTGTGTGTGCGTGTGTGTGTGTGTGTGTGTGTGTGGTTGTCGCTGTTATTTGTTGCCCAGCTTACAGAGACAAAACGACAGAACTTCAGTAATGAACAATGAATTCAAATGGTGTTTGACTGAACCGTGAGATATGATGAACATGTGAAAATTATCCTCATACAAGAGTCTATCAGTGTCATCAAGTATACAATGTATTGATATTCAAACAATGCAATGATATGAATGATATTGGTGTTTAATCACGTTAGAAATAAAATAATTCACCAATTTTTAAAAAAAGACAAAAGTTGCTTCCGTAGAAAAATATTGACCAGGTTTAGTAGGGGAGATTTTGTTTTGTTTTGTTTTGTTTTGGGTGTATACTTGGTTTCTTTGGGGACTTCTTTTGGGTTCAGAATTCGTTTTGACCTTTTATTTAAATCTCTTTTTTGATCGATTTTTTGCATGTTGAGCCAGTGATTAATAACCTCGTTGGTGCCTCTGACATTGAACAATGTACCTCCACTCGGAGCATGGTGACTTGCCAGAACTTCTTGTAATTACGTGACAAAGTCCATGAAATTTAAAAACAAATGCGAAGGTGGCAGAAATGGCAGACTAACTGTGAGAAATCAGGAAGATCTTGTGAGCTTTATATAAAAACAGCAGTCGTTGTTATCAAGCTTCAGACATTTCCTCCAACCTATCCATCCATAGGTGCCCCTTTACCTCTTTTGGTGTGTGATGCCGGTGGGGTCTACACGTGTATGGCGTTGGAAGGGGTTTCCCCCAGCTTCCCCCACCCTCCCTCCTACGTACCTTATGAAGCTTTTGCATTTTTAGGTTGTAAATCGTGCGATCTTTTGCTTTATACTGAATATGATATTCTGGCTTACTCTGATAAAAAAAAAGAATAATGTCACACAGTCTTTATAAACATTGGCCATCTTATTGATTTGATTTATTCACAAAACGCATATGCATACATACATAGGCCTACAAACATAAAAATTGCTTGTTCGTGGAATAATCATATGCCGTATACATTTGAGTAGATCATCATAAGCTATTCCAGTAGCCAGCTAGTCCAGTAGAATTAACTTTATATACATGAATATACAATTAGGCCTATATCAAACACAAACATACAAAAGATTATATTATGCACGTTTAGTAAGTATTCATTACAGCTATTAAAGAGAAATAGAGACAGACAGACAGACAGACACACAGGCAGACAGATCTGACCGGAAGAAGGTAATCTTTCTTTTTAATTCATTTCAGAAAATTGTTTTTCTCAGTGTGTCTGATTTCAGTGTGTCCGATTCGTAATCGATGCCATCAGTATTATATACGTCATGGAGTCGTGTCACTCGACCCTGATCGCTATCAGTCCTTTGCAAATCGCCCCTCCCCCTTCAACATGCAGGACTACATCCTGTCCGTCTCGTGTTGATTACAGGGAATTAACTCGATGCTCCATGATATGCTCTGGGTTAAAGCGACCATTGCTTCGGAGCAATATCATGGCGCTTTGGGGATCGTAGATCAAGCTGGCCATGATTAACCCGTCAAACCAAGAATTCAAATCACGACGGTTTGATGTTGTATCTGTTTTATAATAATTTTCACTATTCTTGTTCGCATTTATAAAGGTAGAACCAAGAGTTCGCTTTCATTTGAGCCTTATTTTATGTCGTAAGTTCTGTTTTTCATTTGCGGGTTTATCAAAAGCTTCTAAATTGCCGAAGTACTTGTGACTATTAGCAGAACAGCTTTGGAGATGGCAGCTTGGTATTTTAGTTCATTTTGGACCTGAGTATGTAGTACAATACCTGGTATTGAATCAGCTTCCAAAACTGCTGTTCTTTTGAAGTCGTTATTTTACATACTTTTTACAAGAATTTATTCTCAAAAATGTATGACTTTATCAGATATTGTTATCATATGTCATTATTTTGCATTCTCAACAACTTCTCATGAATTATTTTGTGTCACTTATCATTAATTTCATTTGAATAAAAAGGAGGCAAACGGGTGAGAACAAAATAACTTAAACTCGACAAAACCCAACTCATTTTAAGTCAACATAAACATAAATCCCACTTTAATATTTTAGAGGTTAGACGTTATGCATTGCAGTTGCGTGTGTCACGCTCAGCACTATCAATATTGATACACGTAATAATCATTACGCGTTCGCAGGAGGTTTACACGGCCTTCGTGCATCCCACACCTGACACGTGCTGCAGTATCTCAAAGGTATAACGTACGTGTGATTGTGCGTGTAGGAGGGGGAGTAGAGGGAACTCAAACGCAGTGATTAAAGCGCTAATCCATAGCATGTTCAAGCTGGCGTTTAAAGCCACATGGTACGCAGAGGATTCATCAGAATTAAACACACCGGTAAAACAAAGAAATTCTGCAAGTGCTGCAAGTGCATACTTTTCGAGAAATGGTGATAGTAAAAGGACACCTCCAGAAATGACATATTCAAATTCGTTGAGGAGAGGATGTCACAAGATCCCCCTTGGACCCAGACTTCCGATGGAATATACTTAATATGTTTGAAAAAAAAAATGCCTTGATAAAATAAAAGCCCTGTAGAAGTTTCTTACCAAGCAAGAAAAACTTGCTTGCCAATTATGCTTCGGGAAAATACATTATATTTGTGTCTTTGATACGAAACATAAACGTGATAGCCAACCCCTCACCGCCCCCCCCCCCCCATCCCCGTGAAAATAACATGAAACCAGCCATTATACTCGTTCCTTTAAAGGGATGATATCGTTTTGGTCGAGATGGGGCTTCAGGTTTCCAACTTTTTGTACGATTATAAGAAACCTCTTATGTAATATGAAAGAACATACACTTCTGAGAGAAATTCAGAGTTTATTTTATAAAAATTGTTTTTGAAATGGCCGAGATATCCAACAGAAACTGATCCCAATAAAAGATGGGACCCACCTTTCGCTAGGATTGTTTTGTTTTGCTTTGTTTTTGGATATCACAGCCATTTCAAAAATTGATTTTTATCCACTAAACTTTGAATCCGTCTTTAAAATGTATGCTCTTCAATATTTCATGAGTGGCTTCTAATTATCTCCCAAAACGTTAAAAGTTTAATCCCCATCTCAACCAAAACTATACCATCCATTTAAACGCATCCCATGTCAGATGAATGCAGAGAGCGTGTGATATTTCCAAGAAGCTATAGGGAGAAAGTGAATTTGATTCCACACACTTTGCATTCGAGGAGCGTTAAATTTCGCGATGTTCATGCTTAGTGTGTGTGTGTGTGTGTGTGTGTGTGTGTGTGTACATAATTTTTTTCCCTCATTATCATGATTTGTTTGTCGTCTGTCAATATTTTCTCATGTAGTCATTAGCTCATTTGGATCAGACTGAATTTATTATGAAAACTTTCCAGGTATTTCCTTCGTACCAGACGAATACAAATCATGTGAATTCCTGGTAGACATTTAAAATCATTTCCTATTACACTGTTTTGTTTCTAAACACATTAACAAACAAGTGATAAAATATCTTATATATCACCTCAAGAATCAGAAATGATATCATGTTGCACTTTGATAGTATAAGCGAGTCATATTTTCCCATTGGCGTTGACAATAAACGAAATTCACTATGACGATCACTCTGATTACAGGGGGTAGAAATGATGGTTTAATAGCATCTGCTAAAGGAAGGAGTTCACCAGGGCCGATTTCATTTTTAAAAAGTTGCTATGACAACAGTTCTCACTGCAATGGTAGGGCCAAGTCTCATGGCAATGACAAGAACCCTGCTTCCTGATTCGCTGTTGCTACGAGAAGTTACCATCCAGGGGCGGATCTAGCTTTTTATAAAGGGGGGGGGGAGGGTGTGGGAGGGGGGTGTCCCCCCTCCCCTAGTAGGGAGAATTTTTGAAAATCTGTGTGTGAAAATGGCGTTTTCTTGCATCTAAAACACCACTATTTTGGGTATAGAGGTCATTGCCAAATTAACCCCCATAATAAAATTACAAGTTTAAAAAAAAAGATAAGACAAAAAAAAATGGTCCCCGGATTTTTTTTTTTTTTTTGGGGGGGGGGGGTTGCAACCCCCCAACCCCCCTCTAGATCCGCTTCTGCCATCCTAGTAGAATTTTACATCATATAAATCTTTTATGAAATGAGACCAAGGACAGTGTGGGAATGATGACCAACAATTAGAGATGAAATAAAATGGTCTACAGAACAGCTCCTCTGGTACAGGTGACTTTTTTATATGAATTAATCATATATGATTCTGTAGAAAGTTACTTCTGCCTTAATGGTTACATGCAATGATCTGATGATTAAAACTTAGGGAAATAAATCACACCACTAACGGAGATTTGTGACATGGTATCAAAGCACGAGGCATCATATTACGTCTCAGCATCGCGAGAGGAATAGTTTAAATTACTAGCAGATAAATTAGTGACTCAGCGCTCAATATTCTGGCCGCGGTAATAGTGTAATTAATGTCTAAACTGAAAGATCCTAAAATATCAATTTGCGTGTCCTCATCTTTTGATTAACATCTATTTCTACTTCGCGAGATAACCCCGTTGCACGAATAGAAACGGAAAGAAGAATACTGTAAACCGAGAGGGAAACGGACATTGCTTTGCACAGGGCACCGATAGTAGACACAAATACAGGGAAGGATCTTTTTCATTTTTAGAATTGAAATTCGACTATCTGATGCAAACTTTTGGTGAAATATTTTGAAGACTTTCAATTAAAAAAGGGCCATACTTTGGTTATAAGTTGCAAGAAAAAGCGTCAAACAAACTAAATGCTGTAATTGTTTCGTGACTTTGTCATTGATTGATCAATACTACTGATTTGAAAATTTAATATCTAAGCGCAGCAACCAGGCAGAAGGATGGTGTGGGAGGGAGGGGGATAACCCTTCCCATAAAATGAGAGGGTTATTTCCCATTTTAAGAATTGAAATCCAACTATCTGGTGCACACGTTTGGTGGCATATTTGGGAGTCTTGGAATCGTTTAAACCCCTTAACACCCGGCCCTCCTAATTCCGGCCTGTGAGAGATGCAGTAACGCACGATAAATTTTAGCATTTCCTATAGCTTTCTTACATCAAGTCTGATTTTGAATAAATATCTACAAAGCTATACTCGGCTCATTAACTTGAGCCTTTTTGTCAAGGTTAAGTAGGTCATGGTGAGCAATAATTGCTTTCACCTCAGACTAAATGTAGTAAAACAGGAGCTAAATGGCCAAAATCTTATCTTCTTATGAGAAGGAACCGTCATGGTGTGATCTGTTTGCAGAGCCTATATACATATGATATCGGTAGCGAGGATTCAGACTTCACAAAAAAAAAAGTGTGCTTATCATGTACAGGCATCATGCGTGGTATGCATTAACTCAGTGGGAAACAGGTATACAAAAGTTTTTAAAATTCAACGCTTGTTTTTCAATTCTCACGGCGAAACAGCTTCGCAGTAGCGTGCAACGAAACTTGGAAACTTTGCGTTTAACAACGTTTAATATCCTAACCCTAATTGCGAATGCGATCTTCATGTGATATTTTGTTGAAAACGATAGGCCACATGAAAATGTCTCACTGCCCTTTGAATGTAAATGATGAGTGATTGATGGAACTGATTGTATAGTATCACAGCCATTAGGTCTGTAGTGTGGAATACTAATCCCCTCTTAAAGGAGTCCTCCGGATGATTTTCAGACTTTTACATAATATGAACAACTATAAATTGGTTATTATGGGTGCAGAGTTTCCGAATTTGCAGTGATTGGGATGAGGAATAGGAGTGTTTTCAAAATTTATAACAAATCACAATGAACAAGGATGATGACATGACAACCTCACAACAAGAATACATGAGTAGGGGGCTCAAGGAAGCAGAACATAAGAAGAAGGCATGCATAAATTCTACACAGGTGAACTTGTTATGCACATGGAATTGTAATGAAATTACATTGCCACATTTCTAAAATATGTGAGGCTCCTATGTCATCATCTTTGTACAGTGTCATTTGTTTTGGGTTTTCAGAGTATTAATTTCTCTGCTCAAGGACCACAATAAATTCCACAAATCTATACAACATGGAGCTGTTAATTTATTCACTACAGGATGTGAAATTATGAAAATCGTCTGGAATGTCCCTTTAAAAGGAGGAGCTGTGATTTCATGACAATTTTCAAGTGATGAGAAACGCGCGCGCGATCCTCCATCTGTGTTCATTGGCAGGTCCATTAACACGTTCTATATTGCATGTCAGAAATGTGACTATACAGGGTGGCCCAAAAAGAATGGAACACCTAAGATCTTTAATTTCAGCAATATTGTTGCAAATATGTCATTATTTTGCACAATATTGGGAAGGCCGTTCCTTTTCCAATAGAATGACACCAACTTCTTTAATTTTGGTTGATGCGTTATGATTTCAGGACCATACTTGTCAACCCTTGCAATTTTCAAAATGTGATCATTTTGCACTCTCAGAGATACCGAAACCAGCGAGACATCGGCTTGCCATAGAACCAGTAGCGTTCACAATGTGTGGAATGTGGGGCGAAAGGTGATTACTATTGTCCGTTGTCATTGTGAATAATGTGAATGTCATTGTGAATATCATTGTGAATGCTACTGGCTCTACGGTAAGCCGAATTCTCGCTGGTTTCGGCATCTCTGAGAGTGCAAAATGATCATATTTTGAAAATTGCAAGGGTTGACAAAAAATAGTCCTAAAATCATAACGCATCAATCAAAATTAAAGAATTTGGTGTCATTCTACTGGAAAAGGAATGGCCTTTCCAATAGTATGCAAAGTAATGACTTATTTGCAACGACATTACTGAAATTAAAGATCTTAAGTGTTCCGTTCTTTCTGGGCCACCCTGTATTTTCCTATCTCATAGAA
Source organism: Diadema antillarum (assembly GCF_040938485.1). NCBI lineage: Eukaryota > Metazoa > Echinodermata > Echinoidea > Diadematoida > Diadematidae > Diadema > Diadema antillarum. Next base: position 1,348,320 of record NW_027271554.1, read on the forward strand.
CCTCTTGCCCTCTCTTCTCTTTGTTTGTGACTTTGTGTGTGTGGGAGTTTTTCTCTTCTGTGTTTTAAAGCCAGCGCGTAATAATGAGATTGTTTAATTGCAGTTTAATTTTGTTCAAAACACGCAGTACTATACAGTCTGGACTCCCGTTATAACGATCGAAGTCCTCGGGACCAGCAGTTTTCTTTCGTTGTATCAAAATTTCGTTATAACCGAGCAAATTAACAATAAAAACCATAGAGCCGATACTGTTGTGGCCTGAATATTTACTTTGTTGTAAGTGGAATGTCGTTATAACCATGTTCGTTATAACGTGAGTGCACCGTATCATTATGAAACACTTGATTCAACTTGACAAAGAAATTTGTTCTAATTTATACATATTGCTTTAGCTTACTTTTATTACCATGGTAATGTTGAGGAAGAACATACGCAAGTAGTCCTAAGTACAGGTTTATACTGTAATTCAATACGGAGATATCAAATTATTAAGGCATTTTATAAGAGGCCAACTCGATTCTTTTTAGCACTGACATAATGGATGATTAAGAACAAGTTTGCACATCATATTCAATATCCCGATTTTAGAAAAACGAGGAATACGAAAACGTACAATGTTTCTGTAATTCAATACGGAGATATCAAACTATCAAGGCCTTTTATAAGAGGCCAACTCGATTCTTTTTTAGCACTGACATAATGGATGATTAGGAACAAGTTTGCACATCATATTCAATATCCCGATTTTAGAAAAACAACGAGGAATACGAAAACGTACAATGTTACCAATTTAGTATGTGGGCCTATTTTTTTTTTAACTGTATATTGGATAATCTTCCCGAGGAAGAAATTACACACGGTGAAAAGAAGAATGAAACAGATCATATTTATTTTAATAAAATAAAATACGAAAAAAAAAACAGATGCCGCTTCATTCATTCATCGCAAAGAGGAGGGTGCATATCCCGGTGAAGTGGTCCCGCCTCACATCCAACTGGACCCCATGGAAGACCAGCTCGTGCAGCTGAATATGGACTGTGAAATTAACAGACAAACAACATATATGTTACAAAACATTGCAAATGATCTGGAGTAGGCCAGCACAACTTACTGTTGACTGTACGATAAATATTAACGAATAAAAAAAGCATGCATGCATAGTTTTAAACCAAAGTTGTTCTCCTTGCTTCGAGGGAATAGAAGTAAGGGGTCTACTAAAAATCTGAGCTTGTATAAATTATGAACAACTCACACAATCGACTCAAATACTTACAAACGGAAAATATAGAGTAATTAAAAACATGACAGGCATTACAGGATAAGCAGTATAGAAAAGCAAACAAACAATCACGAAAAACACAAATATAAAAGCCCATGAACATGGCATGAACTGTACATAACACCAATTAAGAAAACCCAAGATTGGCATGACAATTCCATTTGACTTCTGCTGTCGGTCACCGTGTCGTCCGATTAATGGACATCTCGAAAGCATCAAATAGTACATTTTGTTTCAGCTACCAGGACTTTAAAGAGTGAACCAAGAAAATATACGCGTAATAAATCATCGACCATAAGAAATGAATAAACGAAAACAAGAAGTCACGAATGCGTCTGTGCCCATAATCAATATGGAGTATATAGAATTATTATCGTTGCTATTAACACACATGTTCATCACATAGCAGTTTAAGCACTACACAGAGTGGTGATTCAAGTTTGAAGTTGTCGAAAATTTGACGACTGTGCTGTATTATATTGTTCAGAACAAAAGCATGGAGTAATAATGTAAATCTGATGAAACACTCAAGCGCATGCAAACATTTTGAATGTCGTGCCGTCACCTTTGATATATCTATAAATATCTTATGCAAGTTCCAACGCTGCTGTGCTGGGAAAGTATATAAACATACATGTGTATGAATACATTTTACTACTGTTTCTTGGCCCGAATTCACGAAGGTGGTACAAATGAAACCATGGTTTAAACCATGGACAAAAACCATGGAGCGCCAAGTGTCGCACAGAATATTTCGTTACGAAATCAGTAATTTCGTCGATGAAATGGTTATTTTGTAACGAAATGACAACATTTTGTAACTAAATAAACATTTCGTTAACGAAACGGTCATTTTGTCGACGAAATGACCAATTTTGTAACGAAATATTCCGTGCGACACTTGGCGCTTCATGGTTTTTGTCCATGGTTTAAACCATGGTTTCATTTGTACCACCTTTGTGAACATTAGATTTCTTTTCTTGTTCTCATGGCTTAAGTCTAACCCAGTTCCATATACGGAGTTCACGTAAGACCTCGCGGCGGATCAGTTTCATCCGCGAGTATTTCATACTAAGAAATTATATCAAGAAGTCTTATACAGCAAAGAGAGAGAGGGAGAGGGGGGACGGGGAAGACAAGGCAATCCTGTAGGGAACAAACACACTGTCACACAGTGTGGCTTTAATATGTGAAAATGTCCTAATTCTGCGTAGTGATATACAGTTGTATGATATTTGGGCATTTCACAGGATCCCCACAGTGTGACACATAAGTCAATATAACACACTCAAAAAATGAAACAAAAGGAAGCAATGGAAATGAATTAGGATCTAATAGACAAAAGATACACACACAAACACACACACACGCACACACACATACACACACACACACACACCATACACATACATACATAGGTCCACACTGCAAAAGGTCCGGTGTTTGATATGAAACACCGAGCTGGTGTTAAATTTCCGGTGCTCATTTATCGTGTTAGATTAACACCTCCTGGTGTCATTCCAAAATATAACATTGTTTTTTGAATAGTTTCTTAGTTACTGTTCTTCTTGTCGATTTTGAACTTCAACAAGACGATCAATAATTTTCCGATGAAGTACTTGATTTTTTTGGGAAAAAAACAGGTGTGAACACATTTACACCACAGTAACACCGTTTTGTGTGGTCTCCTATTGAAGCTGGAAGAGTGTTATACCATAGACATTAACACCAGCAATATCAAATCTACACCATGCGATGTCATTGTTGAATTAACACCAGCGCAGTGTCAAAACTATCACCAGCTATAACAGTGTCAAATTAACACCACGAAGTGCCAGGTGAACACTTTTTAACACCATCAAAACATACTTTCTGTGCACCTGAGGGTGTGGTCCTTTATTGACGCTTGATCGGTGCTAGATTTAACACCCATGGTGTTAAATTCAACACCGATATTTTTTCAGCGTACAAAGACATCCTATAGGCAATTGAAGAACGAGCTGCAATGACAGAACCATGGGTCTCATTTCATAAAAGATGTTATGATAGCAATTCTTGCTTGGATGGCAACCGCTTGAATTGTGTATAGCAACAACCAAGCAGGAAGTGGAATTCTCGTTGTTATCATGACACTTACCATTGCAGCAAGATTAGCTATCATAGGCATTTTGTTTCCCATGAAATAGCGCATAGCTGATAGGCAACTAAGAGCATGTAGAAAAAAAATGTATAATCATGACCTTGCACAAACGAACGTGAAAGATAACGCAATCGGAACGGCAAGTATGTTCGCAAACCAGCAGGCAAAAGGACAGACGCTGCAAAGCAACGTCCAAAAATTCGAGGACAAATATGGATCAAAGAAACAAAGTAGGATGCATAGACTACATCCTAGGAGCAGGGAGGTGGGAAGAGGCTGCAAACCTTCAACGTGTTCAAGCCTTTAAAAAAAAGAAGAAGAAGACTTTATAGAGTTCCTACATGATCAAGTAGTACTCGAAACAGAATCCAGTGATCCAAGTAAGAATACGATTCACCTGTACGGGCCTAAATATGCAGGAAAGTAACATTATAGCAAGCATGGCTAGAAAACAGGTACCATAAGTGGGAAGAATCGACGCGGAGACAAACCAAACATTGATCACAGGTTCGTTATATTCTGAAGGTTGATCATTCCGAATTTTCGTTCATCCAAAAATGAAATAAGGTTCATTTTATCCAAAGCTTTGTTAATCCGAAATTGAAAATAAGGTCCGTTATTCCGAAGGTTTGTTATTCTAAAGACGAACAGAAAGTGCATACTAACGAATCTTCGAAAAGATTAACCTTAATTCATTTTTCGGAAAAACGAATCTTCTTTCATTTCGGTTTAACGAACCTTATGAAAATTAATCTCGGAAGAACGAACTGATGTAACCCCTCGAAGCAGCAATGCACAACTACACCGGAACTATCGACAAAAATAGAAGATGCAAAGTGTAGCAGATGCCATGTTCTTTGCGTTTCGTGCTTCTTCAAGCTCAAACCGTCTAGTTTCACTTTTGCAAATGGATAAGGGATGGGGAGGGAGTCCTACCACATTCTCAATAGGTTCTGAAAGGGACGCTCTGGTTTGCAACTGAAAATGAATTGCACGTGCGTCTGGGCCTGCCCCCGGAAAAAAAAAGAGAAGAAGAGAAGAAGAAGCCTATGACAGCCGGTCCTAAATGGCTTGATGAACATTAACTCTGAAGTTTATATCAGGCTAATGCATTCGGGGAAAAATTGATTGTCTTTTGCTGCTCGAAAATGACGAAAAATGAACACTGATTAAATGTTTCAAAGAGCATAATACGAAGATAAAGTACAGTGGAATGGAGTTGCATCCGGGCACTTTCTACTGCTCGTGCTACTTTGAGAAACTGCTTTGAGACATTGGGGACTGCCCTCAATGGCTATGAGCGTGCACAGCTCTGCGTCAGCCAGTATGGCGCTCTACAGGACACGATGACAATTATTATGCATGCATCTCTATGACTGATACCGACAGTCATCTGAGCCTGCTGTCTACGGAAGATAAGACAGTCGTCTAAGAGGGCGCGCTCCACATAACGCTGATTTATGAACTTTGTTTCGAACGAAAGGAAACTTAGTCCAGGCTAGGCTCCATAGAAAGTGCACCTAACCTTGTTTTTTTATATATACAATGTTTTTTGATGGTTTCTTGTCAATTCGAGGGTGCTGATTCCAAATCCGATTGATGCCACTCGCGTAACCTTGAGCATTTTCGGCAAAATGCAAAAATTCAAAATGGCCGCCAGATATGCTAATTTGGCCATGATAATCCCAGTTTTGTCAATTTTATGACAAATTATTCCATCAAAGTTTTTTAAATTTTTGTTCCTTGAGTAATTCTACTTGCACATGCAAGACATTTTTCATTTGAAGAGGTACATTTAGTATTTTAAGCTTATTTTCAATTCAAAATGGCCGACACTCCTATACTCATGTACTATATGAATGGCAAAAAATATGCATAGAAATAGAAGACGAATTTTCAGTCACATACCTACGCTTTTATCAAGTTTTGCATGTGCAACGCAAATCTGATGAGTGCCACTAGCAAAACAAGCAAACAAACAAGCAAACAAACAGAAAGTTTATTGTTTTAGGCTTGTTATATTCTTCTTAATACAAAACTTCAAAATGGATGCCACTCATTATACCCCTGCACAATATGAACGGCAGAGCGTGTGAAATAAACAAATTTTCTTTTTTTTCTGTCACTCAGGTACACTGTTTACCAATTTGTGTGCTGATTTTAAATCAGAAGGTTGTTACTAACAAAGGCTGTTTTATTTTTTGATGCAAACATCCAAATTTGCTACCTCAATCTGAATTTTTCCCTAGGTATTTGGAAAAATCCACCAAAACTTGAATTGACGCCAACATCAAGATCGTTTATCAGGAATTATTAGATATGCACATTTGATACTTACTTGCCTTGAGATGTTCAACATCAAAATATTCATTCTGATTTACTGAATTAAAAGGCTGTCTCTTAGATGATGACACAAATGAAATTTCCAATTAACTGTCATGTTCTACACTATCTAAAAGATCTAAAATCTACAAACTTTTCAGTCCCCTCATCCGAGAAAGAACATGAGGCAGGGGAAAGTGGAAAAAAAGGGACCACCTCACTTCCTGTTGTCAAATCTCTGAAATGAAAACAATGCCCCAAAGTTTTTTAAGTTAACCCAGATGAATTATATATGGTAGATGAATTTTACCGTTTTTTTTCGGAGTGAATGTGTTTGAGTATAGGCCTATGATGTCGAGGGAGACTCTGAGATCTGTACAGTCCATGCTGCCTCATTCTGAAAGCAGTGTTACAACAACTTCACTCTGCTTGTCTTTAATCTTCAGCATTTGCAGATTCAGGATTGCTCTCGGTAACCAGACCAGCTGTGTAAGGACTCTGAAATGATGGCCTCCTAATGTGGCTGTAAACTACCACTAGAGGTCTTTTTAACATATATGTGGTGACATTACTTCCACTTCACGTAGGAAGTTTGCAGATGATCTTGGCTTTACGTCTCATAGAAAGTCCTTGGAATACATGAGCCGAGTACTGACCCATCTCAAGACAATAGTGGAGTACTTCATCTTCTGGAGACTTTGTCCCAACCTTTATTAGATTGTCATCAGACCCATGCCTTCCATCTTAGTAACCATCTTGCCAACACTATGTTCAAGGTAGCCCTCTGTGGCAAGCCTTCCAAGTATAGGCTAAGGAAGTCCACCCTCCTTCACTGGCACTCGATCACTCTCCCTCACACTGGAAGAAAAGGATGGCAAGTGTCACCAGTGCCATCAACACATACCCTGACCTTCCAAACACGATAGCATGGGGGGGGGGGCATTTCATGAAGCGTTTTGTCTGACCAATTTGCTCTCAGCCAATCAGATGCAAGGAATTTAATAGCTTATAACAGTTTGTCAAACAGAAAAGATCTGACAAAACACTTCATGAAATGCCCCCTTGAACAACCTGCCATCAATGCGCCTGAAATTCCACAAGCCTAGATTTCCCTACTGTAACTTGAAAGCTTTGACCCCAAAACAGGTTGGTGAAGATGCTGGTCTGATGTCATCTCTGATACCACCCAAGTTACCTACAACACTGTCTCTGGCCTGGCAACAAAGCCATAAGGCTTCAACGGGTGGTGCTCAAGCAAGTATTCATGTCTTCATCCTGTTTCTATGGCAAATAATCGCCCTCTGACCACTGAGGAAGTGCTGAACATCACCAGATGTGGTTGCAATTAAAACAATTGCAGGACTAATATGCATCTTTAGCCTGAGAATTCTGCAAATTTGGGGCTGATGTCGCCTGCTGCTAAACATACAATTAAAGGGTTCTTTAAAGACAATAAAAATGAAAGTTTTAGTTTTAAGACAAGACTGAATGAGATCATGATGTCAAAGTGTATATTATCAACACCTGGGAACTGTGAGAGAACTGAAAGAGGTATCTCACATTGCTCCTTGGTTGATGTTTAATGAACAGTTTGTACGGTATTGCATTAGGACAGTTTCGTTTATGCCTTCAACAGTTTTTGTTGTTGTTTTAATTCAAGAAAATCAGGTTTGCTCTATAACATCAAGGCGGTACTTCTAAATTATATCATATCAAAGTGATGGAGGTTATGATCCATTTCAAACTCGTCGACCCCCCCAACTCCTTGCTGGAAAAAAATCTACAATGTAAAGGGTTTTTAGTTGTGTCATTAATGTCCGGTATGTTTTTGTCTGCAACTATGTATCTCTGCACTTCCTGTATAGGATTTTTCTGCACTTTGTTAATATGGTTTTAGGGGAATGCATATTACAAGCTTTGCTTTCTAGCTTCCCCTCCATTTTCAACATTATATGATAAATACCATGTATCTAGGCTCCTTAATATATTGTGTTAGTATTATATTTTTATATTCAACCTGCATGTAGAATATAATGGTATATTGATTCCTTGCGAGACGTTTAGCGAACTTATATTGTTGAGACTTTTGTTGAGACAAAATGAAATATATAAGAAATTGTGTTCAACATCGTAAGGTTTATGAATATTAAATGCTCATATATGTAGGTCCCCTATATACTGTAAGTGACACCCAACATATTGCACATGCAACACTTAATGATAGCGTAGGCACGGGACTGGAAATACAGTAAATTTCTTCTATATTTCCATGCATATGTTTTGCCATTCATATAGTACGTAAGCATAGGAATGGCGGCCATTTTGAATAAAAAAATGAGCTTTAAATGATAAGTGAACCTATATGAAATGAAAATTTGCTTGCAAATGCAGATGGAGTAACTCTGGGAACAGAAATGTACAAATTTTGGTGGAATAATTGGTCATATAATGCACATTATTGTGTTTATCACGGCCGAATTAGCATATCTGGCGGCCATTTTGGATTTTTGCAATTTGCCGAAAATGCTCAAGGTTACGCGAGTGGCATCAATCGGATTTGGAATCAGCACCCTCGAATTGACAAGAAACCATCAAAAAACATTGTATATATCAAAAAACAAGGTTGGGTGCCTTCTAGCCTGGACTAACTAATAACATTACGTCAAGGGTGAAAATAAATATTAAAGCCAAATGTCAGAATCGACACTAACCCCACCCCGTCCACCTCGGAAACACTCTTGCCCTAAAGCATACACATTTAGTTATTGTCTTCCTTCAGCCATCGTGCAGTCTTGGGCCTATATAGTGATTACGTGGTTCACTTCACCAGTTCACACACTTCTTCCTTCCTTTTCTATTCTGTTCAGGCCAATGTCCTCATACTTCATTTGGGGAAAAGGTTGGTATTTCCGCAATTTAAAGGTTACCGACCATGAATCATGACTGCACGGAACTACCTCTTAATGATTATGTACAGACTCGTGATGCATAACAATAGGTGCCTATCATATCATAAATCTCGTCCTGAACTTGGTGATAATAAAGAATTACAAGTGCGTATGATATACCAACATAATCATACTCGTATGTCGTCTGCGGGTAATATAATATAGGCTACTGTGACGAGATTCGAATCTTCATTTTGACGTTCTGTTGGAATTAAAGGCACTATCGAGTTGAATAGAAATTGAATTGTTCGCGCGTGCGCTTTCACAACCCGAGTCAGCCTCTCAACTCCCCTCCCACCACGATAGACAGATACATTAACCCTTTTCCCTCCCAGCCTAAAATGCTATTGACATTCTGTATGCAACCGGACTGAAATGATATTATACGATCCCCTATCTGTCCACTGCTCTCGATATACTAGTAGTTAAGTTTACATCATGATTCTCCCTCACTCCCCCTCCCGCAAAGTCCCTCTCCCCTCCCCATCCCCTCTCTCCATCCCCCCCCCCCCCCCGCTTTCTCTTTCACCCTCTTCATATTGACTCTATGTCCATCTCCCGCACTCTTCCTCTCTAACTCCGTCCCCCCCCCCCCCCCTCCCAATTATTGCTCCGTTGTATGTCTTCCCGACTGACCGCATCCCCTGGTGATTTATGCCAAATTAATGAACACGTCTCGATGAGTCCTCGATCCCACGGCGTGAGTTTTTGACTAATCTGTGCCGCGCGCCTTGCGGACTTGCCCCCATGACAGACTGTGAGCTAGGCCGCCCCCGCCCGGCGAGAATCCGCCCAGATCCGTGACTCAAGAACACGCAAGGAACAAAGGCGAGAGCATGACCGAACCCATTTACCTACCCCAGCGCCTGGTCGGGCCGAGCGCGGATATCGCATGCCTGCGCCCTCACTTCGCTCGCTTTCGTTTACGCGGTCAAACATGGAAAGCGAAAGGGGGGGGGGGGGGATGTACAGAAGGGAGAGATGAGATATGCGGGCTACAGTTCAAACTCACTAACCATATCGAGAACGAATCCCATTAGCAGCGGAGAGCGTCTTAAATAAATGCCCGCTCGCTCCGTATGCAATATGTGTTACCCGGTCGGGCCGAGCGCGATTTTAAATAGACTCGAGCATTGCTGATTAGTCCCCATTGGGCACCCGGTGTGGTAGGCGAGCCTGGAGCGCGTGTGGCAGCCGAGACCGTGGGACCGAACAGCGCACGGAGAATGACGCGGCAAGAAATGCATCGCGAAGATTAAATTACTGTAATTGTCTTCGACGCTTGTGCAAATTCGACGGGCTCTTCTGCATTACAAGACGGAAGCGGGAACGAATGGATGCTAAATATACATAGTACATCGGCTTTTTTCCCCTCTTCTCTTCTATGGGGCTGGCACCCTCAGCGTGCGGCAATGTCAGTGCGACTTTTAACATCCCAAAGCCATTTAATTCATGGAAAAAGAAAGGTTTTTAATTTGCACATTTTATTTTGCTGTGATAACAGAAATCATCACGAGAGAAAAAGATTATTAATGCAAGGGGGTAAATATGTGCCATAATTACGTGTCGCTACCTGGAATGCAGACGATGACGATCATAATCATGTTCGATTTTTTATTGATTCCTTTTTCTTACATGTGTGTTAGTATAATCATTGTAGATCAGCAGTTGCGATCTTATTCACTATCATAAGTTATACAGAATTGATGAACGGCGATAGCTTGCAGCGCATTCGGAGCATTGATTTCTTTATGACACAAACTTAGCTACATATTGGTAACCAGGGAAAGACACTGATAATAATACAGACAGCACAATAGTCTTAACATCTGTGAATAAGATATTTCTTTACCAATCTCTTTATGTGCTGTCGGGAAAGATAGACTAACATGCCTATATTAAAGGAAGCCCCTTTTGATATGAGCCATTAAGTTCTGGCTGATGAAGGTTGATTCCTTTACTAAATCAACCTTACTTGGAGGCTGGATACACTCTGAGAAAAATAGGTTCAGCTTTGCACCTTTACGTGTGACACAACTACATGATACATGTATTGTAGCACCTATACACGGGTGCAATTTTGCACCTTGAAAGGTGCTCACTCGTCTGAAAGGTGCAAAGGTGCACCCGTATCCCGAAGGTGCAAAGTTATATCCATTTTTCCTCACAGTGTTTACCCTTAACTTTTAGTTTAACGGGATTCCTTTATTGGGGAGACGAGAATGTAGTGTAATTCAGCTTACATGACATAAGTGGGGTGCGTTATTTCAACTTTCAATGAAAGCACGAAAGATGAGATAAAATTGTACATATTACGAGCCTAAAGAGATATTTAACATTAGAGACTCATATAGCGGTTGTAGCCAGTTACAATTATATTATCATCATCTAAAGAAGCTTTCGAGTCCTAACAACATTAATCGATTGGAGACATCAAATCAGCAGGGTTTATCATTCATAATTCTCTCATCTTATTCTTTCATTCATATTCATGTGCACCCTCTTGCTATCCGAAGGCGTGCTTGGTTATTACCGCTGTTTTCAGTGTTTGACCTAAATTGTTTTGCTTACAATTTTCGTGTTCTGACGAGAACCATTGAGAAACCTAAAGATGAAATTTTATTGGCACGGGAGAAGATAAACACATCGAGGACATTGTCCTCTACGAGACAATGTAATAAAGAGGGACATGACGTCACGGACAAGTCTCTACGTCATCTCCCGGAAATCGAGACAATCAAAGCCGAGACTCATGAATATTCAATGATGGGAGTGCATGGAAAAGGTCATTAATAGGCCATAACTGATTCTTCCCGTATAGGCAAGACACAGTATCAGCAGATCCACAGTATCGAGTGGTCCAAATTCAAAAGAATGCCACTTACTATGTCGTCTCAATTATTTTGCGTCCAATCCCGTGCATTTCTTCTTCCACTTGTCATGATAACGTACTCGAATAACGCTTTTGGTTAAAAGCGCTCAGCATGATTAGTATTCGTTATCAGGCTTAAACATTTCTGGGCAAAAATCCCCGGTTATGCAATACTGATATTTGAACCGCATTCTATTTGTAAAGTAAACTGAAAAATGAATAATGAATAATAACGGAGAAAATGTACCCTCGTATCTCAAAATGAGAGTATTTTTTTCTCTTTTTTTTAATTGTTGACTCGCAATACTGTGGAATTGTATCGTCTTACAATATACGAACGCCGGTCATAATGTATGCATATTATATATATATATATATATGTATATATATATATATATATATATATATATATTTTATATATATATATATATTATATATATATATATATATATATATATATTATATATATATATATATTATTATATATATATATTATATATATATAATATATATATATATATATATATATATATATATATATATATATATATTCATATCCCATCATGACACATCATGAAAGCGCAGTTTACATGAGAGTTTTTGCGTTGGGCTACGTTTTGGGAAGTTTTACTTTAGAAATGCGGATTTTACACTAAGACCAAAAATGCCGATATTTTGATTTCAATTCAACTCAAGTCTGGCGCTGCACTGCTCTAGGGCAAAGCATCGGGTTGCAAGTGTTCATGACAAACATATTGATAGTTGATCGATACTGTCATTGTAATTGGAGACGTCCTGTTACTATACTTTGATTGGCATTATCGATACTCGATATAACTGTCAAATAATCTCTCAGTTATTGGATGGATCAGCCCTGCAGCGCATCTCTGAAGGCACAGGCGCAAAATGAGTTTTCGTTTACTTGAAGTTTTGAATATTGTAAGAGCATAACAACATTGAGTACAGCCTGCTCTGAAGAGTATGGAGGAATGGTGAGGTATAGGCTCTTCCGAAGATTCGTTAATCCGAAAATGAAAAGAAATATTCGGAATAACCTTATTCCATTTTCGGATTAACGAACCTTCAGAATAAGAACTGTGTTATTATTCTTTTTCTTTGGAATTAGGAACCTCCGGAATGACAAACCTTGAAAATAACGAACTGTAACCGTGAGGAAGATGGATGCCAAGACTATTCTCACGAGTATGCCATGACGTGGGTTAAGAATTTGCCTCACCTAGAATATGTAGTCGCCAAAATGTTTTTCTAAAAGTATACCGAAAGCACCAGAGACCTATGACGACAACAGATGAAACGGCGGGCTCCATAATTTGGCCCTTTTGATTATAGTCATGTTAATGTAGAACGTTGCCAGTCACACACACACACACACACACACACACACACACACACAAACAAGCAAAATACTACACAGATGAATTGATAACAGAGAATCCTTCACGAACTATTCGGGTGATCCTATATGTTTGATGGAAATATGTTCGTTAAAGCAGTTTTCATTCATTCCTATTTTTTGTCATCGTGTCCACAATATTTCACCCCTTCACTAAAGGAATCTCAGATTGTGAAGATTTTTTTTTTCTTCTGTTTGATTTGGAAAAGTGAAATCTAGCGAATTTTCCGTATCAGGAGCACATTCAAGAACTTCTGGTACGGCTATAATAGCGACCGCAGTGGCAAAATATTAAGAAAATCATCTTCATTGATTTGATATCGAAAAAAATCATACTTGCTATTTTCTTAGGGTAACTATACTCGCATGTACTCGACCACTTTTCCTTTTTTTTTCTGACGAGTTTCAGCAACAACAACAACAAAACACCACAAACAAACAAATCAAATACGCTGAGAACAGGGAGTTTGGCGTTAGCACGTTCGCACGCTATGTCCCTGTTCTAAAAGCGAGTTCGTCTCTTCCAAGAAGCTATTGATTTTGCTTGTCTTTTTTTATTGAAGCCGGGAGGCACGTTGCATCATTTAAGTCGGTCATATCAATATTATTTCTTCCCTTAGAGATATCCCTTTCGTGTTCATCCTGTTAAAACGCACTTGTGGTGGTTTCGTGATGAGTTTTGTTTATGACAATCAATCGTACATCATTCTTCACGTAACACGCTTGTAAATAACTTACAATTATTATAATGGTTTAATCGTTACGTTTTTTCTATCGATTCATACATCGTAAAAGGAATACAATCATTGGAATGATATGCTATAAACGTTTAAGTGAAATAGAAAAATTTCAAAACTGCGATAGGAAGGTAAACTCTAAGGAAGATCTTGAAAAGGATCTAGAATACTGAAATCCAACGTAGGAATCATTTCATGTGCATGTATGAATGCGTGTATGCATGATGGTGTATGTATTTGTTGATGTGTGTTGGTTGTTTGTTAGTTATTTCGTCAAAAAAAAATAACAGCAAGCATTTTAAGTTTGCAAAGACATGTATAAGATGCAACACAATCATCAAATCGATAGGGGAGGGGAAATGTTATATCCATGTGTATCTCGGAATATTTATCATAGAGTCTGTGTGTAATCAATGTGGGGGTAAAGGTGGCTCTTTCATGTGTATATATATATATATATATATATATATATATATATATATATAATATTGTGAGAGAGAGTGTGTGTGTGAATGTGTGTGTGTGTGTGTGTCTGTCTGTCTGTCTGTGTGTGCGGTTATGAAGGAGAAAGAGAGAAAAAAGGCATGCACCTTACATAATTATCTATGGGTTTGGACGTAGATTTTATAGGACGCGCATCATTTGTGGTTAGATTTGTGAGTGCTGTTTTGTTTTGGGTTTTTTTTTTACAAGGACACACCAACGGATTGCGTTGCTCAACATTGTACATGGGCAGACGACAACCCACCTTATTACAGGAGGAAGAAAATTTGTATCACGAACCAATATTGTATCACTTACGACAATTGCTATTATCATAATATAATCTATAAGCTTCAGTAATAACACGCTTCCTGGAATCTTAATAATAAAAATTGACTGCCTTAGCTGCAGATGAAATAACATACGTGACCCACGAGCGAGTAACGGAGAGCAATTGCAGACAGAAAGCTGACTGACGTGACGGTTATATTTTATTTACAACGCGAATTTTACGTCTTCATAAGTCTGATCACATTGATATTCTGAAATATCATGAGCTTAATCTCTCTGAGAAATAGTTTTCTCTGCAACTTGAAGACATATAAATGTAATACTAGAAGTAATCAAGTTTTGTATCAATGTTAAGTAGCATCTCAGTCTTGGTACAAGTCATCTCAGGTATTCACAACATCAATTATGTTGAAAATGTTATATGTTGCAAAGTGACTTTGCATGATTTGTTTTTTCTGATATAGGGAAAATGAAGACATGACTTGAAGAAAGGCTACGCTTGAATTCGTAGCGCAAGTCAGCAGTCACACACACAATCAAACAAAAAAGCTCACAAAAGTGTAAACAAAACAAAGGACACACAACTACAATGCAACATAATAATAATATCCCTGATTACTGCTCTCCGGGTTCTCGATCACCACACATAGCCCTAATACAGACTTTAGCTATATATGATAATAAGGTTATAAAAAGCGCCCTTTCAATACATTTTTTTTCTTCCAGCGAGCTTACATTATACAGGAGACGATGAAATTACACAAAATAAGGCTACCCTCTCTTTTCGACAACTCTATAGAGGATTCGTGGATGCGTAATATATATGTGGTGAATGATTGTCTTATTTTCCGAAGAAATCGTCTGATTGACAGGCAATAGATGCAGCATCACCAATTATTACGATTCTTTGTCTCATGTGTTTGTATGCTCCTGACTCTGCATATTTGCAGAATGTTTTTTTTTATGTTGTGCTTTGAATTGATTTGCCGTATTCAACATATGATGTAGATTACATATTATTTGCAGATGACACAAGTGTATTTTGTAAAGGCACAGACCCAAAGACATTATTTCATAATATGAATGTTCAACTTGATTGTATAAGAAATTGGTTGTCGGTAAACAAATTGATTTTGAATGTTGATAAAACCAATTATATATTATTTGGAACAAGATCTAAAATTGACAGTAATTTGAAATTGATGTATAGAGATGAGGAAATTAAACGAGTATATGATATAAAATTTTTGGGTGTTTTTATTGATGATAAATTGTCCTGGAATTCCCATGTGAATCATATATGTTCAACAATATCGAAAAGTATTGGTGTTCTGTACAAATTACAATTTCTTCCACAGAATATTCTAAAGATGCTGTATTATTCGTTTGTTTCAGTTCACATAAAATATTGTAGTATTGTTTGGGGTTTTACTACAAAGAAAAATATTGATCATATTCATAAATTACAGAAACGTAGTATTCGTTTGATAACCAACTCTACATATTTAGCTCCCAGTAAGCCATTATTTCTTAAGATGAAAATTTTACCTGTTCAAGAATTTATTTCTTTGAAAAGTATGATTTTTATGTTTAAAGTTTCCAACAATGTTTTTTCTGAAGTATTTCACAACCATTTCACTTTGAATTGTTCTATACACAATTATAATACCAGGAATGCAAAAAATATTCACACACCATTAAACCGGATTTCAAAAACTCAATCCTCCATTTTTTACCATGGCCCTATTCTTTGGAATACTCTTCCTCCATCACTCAAGAGTAGCAAGACCTTACGTCAATTTAAAAGGCTTTATAAAAAACATATTTTTGATGAAATGTATCTGAAACTGTAAGTATAAGTATGCATTGTTTCCACCTCTGCCTCTTTTCTTCTCTTTTCATTGTATCTTTGACATTTGTTTTATCAAATGAATTTGTATGATAATTGTTTAGTTGAAATGTATTGATAATTGTTTGTAGGGGATCGTTTCCAACAAGCCTCTTGTGTGCTTTCTATGATCCCTCCATTCAAAATGTATAAATGTTCTAAGGCAATTGTATTTTGATATTTGTAGATGTTATGTTTTGATATGGAAATAAATGAATGAATGAATGAATTCATATTTGATGGTGAATTGATAAATTGCAAATAAAGAGAGAGAGAGAGAGAGAAACATATAATCATGGTCAAGAACGAAGCCGTCGAGCAGAATTAGAAATTTCTTTAATGTTTTCATGGCTACTTTTTCCAATGCTCGTATATAATAATGACGATTATGAGAAATCATAATGGGCTATAAAATATGATTTCAAGCACGGACGCCATTCTATGTGGAACGAACAAATGCATATACAATGCCTATACTTCATGGAATAATTTATCATAGACTGTAAAACAAATTGCTTGCTTCAATAAGAAAATTAAAAGCCTATCTTTTGCGATTTTACAATAACATTTGTCATGAATCGGATTAGTTTTACACGTTATTCATTTTGATACCCCTTTCATAAAATCCGCATAGTTGCTTACACATTGTCGCTCGTACTAGCTGACCACCGCCAAGTTCGTGAATAAAGTTTTGGGTTAAGTTAGTCATGCAGTTGATGGATTTTTCTTCGGGATCTGCACTCTATACGCTTATACAATGAGGGATTGTTATTTTTTTTTTCCGTCCGGTCTTGTCTCTGTCTTGTTTTTGTTTTCCATCGTCCAGCCCTCGTGTATCGTTATCTCCGTTGTGCTAGTCTTACTTCCTGTCGTAGTCTGTCTTTTGCGGGTTTTTTAGCCTCGTCGATGTCCCAGTGTCGTTTTATGTTCGTTTATATGTTAATGTTGTCATTTTGTGTTTTTCTTCCTTTTCTGTCTGACTCTTTATGGGCTTCCATTTCTAATTCTATTTTGTCAATGTTTTTAAACATTTTTTCCTCTTTTTTTTCTCTGCTGTTACAACTATTTTCGCTGTTGTTGCTTCAGATATTTTCGTTGCTGTCCTGATGCCGATAATTATTACCAATAATTTCAATGATTCTTTCTCTCCTGAGGGGCCCACACTCTACAAGCTTCGTCTTTTCAGTGGGTCCCTCCGTTTTTCGCCTTGTGTACGTTGATATTCAACTTTACTTTACTTTGATTTACTTCAGGCATTGAAATGTATCTTTACTGCAAGCATACAAGTACTGTTTTACTCTGTTAAACTCACTTTGATTGTTTGTTTGTTTGTTTGTTTGTTTGTTTTTTGTGGGTACGATTCTTATCACTGAAGAAAGAGTGATGTATGTTATGTTATTTTTTTACTGTCGAGAAACGAAATAAACTTGAATCTGAATCTGAATAAATTCACATCTGCCTTGAAAATGTATCTTTTTACAGTCTAAACAAACATAAAAGCGGTATCATTGCATTTGCAAGAGTATAATCTGTTATAGTCTTAATCTTTTTCTTAGGTGCAAAGGGACATTGGGACCTATGATCAACAAGCCATCGTCATGATCGTATCTCTCTATATATCAGTCTTTTACTTTGATCAAAACTGACACATCGATAGCCATGTTCTATGATAGTGTGTTTTTTTTTTCCTTGTATATCCAAGCTGGGTATTATGTATCATTTATGTTTTGTTGTATTTCATGTATTTTCCATTGAGAAATACGAAAATGAAATTGAAATTGAAATTGAAATACTGCACTGTGTGCTGTATAAGCATAAGACTAGTTGAAGAAAGAGTAAGAGAGAAGTTATAGCAATAACGTGTTCGTGTTGATAATATACAATGAACACACTTATATATGGGCGCACACTCGCACAAAGGCAAAGTCCCACTCACACACACACATACACACACACACACACACACAGATGATTAAGGTATGCTTGTTCCTCTGTACACTGTTGTACACATTTAGGGCCAAAAAATATTATCCCTCCCCCCACAAAAAAAAAAAAATTATACAGTCTGATCATTTAGATAAGAGGTCAAAAAATTTTTTCGCAATATCTGCTTTTTTTTTATTTGAAATGTGGCTGTAAAAACGCTATTCTCGCAAAGGAAAGATATATGCAATGTTATCATTTTTATAACATGTCAAAAGAATATATTCTCAATATCCGATTTTTACAACTTGAAAAGTGGTGCCTACAACACTTTTCTCACAAAACAAATAAACGTTATCATTTTGATAGGAGGTCAAGAGGTTTTTCGCAGTATCCGATTTTTATCATTCAAAAATATGGCGCCTAAACTCTGTTCCACAAAGTAAAGATATATAAACGTTATCATTTTGATAAAAGGTCAAAAGAGCTTTTTCGTATATACCCTAGCCGCATTTTTACCATTCAAAAAAGCGCTATTTCACAAAACAAAGATATATATACATAAATATATATATATATATATATATATATATATATATATGTAATGTTATAATTTAAACAAGCGGTCAAAAGAACATTTTTGCAATATCCGATTCTTACCATTCGCAATGTGGGGTCAAAATCATTCGATTTAATTCTTAAAAAAAAAAACGAACAGAAGAAGGTTAAGCATTTAAGTTTTACTTATGTATCCCTCGCTCAAAGCAAACTGCGATTAAGAAGCATTTTTTTTTTTGACAGATGGATGGATGCCGTCAGGGAAAAGTACGGTTCTCTTCAGTTGCATGTTTAAACCCGAATGCCCGCTCGCTCGATCCCTGGTGCAGTGATGCCACACTTGCGGCTCCCCCTATATCTGGGTTGCCCTGGTAACAATGACGTCATATGGCGGATAGAGCAGAGTCCGGGAGAAAGGTACACGGAGGTTAATAGTAAGGAACCTGGAGATGGTAGATCGAAGCACACGCAGACACACACACACACACACACACACAAATAAAAAGACACAAAAAAGTGTACACGAGGGAGGAAATATGCCGAAATGATCGAACATTCACAGTCACGGCTAAGGTGCAGGAGAGCTCGGGGACGTTAAAGTGGCGGTTTTGCTGAACTAATATGATCCTAATCACTGAAAGAAATACTCTTCTCCTGAAGATACAGAAAAATTGATACTATAAATAGTCAGCTTTTCGGTTACAGTTCGTTATTCTTATGGTACGTCAATCCGAAAATGTAATAAGGTTCGTTCTCCGAAGGTTCATTTATCCGACAAAGAAGAAAAAGAAAAGTTCGTTATTTCGCAGGTTAGTTAATCATGAAAACGATAATTCAGAAGGTTCGTTTGTACTCACCTTCGTTTCATTTTCTGATTAACAAACCTTCGGAATAAAGAACCTTCTGAATAACGGCACAAATATTCAGATTAGCCGCGAACCTTAAATCATTTTGGGATTATCGAACATGTAGGTACAGGAAAATTATGTGTCTCGGAATACCGAAGCTTCGGAATAAACGTACCTTAATGAGGATTTCATTTTCGGACTCGAACGAACCTTTTAAATAATGAACACCACTCAGCTTTTGTATCAATGAGAAATAACATCTCATTCTTGGTATATACGAGTCATATCGATTCGATGAGCCATCTACGAAGATTTTTGTGTTTTTCTTCCCCGTCAGTATACATTGCGCTTTTCCTCAACTCCTTCAAATATCATAGGTGCACATCAACAAAGGCTTTAATGGTGCAACCCATTTAATTCTTTATATTCTGCTACTCTTCCTTATACAGTTTACATAGTCTAATATTTTCCGTGTCTTTTTAAATATATGTTTGTGTATACATTTTAATCTTTAGCATGACGTATAAACGCACTAAAGACGCCTGCAACATCATACATTTTATCTCGAACAATATGGACAAAGTCACATCATGATTAAATTTTCAAGAGTATATGAAAAAAGCAAAAAATATACCTTAGTTTGAGTTGTGTGTGTGTGTTTATAGCACTTTCATTGTAAGTAATGCACAGACCGTAACATTTAAGATTCAATGTATAGAGCACAAACCGTACCATTTTTTTTTTCATATAGATGGTTGGCAACAGACATTTTACATAATGATATACTAGTAAATGATTTTACATCACCAATATCTACTGAAATAATAGTGGGTTATTATCGGCACACAAAGCACTCAGACAGTAATGAACTAATATTGCATTCATTGAATTCCCTCAAACTGATAAACCTCCTCACTCCCTTTAGAATACGTATAAAAAGAAATGCTTTTTAAATCAATATATGAATTAAATACAATCTTTGATTTGTTATTCAAAATTGAATAATTCAGATTATTATCATAATAATTATGTTTCATAAACCTAATGTAAAGATTTTAAAACACACTTTAAGGGACGAACAACTCGAACAACAACGAAATTTTGATTTTCTTACCACTTGTTGGTGTGGTATATAGATATACAAATGTGTATGTGTGTGTGTCTGTGTATATGTGTTTGTGTGTGTGCGTCCGTGTATAAAACAAAATCATTGAAAAGAAGGAGTGCAACAGAGCATGAATTGCAAGTAAAAAGTATAACTGAGTGAGCGACCTTCGCCAACAGGACACTGTGGATTGACCTAGCTGGCTGTAATGATATTAATATCGTACTGCTGACATACGGATAGGATGTGAAATTAACTTTTATACTATCCGCGCCACAATTGTGATCGTCATTACAATGGGAATGTATTCAGTTTCCGCTATATGCTGAATAAGTACCCACCTTCACAACCATTTTTCCTATGACACACACACGTATACACACACACACACACACACACACACACACACACACACACACACACACACATACCATTTAATGTCAGTTACTGTCACCTTCAGCTGGAAATGCCTCAAGGTATTTTTTCACGCTTCATGAGATACACTGCACACGTACCTGAACGCCATCAGTCCGCCTTCACTATAGCGCTCTTAATTAAGTCCCTATATAGTCCACAGAGCCATGTGCGTTTTACAGCCAGATGTTATATTTTCAACAATGTGGCACTTACCAGCCTCATATTCCTCCTTATTATCCATTCTACTATTCATCAGACCCATCGGTCTTGACAATTCCCGCTGAAGTTTTAGCATCAGTAGATTTTCTCGCCCTTAGCCCTATCCAAATGACGTGAATTAGTAAACTTAAATCGTCGAAATAATAACTGCTATTTGGTGCTATGAAATAATTTACACGTCATAGACATAAAGGCACACTCATTGTAAATATAAGGCACGAGGGATGAGATACTCTTCACGAGGAGGATACAGAAAAGAGGTTGGGATGAGGAGGAGGAGGAGGCAAGGGAGGAGGAGGAGAAGGAAGAGCACAAAGGACAAAGAAGAGAAGGAGATGGAGAATTAAGTTATCGTGGAGAAGACGAAAAAAAAAGTATTGAAAAGCAGACAGAAGACGAGCTGAACAAAGGAGAAAGAGATAGGGGGAGAAGATAGCAAGATATGATGCGACGTGTACAGAAGGGGTTCAAGAAAAGAGAGTGAAGAGGAGGAGAAGTGGTGAAGATGTCGAAGGAAAACAGGGATGAGGAGAAATGGAAGCCCAAGATAGAAAGGAGGGAGGATGAGGAGAGAGACAGAGACACACACACAGCGAGATATAGAAAGAAAGAGAGAGAGAGAGAGAAATTGGTAGAGGAAGAAGATGAAGATGATGCCTGCCTTCTGGAGTCATCAAAATTGTCACCATTAGGAATTCCGCAATGGCTTCGATCAAGAATTCAGCCCGCTGCCTCATACTTCCTCTCGGCTCATCTTCCATTCAGGTCTATCTCTTAATAAGCCTGTTGCCATGAGGACAATTAAGACGATGATTCTTCACTTCTTTCTGCGTGCAATGATGCGAAAGGAATATATTAAACATGTTTGCATACATGATTTATATCACCATGTTGTAATCTGCCATTGTTCTTTGGTATCGACATCATAATGTCAATCATTGCATGCCGAGTTGATGCACTTTGCCGACTTAAACGTGATGATCTTGGTTGCCTCATCTTCCCTAGCAACCCCTCCTCCCCTTATCTCCTCTCCCTTCTTCTCGTTCTACCCCTCATCTCCGTGTCTCAGTTGGGCTTTATCCAGGCATGTGCTGTTGACGGGTTTCAAGCGACAATGATGATATACGAGGCAGAATCGCACTCGACGATGCAGTGGGTCGAGGGGTGAATGAATTGGCGATTGACAGAGAGCTGGGTTCGATTTTACGTTTCATTCAGTTGATGCGCATACAACCAGCGAAGAAAAAAAAAAAGGGCAGGGGGAAAGCATTGATGTATGGGAGGTTTGCGTTGGCTGGAAGGCTTGAACGGCCGAGGTAGACCAGCACAAAAACGTCGATTGATCGGTGAGAAAGCGAGAAGACAGAAAAAAAAAACTCAGCCGTCAGTATCGACTATACATGAATATGAAGAAAGATCGGACTTTGAAATGACAGCTCACTGTCGACAGCGACGTAAAAAAAGGAAAGAAATAAAACCCAGAAAGAAAATATATATGGATGAGCTGGGTAGCACGCATGAAAAGATCTTTAAGGCGAGAATGAAGGGGAATGATACAGAGAAAAGAAATGACAGAATACTAATACATGAAAATGTAGAGGGTATGTACGGAAAGGGAAACGATAGGAGGGATAAAATCCAAGATGGTAATAATGGACATTGATATGTATGTGCATATATGCGTAAGAATATGAAGTGAAATTACTACGTTTAGAGTCCTTTCTCTAATAGACATAGGAGGAGAAGAAAAAGAGCACGAACATTCATACAAAAGGACATGATGTGTGTATATATATATATATATATATATATATATATAATCTATTATATAATATATATGTATATATAGTAATTTATTATGTTTATATATGAATTCTAATCATATAATATGTATATATAATATATATATATATATATATATATATATATATATATATATATATATATGTGTGTGTGTGTGTGTGCGTGTGTGTGTTTATGTTGTCATTAGATATTGGATGCTTTAAGAGGAGATGCTTTAAGCACGCAAAGACGAGCTCATGCAGAAAAGGTCGGACCTTAAAGGCATCTTTTGGTATATATGATTATGGGGGGGAGTGGTAATTGTAAGAAGCATGCAATGAACTGGCTCTGTTGTGATCAGGGGGTAGAAAACATGACTTTCGTGATGGAAGGAAACAAAAAAGAAGAGAGAGATAGAGAGAAAAGTGAGAAGCAAATTGAAGAGACCGAGAGACTTGGCAAAGAGAAGGAATAAAAGAGGAGGAGAAAGAGACAGAGCAGGGAGAACAGACTGAGATTGATATGCAAGGAAAGACTGAAGGAAGGGAAAGGGGGAGCCCCAGCGAAATGAATGAGTTCTGGGTATTAAAGGGATGGTACAGTATTGGTGGATATGAGAATTGTGCTTTTAACTTTTTGTGAGATACCAAGAAAACACTTTTGAAATAGTACACAGCATACCATTTTAAGAGGAATTCAAAGTTTATTTGATGAAAATCGGGTTTGGCATGACTGAAACATCCAAAAACAAAGTAAAACAAAGCGATCGTAAAAAAGTGTGGGTCCCACGCTAATTAGAACTGCTCTGTTTTGGATATCTCAGCCATTTCAAAACCAATTTTCATCAAATAAACGTTGAATTCCTCATAGAATTACATGCTCTTTCATATTTCGTAAGAGGTTTCTCATTATCTCACCAAAAAATGTTACAAACCTGAAATTAGGTCTCAACCAAAACTATACTATTCATTAACTGACGCTCAACACATAAGGAAGGGAAATAAAGCACTGTATACTCTATCAAGAAACTATAATTGTAACAGTCAGTGAGTAATCAACACGTTGACGGATTATCAAATCAAGTGGAGATGCTGGTACGACCGTTCTCCGTTTTTTATAGACAAAAATTACTATAGAATATTACCATTTGGCTTTACCTCTACTACCTCGCTTAATCTAAAAAGAATGCTATCAGCAAACAAAAACATTTTTAAAAAAATGAATGAACTGTGCGACATTGCTCCCTGAAACACACATACAAAAATAGAGAAAATGTAATAAGAGACATGTTTTTCCTCTTTTGTTATATCATGTTTCGTATATAGTCATTTCATTTTTATATACTCTGTAAAAGTGTAAATTTTCGCGGTGTTGAAATTTTCGCCCATTTCGAGCAAACAAAAACTCGCGCGAAAATAAAAGCACGCGAACATTTTTGCTTGCCATAAAATTATGTTCCAGTCGATGATGTCTTGAATTCGCGGAATTAAAAACCCGCGAACCTCTTCTTACTCGGCCGATCGCGAAAAATTAGTCGCGCGAAAATATCCACTTTTATATATAATATATATATATATATATATATATATATATATATATATATATATATTAATATATATACATATATATATATATATATATATATATATATATATATATATATATGAAAGCATTGTGATTATCGTTATATTGCAATGTGAGAACTTGTTCATATGTTAGTATCACTGTTTGAAACTACAGTTGACAGACTTTTAACTTTTTTTCACGAATCTAAATTATGGAACCCGCTGCATTACATAAGCTTACTTAATAAAAACACAAGCTTACGTAATAAAAAAAGAATGCCACCAACAAACAAAGACAATGAAAAAAAATCGAATGAAGTTTGCGACATTACTACCTGAAATAAACATACAAAAAAGGAAGAGACAAGAGAAGTTTTCTTTTGTTACGTCATGGCTTTTGTAGAGTCTATTCATTTGTTCGCCAATGTAAACGTTGTGACTATCGGAATACTGCAATGTGAAAACTTGATCCTAGGCCTATGTATGTATCAATGTTTAAAACAACAAGGGACGGACTTTTAGCATTCTGTTTATGAAATTAAATCATGGAGCTTGTATAACATAAATGAACAACTGTAATTACAGCTCCCTTTCATCGCAATAGATTTCAGTTCACATTTTGTTTAGTCAGGTGCGGGAGATGTAGTAAGAGTGATTTCCACAATGAAGATCTTGAAAGTTTCGATTCTTTTTTATATTCTCAAAGCCAATAAGATTTTGGGTTTTTTATTGTCGTTTTTTCACATTCTCTCATACTTTCTCATGTAATTCAGAAAAACTACAAAACCATTTTTTTTTGTACTCATGTTGCGAAAATAGCAGTTTAGCAAATTCTAAATATTTCATGGTCCCTTTTCAAAACTAGACCAAATTTCTGTAATGATAGATTAGGCTTATCTTTTTTTTCTTTTTTTTTAGGGGGGGACACTTCTTTTCTAGTGTCTTCAATACGTTTGTGTGGCATTCAGCGTAAATGTGCTACACCTTGAGTTTATTCTGCATTCTTCGGATTTGATTTTTTTTTTAAATTCTAATTTCCTCTGAGATGCGATTTTCGATTATGCGATGTTTATAGATTGTAAGATTGGAACCGAGATGTACGGAAATATACACAGAATAATATGTAAATGTAATTAAGTTAATCAATTCGAATTTGACAGGTCAATGAACCAGGTCAGCAACGTCACAAGCAGGAGATAACATCCAAATAAAAAGAGTAGAAGAAGAAGAAGAAGAAGAAGAAGAAGAAGAAAAGATCAAGGTTTTAGATAAACAAAGATATATCTTTCAATATAATTCAAAGACTTTAAACTTTGAGTGTTGCAAAATGGCTATGATACTTGAATCTATTCATTGGATGGATGTCATGAATATCCACTATGTAATTGGAGTAATGAACACGAACACACATCAATCAATTCAATTCAATTCAATTCAATCATAATTTGTGATATGTGATATATGCATACACAAATTATGGCTGTACGTATATTCAATTCAATCCAATTCAATTTTATTTATTCCACATGCTAAAAAGTAGAAAAAACACAAATACACGGACATAACATATTGCACATTACGTTTACATTGGAAGAGGAATAATGCAAAAAGATATACTTAGCATGTGTGGGAATAAGAAAAAAAGACCATATAGGACTTATTAAAGCCGATTCCCTTACAGATGAAGAGGCTACAATTTGCAATCAAAAATATTCATTTTAGGAGTAAATCTATACCAATAGAAATTATACACAAAATTGCAAGTAAGAAAGGACAAAATACACACAAAAGACAAAAAAACAAAAACAAAAAGGCAAATATCCCAAGAATTATTCAGCTGCACTTTGGATTAAAAACATTCTATAATTACGTTTAAGAGATGAGAGTGGAGGACATTCTTTGATAATAGCAGGTAACTCATTCCAGCACTTAGTTCCAATATATGTAATTGCAGTCTTTGAAAACTAATGGGTAAAAGGGTAAACATATGTTATTAGCACATCTGGTGTTATAACTATGAACTGCACTATTTTGGATGAATGACTTATGAAAGGTTACAGGTAAAACGCCTTTAAGATGAAGATACGAAAACATAAATATGGCCACTTGTAGTTGCACTATTTGATCAATTTGTAAAACTTTCATTTTCTTGAATAATGTTGCAATGTACTCAAACGGGCTTACGTCGCAGATTATTCTTATTGCACGCTTTTGTAATAACAACACATGGTTTAATAAGTACAATGAGGTGTGACCCCATACTATTGCACAATATATGCATGGATATACATGCATGTGTATAATGATCTATATATCATATGAATGTGTATAGACATCTTATCATAATTATATCAATTTACATTTATATGGCGCTTAAAACATTAATTTTTAAGCACTTTATAATAGATACATAAATAAGAACATTTACTTAACCTGTACGACAAAGATTGTTAAGCAAAACAAAACTTAAGTCCCTTAATATTTCATTTTCACTCAAGGATCCAGTTGTGTCTAATAATGTAGGGTTTCTGTCACCTATCTATGCATAATGACATGAAGTAAAAGAAAAAGAAAGAAAAGCGTACTGATTAAGTAATACCTACACTCGTTAAGTTACAAAGAAAACAAAAAGTAAATATGACAAAGATTTACAGATAACCAGTGTTAAATAAATCCCTGATGTACCTCCTCCCCCCCCCCCCCCCGTTCAAAAAATATGATATGTTATTGATAGGATTACGGCACCTGCTGTTAGTGTTGTAAAACATTGCTTTGTTTTATAAATATATACATATATATAATTTCTTTGGGGGTACACTATATAGATATTGAATTTACACTCCCGAAGTATTGGTTGATGCAACACAAAAGGTCTGTCATTTGCTTTAAATGAACCATTAAATACAGCTTTTTTCACAGGGCCTACCCGTGTGGAAACCCATGTCCAACACTCTCCCGATATACATAATATGCCCTTTCCCTCCCTTTAAATTTATAAACCGAGAATTCACGTCGTTTAATGTCTTTTTGCGGTAGAGATATGTTTTGTTGAGCACCCTACGCCACTTAATTGTCCATTTGTTGTGATTGTAACGAATTATTCTCACGTGCCTGGGGTCCACACGCGCGTGTGTGTAATAGGGCGAGTGGGCGCTGTGAAGCGGTAAGCATCTGGCTACCTATTGGCCAAACGTCTGCTAAAATCGCCTTTTTCTACTGAACAAGTTGACATGTATAAAATGACATCATGTTGCTCACTCAGAAGGAGATACTGCAGCCTCGTCGTAAAATCGTGCGAGCCCTCTCTCACTCACGCAAACACATACGTGAATATAATTTCATGTATCTGTCAGTATATTTCATACAGAACTGGCCTACCCTATAATAATGTCGTATGTATGCACGTTCACGTGTGTGCGTGTGTATGTGTATTGCAACACATTTAGTGTCTGACAGAATTCACAGTTTTGCATGATAAACTCAGGTGCTTACCATATTAAAAATCTTTTTTTTTTTTTGGTCCTTTCGTCTGAGTTTGGTTTTGTTTAATGTGGATTTAAACAAAATGTAATCATGGGTCAATCGATTACCTCAAAAGAGCTCATTTCAAAGTGTGGCAATGAAATCAAAGAGTCCTAAAAAGGTGGATTTTAAGTGAATCTTTACTACTGCAATAAAAAGCAATATCGCCGCAATAATAATCAAAATGCTGTCTCGTTCCTTTCATAACACAAAAGTTCAAAGCGTTTTCTGGTCACGTGATTTATTCCCATTTTACATTATAATGCATTCGTCAAGTTATAACCAACCATGTCACAATAAACAAGACATGGTTGGTTATAACTTGACGAATGCATTATAATGTTAAATGGAAATAAATCACGTGACCAGAAAACGCTTTGAACTTTTGTGTTATGCAAGGTGTTCCACTATATAGCCATATGTATAAGCGATATAGGGCAATTGAAGAATAACAGGATATAAGTAGGATAATCCTCATAGAAACCAGCAAGTCTACGTAACTGGATGTACAATTGGTTCTGACAGTGTGCTATTAGAGTAGCAATCATTTAGCATTTTATGTACTGTAGTGTAACCCATCAACATTCTGATTTGGCCGTATAATGTTCT
Organism: Diadema antillarum; assembly: GCF_040938485.1. NCBI lineage: Eukaryota > Metazoa > Echinodermata > Echinoidea > Diadematoida > Diadematidae > Diadema > Diadema antillarum. The sequence continues at coordinate 1,377,242 of NW_027271554.1, forward strand.
ATAACATTGCCTTAAAAAAAAACTTAATCTAGGCATCCATTTTAGTAAGTTCATGTTTAATGTGTAAAGCCTTGTTTGATTGTATCGAATTATAATGCATGTACTGTTTTGTTCTCGCTTGTATGTCATGTTTTTTCTTCAATAAAAACATTAAAAAAAACACATTTTGATTTGGCCGTATATAATGTTCCAGGCATCCCTATAGCTGACTACGCATATGCCACTGATTGAACACAACGATATCTCATGCTACTTAGTAACTTGTACTAAATTGTACCCTGGGGTTTAGTTTATCCATTTCACACACTCCGCAACATTAGAGAAAATGGAAAAAAAAAAAGTAAAATTTGCAAGCACCCTCAACCGCGCTCGCGGAGCGTCAGTGACACAAATTCTGCTTGGCGCGCACAACGAATAAAGGATGCGGATTCGCTATTCTACCACCACGGACTGAAGAAACTTGCAGCATACTTGCACACGCACGAAACGGACATGGACATGCAGGCTGGTTCTTCGAGACTCGCGCCTTTATGTTCGAGGCAAAGACCTACAGCCATTGTCACGAATAATCAGGCAATTTATGGTAATTCTGTGCTTTCTTCCCCTCTCGCTCCTTCCCTCTGAGGTAACATTTTCTTTTTTTTTCTGTCTCTCCCTCTCTTTCTCACAATGATCCGTCGTCTGGCTACATTGCCTCGCCTGCCGTGAAGCTCAGCGGGGAGCCGCTCGTGATCTGCCCCTAACCCAGCCGCTCCGCACTCGAGGAATTTACGCTGGCATTATTCAATTAGATTCGGGAGGGGTAAATAAGGCACAATGGCTATTGTTACCGACCATATAAATATTTATCAATGCCAGGACCAAATTGATTTTTTTCCTCAGTCTGTCAGAAAGATAGAGATTCTACGATGAAAAACATGAGGAAGATTCACTTGCGAGATTAAAAGAAGAAGAAGAAGAAGAAGAATCGAAATAGCAGCCTGCACGAGTAAAATGGAAATATTTTGAATGCTCGTGATGTGATTTAACATTTTTCTTCCTCTGCATGCTACCTGGGGGACAATCTTGGGTAAAAGACTTGATCTTCCAGAATTATTGACTCTTTCAAAAACATATCAACCGCTGATGCACATTAATGCCTTTAACACCAATATTTTGTGGGCATTTGTATCTACTCGAAAAGCGCATTTTTTTTTTACCAGAGCTATTGGTGAGGGAGAGTCAGTTGAACAAGGAAAATGTCTAAAATGCTTATTACACAGAGTAGAAAATCGTACTAAGAATACAAGAACGCGTTTTTGCAAGTCAATTCTTTATCTTACCATTTTCACCATTATACGCTGCTCTTTCTCCGTCTACTCCTGCTCCAGGTTTGTTTTCATTTTGTCTTTTTTTAAAAGAAGAATTTGAATTTGAATCAATTTCAACTTCCGACAAAACATAAAAATCCAAAAACAAGTTTCTTGAATATGATGTTTTTTTTAAATTGAAAACACGACATCAATGACATGAAGGAAAATGTTGTACACATCTTACTTTAGTCTCGCAGACAAAGCGGATGCATTTCCACGCAGTCTTTTCATTAGCGAAGAAAGAAAAATTTTAATCTTTTTTTCATATTCGCGCCGCACAATTTTGGAGAATGAAAGTAAATGATGTTATATTATGGTATTATTGTCCGCACAAATTAATGTGTCCCCTTTCGAAATTGCACGCAGCCAGAATTCCTCTTGGGAGCCACATGAGGTTTTTTAATTCGACTTAAATTACCTTTTAGTAGCATTAAAACGGAGGGATTCCTAAATCGAAGGGCAAGAAAAAGAAAACACAAAAATAAAACGAACATTATTGTTGTTACACTGTAAAAACATCGGTGTTAGATTTAACACCACAGGTGTTAAATCTAACACCGATCAAACTTCAATAAAGGACCACACCCACAGGTGTTAAAAATGCACTGTGATGGTGTTGAAAAGTGTTCAACTGACACTTCGTGGTGTTAATTTGACACTGTACCTGGTGTTATTTTGACACTGTACTGGTGTTAATTAAAAAGTGACACCACATGGTGTTGATTTGATATTTGCTGGTGTTAATATCAATGGTTTAACACCCGTCCAGCTTCAATAAGGGACCACACCAGCTGGTGTTACTTTGGTGTAAATTTATTTTCACATTTTTTCAAAAATCTAGTATTTTAATGTAAAATTCTTGATCGTCTTGTTTAAATTAAAAATCAACAAGAAGTGCAGTTACTAAGAAACTCTTCAAAAAACAGTTTAAAATTTGGAAATGACACCCGTAGGTGTTAATTTAACACCATAAATGAGCACCGAAAATTTAACACCAGCTCGGTGTTCACTATTTAACACCGGACTTTTTGCAGTGTAGATACGCATGGGTGGACAACCGTTGGATACACGTTAAGCTGATATGCTCTGGTAAGAATTATCTGTTGACTTCAAGCTGATTTCTACGTCTGAAATGTAAAGACCAAGCTCTATAATACTCTTAAAAGTCAGGCATGGCGAGTAGTTATAACATTCGATGGTTCCCGTGTATACTTGAACACGAAAACACGGTTTTAAAACAAAAGAGAAAAAGCAGAATAAACGAGCTTACATGGTATGTAATAAGGCACCAATACTTCGGCGTAGATGACAAGTCATGACTGATATGGTTGATGTAATATGATTATGTTTGCATTTTATTCCCAGTCCTTTTGTTGGATGGAATATGCTTATGCTGACGGTCTCATGCTTCCTTGTTGAATCAAATGCACTGTCGTTTAAGACTTTACTATACAACCATAGATGTTTTACGATAATAATGCTGTTATTTGCTCCTTTGTAATCTAGTTATGTTGTGTTGTGTTGTGTTTGTCGTTAAAGCAATTTCATTGTATTTTGTTTTGACCTGAAAAGCAAAATAAATGCAAACAAACAAACATTAAATGATAATTGAATTGAATTAAATTAAATTAAATTAAAAACATATAATCGCGTCTCCAGTCCAACTTCTTTAGAAGGAAGAGCCTGTACATTTGTAGTGTCATGATCTGTCTAGGCGCCATCATGATCAGTAGGAACCCAACATTGGTAGTAATATACCACTATAATGATCCTATTGCTTAAATAAGAATGATGAGCACTTCAGAAAATTGGGAAGAGATAAATCATGAGATTATCATGATTAAGTGGTATCAAAAGCTTTAAATCCATAAAGGTGGCAATAACATGTGTTCTTAATTGCCTAACGAAGCACTTTATTAATGTTATAATACCATATAATGTTCAATACCTTTTTCCTAAAGCCAAATTAAAATAGATTTAGGATACCATTTAGTAAAGATAACGAGTCAAATCTATATATGATATACAATTTTCGTTAAATTTTGTTTTACTTGGCAATAACGAAATTAGACCGTAAATATTTATTATGGTAATGTCGTTCTTTTTTATATTAACTGGAATCAGCTTCATTATTTGCATAAATTTAGGAAATTAAAATAACTTATCAAATACATGTACAAATTTAATCTCTATATTACTGTTGTTTTTTTAACAGCTTTTTTAAAGTTGCAGAAATGAATTGAGATTGAAATTGAGATTGAACATGAAAAATGGAAGTCGAAATATGCAGTCCAGGGGAGACAAAATATGATGAATTATTTGTTTTAAGCATTTCATGTTTATTCCATAATAGCCAACTGATGGTTTAGGTTCAGATGTATGAACAACTTTTATCATTATCATCTTGGATTGTTGGATTGCAAAAACAGAGTTATTCTGCAGAGGCCTACCTAAATAATGAACAAAATTAACGTTTTCTGAATGTATTCCAGCTACTAAATTAGGTCAAATAATGATAATAATGATAATAATAATAATAATAATAATAATAATAATAATAATAATAATAAATAATGAAATTCATTCAATCGTTTCATATTTTGTTATCTTTAGATTGGAAGTCTCTTATAAGTCATATATCAATCTGATTTTTCCTCAGAATTTCATTGATATTCCTCTCTTGGTTTTTTGTTTTCGCAATGTGCTCATAATTCATATCCTTCATTGAATAATTAAGACCATTAATTAATCGCCATCATTTTTATTACCATTATCAGCATACATGCTCTATATGAGTAGTACATTGGATTGAATTTTGTCGATTCAGCATTACCAGCTGTAGTACAATTGTATTTCTTGTTTTCATTATTACTTATATTGATGTTAATCATAAGTGTCATTGATACGGCAATTACCATTCAGGTTATGATAACGATAAAAGCGAAATAATATTGGGCCTAATAACTGAATTGATATTAATGATAAAGATCATAATAATGATTTAAAGGGAACGTATAGTTTCGGTTGAGACCTAACTTCAGGTTTCTAACGGGTTTTTTTTTTTGCGAGACAATGAGAAACTTCATATGAAATATGAAAGGGCATGTAATTCCAAGAGGGATTCAACGTTTTATTTTGATGAAAATTGGTTTTGTAATGGCCAAGATATCCAAAAGAGAGCAATCCTAATAAAAGGTGAGACCCACCTTTTATCAGGATTGCCTTGTTTTACTTTGGTTTTTAATGTCTCATCCATTCTAAAACCGATTTTAATCTAAATTATTTCATAAGTGGTTCATTGATGTCTCACAAAAAGCTGAAAGGCCAATCCTCATCTCCACCAATACTATACCATCTCTTTATTAAAACAAACTTAGCCATAAGGAGATGTACAAGAGTGACGAGGGCAAGGCGAACACGTGTAATGTACGCCTTGCCCATCTTAGAGCGAATATGAATATTCATGAGAGCATTCCTGTTGTTGGCGTGTCTCCAAGATTACGGTTATAACAATGATAATATTGATTATCATTGTTATTTTATCATTATCGTCATTAGTAGCAGCAGTAGTAATTGCATTATTGTTATTGGTATTATCATTGTTTTTCCCCTATCACCTGGAAATGTACAATCCATGAACTCCTCCCAAATGCTAATCCATAATCATTGATGGAAACCATGAAATGGCCGTCGTTTTCTGAAGTTCCCGGATTTCAACGCCGCCAAGGTCAACTTCAAAGCAAAATAACCACACTACGGCCCTTAGACAGCAAACACAGGTTACCGCTACAAGCCCCACTTTACACTGCCTTTATTTGTGTATGTGTGTGTGTGTGTGTGTGTGCATTCATTTCATTTCTTTGCAACGTAGGTTCTCTGCTTTCAGTATGGGCGATCCCGTTTCATTCAAGAAGTTTAAGTCTGACGCAAAACGCTCAATCGTAAGCGATCGTATCAAATTATGAGGTTTTGCAGGCAACGCAAGAATTAACGCGCTAAGTCCCATTTCCTGTGTGCGCCATACGGCAGACTTTTTAGCTGACAAAAAACGCACATATTTAGATTTAGAGTCTGTACTTTCTACTCCTTGCCCCAAGTAGAAATGGAGTGCAACATTTTAGTCGACTTGCTGTCGTTTAGAAACTTCTCTGACAAGCGCATGAATATTTAACTCCCGACTGTCAAAGAAATAAGCTCGTAACTAGGACAGTTCAGTAACAGAACATTTACGTTATTGTTTGTTTTAAAAAAATGACAAAAACAAATCAAGCAAACGACTGCCTCGCTATTAATGACCCAAAGGTCTAGAGTCAGATAACAAAGCCCTAGACGTCACAGTGAACACCATACGAGTATAACCACGTGACTTTTGCCCGTCCTATATATGTAACCATACCTCTGTGTTTAAAAGGAGAGCAAGCATTGTTCGTGTGTGACCTCGAATTATGATACATGATACTGTCACGACATTTAACGTCTGTTGGCACTGTCGCATGCTGTAAAATAACTACACATAAATTAATATGTCATTCAAGGGATAGTAATGGACACTCTCAATAAATTGAATGATTACCTACTCAAGTTAAAGTTCTTTCATAGTGGATTATGACACACCAACGGTTCGTTCTATTTTCACACTGTGTTAAAGATTAAAAACAAGCACACATCGTCATAGACGAAAAACCGAGCGCATTCCCAGTGCTGTTGCCATTGCTATACAATCAATAAGCTCACGGTGCTCGATAAGAACACATTGTGTCATCGCTGAGTTACAACAGGGAGGTGAGACGCACCTCCCTTACTTCCCTGGTTACACGTAGTGACACACATAATCAAGATGTACCCTTGTGTACACCTGTGATTTTGTTTTGATGTACAATGTGTACACACTGATTGTACATCTCAACAGGCCAATGAAACAAATATTATCACAGTGTTTACTCAGCACACCGTGAAAATAAAATGACATTTGAACATTTTTACAGTGTGACGACAGTGTGTTCAAAGTGTTCATTGTAGTCCAAAGAGAGATACAGTGTAACAATGTGTTCGTTGCAAGATTTCAGGCAATCCTCACGCTGTGGCTATCTGTATAAATCAAATTAAATTCACAAAAGCCACAGTTTGGACTCGTAGTCCTTCACGCTGTCTCACACAGAGTAGCTCATAGTTTACTCATGCGTGTGCTCGTAACAAGTACTGCTATACACTATAAAGTGACTTTCCAACAGCTAACTACACTGCAAAAAGTCCGGTGTTAAATATGAAACACCGAGCTGGTGTTAAATTTCCGGTGCTCATTCATGGTGTTAGATTAACACCTCCGAGTGTCATTTCAAAATTCAAAATTGTTTTTTGAACAGTTTCTTAGTTACTGCATTTCTTGTTAATTTTGACCTTCAACGAGACGATAAAGAATTTTCCGATAAAGTACTTGATTTTTGAATAAAATGTGTAAACACATTTACACCACAGTAACACCAGTTGGTGTGGTCCCCTATTGAAGCTGGACCGGTGTTAGATTTAACACCCATGGTGTTAAATCTAACACCGATGTTTTTACAGTGTATCATAAATAATCATTAAATTTGTGTGTGTGTGTGTTCTCGTGTTTTCACTTTTTGTTCACAAAAACAAAAAAGAAACACAACTGAGTTACAATAATAATTACTGCACAATAACATTTTGTCTTTTTTGGCGTACATAACAATCGGAACGTATTCTAATAACATACACATTTGCAATAAACGGTAAATAAGTAGTAGTCATAAGATTCAAAGTGGGGAGCCTAAATCAAAAGTACAGCTTGAATCAATTAGTACCCCGAAAATTAGATGACATATCAAACTAATAAAGGGTTAAGTTGATAAAACACTTTTTCTCGGTAAAAAAAAATTATTTTTGCTAAACATATTCTCAAAACGGATGGAAGTTTATCATTATGTCAGCTATTATACATGAATTGACCCAAGTAATAATAATACAAATTCGTGACTTTCAAAATATTATTCTCTAACTCATCAGAATGAGAATGTTTAGAAGAATGGCATAATTAAGAAGTGCCCTTCTGAAATGGAATTATTTTATCCAAGTATGTTTAAATGTATGTTACCCCATTATGATTGAATAAGTTAAATAAAGTAAAATCAAAACTAGATATAACATTGATTAAATTTTAACAGAGAAACAAAACGTTACTTTATTGATTACGCCTATGTGTTAAGAAATTGTATGGCATGTTTATACAATCTACATGTATGTGTTGTTTATAAGAGAGCATATTATCTACTGTTAAACCGAGAAATTTAAGTGAAAGAACCTAATCTCATTTTCAAGAATTATATCATGCGCCAATTCATCAAGAGTATTACTGAATAACATCAAATTTGTCTTCTGTAAATCAATTTACAGTCTATTCACTATTAACCATTACATTACATTTCGCAGTACTACATTCATGGTATCTTAACTAAACCATCTATAGATACATTTTATATTCTTCACAATATCACATGATTAGAACATGTAAACTAAACATTATCAGTGATAAGCCTAAGAATATATGAAGAGTTTGTTTGCAAAAACCGATAAGTCCATATTTGTCAAATGGAGATATTTGCGATTAAAGGTCAAGAAAAATATAGAGAATAATAAGAACATTTTTGCTTCTTTTGACCATAACTTCAAAAATATACCTTTATATGTAGTGACCAATATATCATTTGAAAGGTAATGTTTTGTACTTAATGACAGAGACCGTACTTCAAAATCTTCAAAAATGGACTTATCGGTTTTTGCAAACGAACTCTTCATATAAATATATATATATATATATATATATATATATATATATATGCCTGTTATTTATAGGTTCACCACTGATATGTGGTAATATTCACGAGTCATAATGCTGGTGATACGTGACAATTGTCGTGTTCTTCATCGATTTTATCACGCTTGCCATTTCCGATTACCGTAGGCGTTTACACCACGCGTTTCCCCAAACTGCCTGCATTGATTGAGAGAAGGAAAAAGAAAATGTTACACAGCAATATCCATACCTTTACAACCCACGTAATAACAAAAATTTACTCCACATGTGGGTCACACAATGTCAGATATTGACTCATCGTCCTTGGCAGAGCAACGTGCCATTCATATTCCCTCAGCATGGTGAAGAAAAGAGCGTATTATTTGCTGTAAAAAAAAAGTCAGACACAAAAATGAATTGACACACACACACACACACACACACACACACTCAAACAAATATAGGGATATATGTGATAAAAACCTAAAATGGCATTAAATCTAAAAACGCTTTATCCTGGGGAGGAAAGCACATGATTTAGAAACATCATGCGCTTTCCTCGCCAGGATAAAGCATTTATATATATATATATATATATATATATATATATATATATATATATATATATATAATTATATGATTATAATATACAGGTCTTAGATATATATATATATATATGATTATATTTTAAAGATTCAAGATTCAAGATTCAAATTTATTTTCATTTCCATGAAATAAACAGAGAAATTATATAAAGTGTATAAGCAGCACATATTTGTAATAATTGCAAATAGGGTTGGGACAGTTTCGGTTGAGAAGGGGCTTTAAGTTTCCAACGTTTTTTGATGATCATTTGTTTTTTTTATAGATCATGAGAAACATCTCATGAAACATGAAAGAGCATATGATTCCAAGAGGAATTCAAAAATTTTTGATGGAAATTGGTTTTGAAATGGCTAAGATGTCCAAAACAAAAACGATCCTAATAAAAAGGTAAGACCAACCTTTTATTAGGATCGCTTTGTTTTATGGGTTTTTTTTTTTGGATATCTCAGCCATTTCAAAACCGACTTTCATCTAATAAACTTTGACTTCCTCTGTTCTTTACAGTTTCGTAGAGTAGTTTCTAAGCATCTCGCAAAAAGCTAAAAGCTGAATCCCCATCTCAACCAACACTATACCATGATAACCATCCCTTTAACAAAAATGCCCCTTTTTCAACGTAAGCATGGTAACGGTACAAACATTGATTCTCAATGTTCCTCTGCTTGGTAAAAAAAAAAAATCATACAGAAAAAGAAAAAAATCAGTCATATTAGGATAGAGCGAATTTATCGTCCTGGTTAAAATGAGTTTCGACCGAAAGAACCCTGTAAGGAACCCTGTTCAATAACTCTTCAGCTTTCGTGATCGCAGTTGAAAACGTGATCGAATTTTTAGTATTCAGCTTCGTAAAGTATACTAGTACCCTGTGCATTTCATTCCATAATTATAACATAACACTTATCGATGGTACGTGTTTTCCGAGAAATTCATTTGCGGTCATTAATCTCTCTTGGCAATGTGTTCACGTATTATCCTATAGAGGCTTGTTAATCTTTTTCGTTGGTGCACTCTTGGTGTAGTTGTGGAATGCTGTCGAGGAAACCGTAAACCACCGGAAGGAAGTTAGTCACGTGATTCATGACGTAGCTACACGTGACAGGGATTGCAGTAATAACAGGTCATCGTTTCATAAGTAAGAAAAAAAAACATTGAATTTGGCTCGCGTTCGAATGCACGCCATATGGAGAACTGTGTTTCGATTAATCCTATTGAAAGTGTTGGATTGTGTGCTTGATTGTCCACAAAATGAGATGGTAAAGACTGTACACTCAGTCTACAAGGATATGAGAGGAAAAGAGAAAGCAGAACAAAAAAAAAGAAGAGGGAAAGGTGATAGAAGAGAGAGGAGAGAAGTGAGAGAGAGTGAGAGAAAAAAAATGCCGTGTAATTCAACAATGGCGTATGATGACCCTCGTGTTTGAGAAAAGATTGGTATAACTAAACTTCCGAATTAAAACACGTTTTATACATTAAAGGGCCTGTTTACCTTTGGGAGCAGTGACTTCAAAATTGATTAAGATATCACACTCGATACATATGCGTAGGTTTGTTGTACCACAAAACGTCCTACCATATAAAAATTTCGCAATAAAGCCTAAGATATTAGGAGATATCAGTATTTTTCTCAATAAACTGTAACTGTAGGCGGTTTAGTCTGGAAACATTTTTATCATAACTATTGTTTACATTTTGCATATTTAGCAATACTTAACATCGATTTTACTGATTCAAATTTTTACAGTGATTGTTTCTATCCCTAATATTTTAAAGCACTAATGCTAGGTTTTTATTTCATGTGCAAATGGTAAATTATGCCTTTAAGTTACAAATACAACGAAGAGAAATCAGTGGTAGCCGGTCTTCACAGGAGATTAAGCTATCTGTTCTGAAATCAGAAATATGTATTATGTTTTATATGTATATATATGTATATATATACATATTTGTGTATATATATATATATATGCCGTCGTCTGCAAATATTATTTATCAAGTCCCTCTCTTTTCTTATTTATGCCAATTCTGATAGAATGATAGATTTGTGGTGGCTATCGGGCATCGGTTTATACCTTACATTGTCATATTGTTGTTGTAGTTGTCATTGTCGCTGAATTTCCAGTTTCATCTCATCAGCATTATATATATATATATATGTATATATATATATATGTGTGTGTGTGTGTGTGTGTGTGTGTGTGTGTGTGTGTGTGTAAGGATGTTCACTTTAAAGGCCTTGGTTGATACAGACTTTATCCCAACTCGGACATTTGTCATCAATATTGAACTCAGCATTCAATGCACTGGATCTTACCATATTCCCGGTGAGAATTCGTATTTATTCAAATCAAATAAACAAGGACAGTCAAAAATGGGGAAATCCCAATGTTTCTATTGTTATGCAAATGAACTCAAACCAAAATTTTCTTTCCCTGATAGAAAAAAAACACAGTGTTCCGCAGTATGTGTTCACAGTGTCCCACAGTATGTGTTCACAGTGTCCCACAGTGTGTTCACAATGTGATCACAATGTGTTCACAAAAGGGCTTTTTACACTTGTAAATTGTTGCTTAGCCCCGGACCAACGGTGGGGCTAAGGGGGGGGGGGGGGGGGGGGGGGGGGCTTAGCCCCACCGTTGGTACGGGACTATCCTTAGCCCACTTTCTGTTTACACTCGTTTTTGCCAAAGTGGGCTAGCCCCACCGATAGTACGGTACTATCTGGCCCTGCAAATGAGTGTAAACAGAACGAAAAAATAATCCCGGGCTAAGCGACAGAGACGAAGCCCGACCCTCACTGACCAATCAGAAACGAGGTAATCAAGTGCTGCCGGTGCGTGCGTGTACGTGTACAGTACACAGCGTAATTATGAATATTCATGTGGTTTGGAAAGTCCGGGGCTAAGAAATACGAGTGTAAATAGGTCAGTTTTCTCCTTAGCCCCGGACAAGAGATAGTACGGGACTAATTGGCGAGTGTAAAAAGCTGAAAAAATTGGTACGGGAATAACGATAGTCCTGGGTCAGAGAAAGTCCGGGGTTAAGAAACACAAGTGTAAAAAGCCCTAAAGTCGACTACGTGAAAGATGATTTCACACTGTGGTGTTGTTTTCACGTGAAATTCAGTGGTTTCTTTCACACTGTGAATTGATGATTCAGAGAATTGAATTCATTAGTGTAAAGAAATTTCACACTGTGTTTCATATTGTGTTTCATACTGTGGGACACTGTATTCTTTCTAGCACGGTTAATTGATAGATGACAACTAAACACATCAAAGTCATACCGAAGTACGATCATTCCATTATTCACATATTAGAAAAAAAAACACTGAAAATTTTCAAGGATATGAATAATTTTGCAGACATCTGTGCAGGGCTCGACATTAGCGCTGGCCCGATGGCCCGGGGCCACCAAAAATTGATGTCGGGCTACTTTCTTTTGGTGGCCCCATCGGGCACTTAAGATTCAAAATTGATTGTTTCCGTTTATATCGGGTCACAATGCATGGCATTTCTTTTTCAGATCACCAAAATTTCACCATTGGAGATTTTAGTGGCCCGAACGGGAAACAAAAATAAGTGTCGAGCCCCGATAGATGTATGTAGTCCTATACAATTTATATGAGAGAGAGAGAGAGAGAGAGAGAGAGAGAGAGAGAGTTTGTGTGTGTGTGTGTGTGTGTGTGTGTGTGTCAAATCTGGACCCTTTTCATTCAGACTAATGCAATCGTCGCTAGTTAAAATGGTTGCAGTTATCACCATCAACAACTGACGAACTCGCTGTTGATTGGTTTGTACGATGCAAATCCACTCGTTTAGAACTTGTAACGATTGCAAATGCTGTTTGTAAATCGTCTGCAAAGGAGTTTGTCTCTTTCAGGTTTTGCCATAATCGTAGGAAAAACTTACCGTTAAACTATTGATTTCAATTTAAAAACGCAGCTTTACTAATTTTGGCTAAATTTCAATGCTAAATTTTAAGATTTCAGTAGCAATCAGCTGCGATAAAGAATACAGAGGACACTCGATAGTCAGCGATATCAGAGAAACAATAATATCGGTGGCATAAATTATATTTTTGGTTCTCAATAACAGCAAGGTGCATTGTAATTAATGTAGTCGTCACACCACTGCATATTGAAATACGCAGGTTCTGATTCAAACAATTGAGTGTTTATCGCTAAACTCGCTCTTGTGATTGGTTGGTTACAAAAAGCTTATAGGTTTCTTTATCTGCACTAAATCATAATATCCTTAATCTCATTGTCATCGTCAAAGTGTTTATTTTTTAATCATTTATCTATCCATTTATTAATTCGTCTGTACAGTGCACTGACAAATGCACTTGTTGAATTGCCTTGCTTGACAAATATCACTTGTCCCTTCATTGTCCCTTCAATCGTCCCATCACGACAATATCCTTGCAGGTTCTGTAAATGCATCATACTAAGATACATGGCCTAGCAGGGGGGAAAAACTACTGTTGAGACATGTTGCGTCATTGTATTCGGACAAAATAGTCTCTCATGCATCATATTCTATTTCCAAAATTTGTGCTACCGGTTTACACTTCTCCACGGCCATGCTCTAGGGTAAGAAAGGGAAAAAACCTTGGAGAGAGGAAAGAGAACAGAAGTTACGAGGAATCACAGAAGATAAGAGAATGGAAGCAAGGGAAGGAGAAGAAAGGAGAAGGAAAGAGAGAACGACTGTCATTTTGTCACGTGCGAAAGTTTCGTGACCTTAGGAGCCCTTATCGCCGAATTTCGTCACTGTTTACGTTCATGTGACTTTGATCGGCTGGGGTCGCGTAGCTATGAATCACACCCTCCCGGAGCTTATGTCGTCACTCCTCGAGAAATGACGAACGCATTTATTTGCATTCACCAGGCAGCTAGGGAGAATAATATTGTTATTCCGGGCAACTCTTTGCCTTAAAAATAGACCCGCGCTATTTACACACACATCGAGCTCGAGAGAGTGGCACTATATTTGGCATAAATGAGCAGTGATCTAAAGTAAAGTCCTTCCTTTCCTGCTCAGAGTATTAAAACTTCGATGTACTGAACTCCCGTTATTTGCCGTTAAAGTGGGACAGCATACGTGCTTTGATACACAAATCATTTTTGTAGAGAGATGATCATGTGACTACTATTGATAAGTGAAATGGGAATACGGTTTAAATGATGTTACTTTCTGCAAGAGTGACGCGGAAGTGACTACGGGAAATAGTATCAAACTTTATAAACAGCCAAACTTAATCCTGCCGTGAGAAAACCAAAGCTGCATCGATGTACACGCATGAAAGTTTGCGGTACCCTCTATCTCTTTCATGTTCCTTACGGCCAGTTTGCAATCTTGACGTCGAACGTACATAAAGGATTTTGTTATATACACTTGAATAACATTTCAATATCGATGGAAAGTGGCGTGTGTTTGTTTAATGGTCGACAGCACCAAGTTGAGGGGAAACGCAACTCTTGGAATGGCATAGCTTGCGTTTGCCATTTCCGCCTCCGTATCAGGCAGTAATATATAAGGGACAAGTCCGTTGTAGGTCTTTGATTCATAGTGTGTGAGAGCTGAAAATGGTTGGTTGAATGGCAGTAAAGAGGGCTAGGCTCTCTTTTGCTGTGGTCTACATTATGTTTTTTTTTTCTTGGCCGTGCGCCTTTCTCGTGTCCGCTTTGTAGATCCTACGAAACCGCGGTCTCTCCTTCCCTCCGATCCGTCGCGCACTGCAGAGACGTCAGACACGGCCTTTGCCGGGGTAGTGGGTTGCCAATTTAACGTCGCATTTTTAAATGTACCGATTACCGACAAGCGCAGTGCGTGAAATCTCGCTAATTAATTCCTCATCCGTCTTTCTCCGCTACTGTCTCTGCACCAAATGCGAGTGCGTTTGGATTATCATTTCTCGTCGCAGCATATTTCACGCATTTATTGCGGCTTTCTTTCTTGAATGTCCGCGAGGCCATTTTTTTCTTCCGTCTGTAAGAAGGCGCTCTGTGTTTCATAACCCGATACTACTAGGTAATCGCTGCATCCTGTCTGTGATATTGATTATGATAATTAGATATTAGGCCTCGCTGACTCGGTCGCACGTCTGCGTAGAAGCGGTGGATGCCGCTCATGCTGGCAGGGACATCGTACACGGAGCTCAAGACAAAAAAGACCCATCAGGACTGTCATTTTATACGACTGACGACGAACCTCAATAACGCCTTCGCTTCGCTGTTTGTGTCGCGTTACTCATTTTTATACAAGGCGGTGTGTCGTCACACTCGCTCGTCAACGGTGTGGTATCGAAATGCCGCGGGGCGTTACTGGGTCGTAGCTTGTTCACACCTCCGCACAAAGCTCGAGCTGTACGTGCAAATCAATTAATCACACGTCGGTTTGTTAATACCTGCAGTTAGTATAGCCGTACAGATAGCGCTATTTTTTTACTTGCATTCTTTTCAATTTATTAAGTGCCGCAAAAGTTGCCGCGCTACACAGTTCCTTCATATTATTTAAAGTAATTTGACTGAATCAAACCAAAGCCTGTGTCTTCCGAATGTTGTTTTAATCGCAAATACAAGGAGATGACATGCATCTCCTTGATGACGTTTTTGAAGCGTTTATGTGTTTACCACTGTACAATACTGTATACCTACAGCATGGGTCATAAAACGGGTGCACGTCACGAAACCGACGCCCGCGAGTCATACAGCCCAAGAGTTCGAAACTAAGCAAACAAGGCCCACGAGACTGACACATTAAGCCCCGTGCTGTAATGTCGAACTCGTTGGCTATTTTTGACCTAGTTCCGAACTCATGGGCTGTATGACTCATGGACCTCTTTTTTTCGACGTCGAATTCGTGGGCTGTATGACTCGTGGGTGTCGGTCTCGTGGGAAGACCCCCCATTGAACAGGAGGGAAGGGGATAGGCAGGATCTGCTACACCACTCCTCAATGGGCCACTAATTTTCCAGACTTCTGTCCCAGATTCCTCGCAACACACAAACGCATTTAAAGAATATATTATACAGAACATGATTATGCACGCAATGTAATATTTCGTGTACTTGCTATCTTCGTGTGGTCCTTGGGGTATTTCATCAAGAGTCTTGTCATTTTTTTTTTCTGATAAATCAGATCGGCCAATCAGATGCAAGGATTTCAGTACTTTCAAATAGTTTGTCAGAAGAAAAAAAATATCTGACAAAACACTTGGTGGAAAAAGACTGCCCTGGTCTTTCTATTTTTCTCTTTTTCGTCATCTCAAAGTATTAAATGCATTTTCAGTTGTTATTTTCAAGGGATTACTGTCGTGATTTGAAGAAAATATCAATATAATTTCTTGTAAGACATATAATTATATTGGCTCATAATTTCGTTAGATTATACAGAGTCATTATTATTGTACCTTGTATTACTTTATGTGTCCGATTTACATGTATGTTATGTTATTCAAGTATCATTCTGTCATTTTGTTTGTCCTTCAAAAATGCCGAAATAAAATGAATAAACAAGTACATTCGTTCTGAGTGCAACGGTAAATATGTTCTGAATAAAGCCTCCTTGAATGTCTATACAGTGCAATCCCGTTCCAACGAACACGGTTATAACGAAATTTAGGAAACAACGAAGTAAAATGTAGGTGGCAAGACTATCATCTGTATACACGTTACTTGTTCAGCTATAACGAAATTTCGATATAACGGAAGAAAACTGTCGGTCCCGAGGACTTCGTTATAACGGGAGTCGCCTGTATCATGTTACTTCCTGCGGTGTATTCAGTTTCCTTGCGACGTTTATTTCAGCTAAGATCATGAAGATGGTGTACAACGTTCATTTTTTTTCATTATGTATTCATAAAATTAGATGTTTTATTACATTTGGGTTTTGCAGTGCAGTCGTACAATATTAAAATCATCACATAAAACGTAGAGCAAAACAGAGAATGAATACGTGGCGCATTGTTATAACATAATCGTTGGAAGAAGCTGTTACATTTGTGGGTGTGTTGATATTCAGTGTTTCATTCTATTCTTTGGTGACAAAAATCCACTGAAGGGTAGCATTTAGATAGGAAAAGTTTGCGGACGTCATTGTCATTTCAGAGTTTTAAATAGACGTTCCATTTTAGATCTATAATAAGGATTACTTACTATGTAGATTTCGTGTGATTCTGGTGAAATCATCAACTGAAGTATCATAATGATACGGCTGTTCCACCATGCCAGTCTATAGTC
Organism: Diadema antillarum; assembly: GCF_040938485.1. Lineage (NCBI taxonomy): Eukaryota > Metazoa > Echinodermata > Echinoidea > Diadematoida > Diadematidae > Diadema > Diadema antillarum. Next base: position 1,394,252 of record NW_027271554.1, read on the forward strand.
GATTAGTTCAAAGGGCAACCAGTGTACCATGCATAACGCCTTGCATAACCTCAATAACGCCTTCGCTTCGCTGTTTGTGTCGCGTTACTCATTTTTATACAAGGCGGTGTGTCGTCACACTCGCTCGTCAACGGTGTGGTATCGAAATGCCGCGGGGCGTTACTGGGTCGTAGCTTGTTCACACCTCCGCACAAAGCTCGAGCTGTACGTGCAAATCAATTAATCACACGTCGGTTTGTTAATACCTGCAGTTAGTATAGCCGTACAGATAGCGCTATTTTTTTACTTGCATTCTTTTCAATTTATTAAGTGCCGCAAAAGTTGCCGCGCTACACAGTTCCTTCATATTATTTAAAGTAATTTGACTGAATCAAACCAAAGCCTGTGTCTTCCGAATGTTGTTTTAATCGCAAATACAAGGAGATGACATGCATCTCCTTGATGACGTTTTTGAAGCGTTTATGTGTTTACCACTGTACAATACTGTATACCTACAGCATGGGTCATAAAACGGGTGCACGTCACGAAACCGACGCCCGCGAGTCATACAGCCCAAGAGTTCGAAACTAAGCAAACAAGGCCCACGAGACTGACACATTAAGCCCCGTGCTGTAATGTCGAACTCGTTGGCTATTTTTGACCTAGTTCCGAACTCATGGGCTGTATGACTCATGGACCTCTTTTTTTCGACGTCGAATTCGTGGGCTGTATGACTCGTGGGTGTCGGTCTCGTGGGAAGACCCCCCATTGAACAGGAGGGAAGGGGATAGGCAGGATCTGCTACACCACTCCTCAATGGGCCACTAATTTTCCAGACTTCTGTCCCAGATTCCTCGCAACACACAAACGCATTTAAAGAATATATTATACAGAACATGATTATGCACGCAATGTAATATTTCGTGTACTTGCTATCTTCGTGTGGTCCTTGGGGTATTTCATCAAGAGTCTTGTCATTTTTTTTTTCTGATAAATCAGATCGGCCAATCAGATGCAAGGATTTCAGTACTTTCAAATAGTTTGTCAGAAGAAAAAAAATATCTGACAAAACACTTGGTGGAAAAAGACTGCCCTGGTCTTTCTATTTTTCTCTTTTTCGTCATCTCAAAGTATTAAATGCATTTTCAGTTGTTATTTTCAAGGGATTACTGTCGTGATTTGAAGAAAATATCAATATAATTTCTTGTAAGACATATAATTATATTGGCTCATAATTTCGTTAGATTATACAGAGTCATTATTATTGTACCTTGTATTACTTTATGTGTCCGATTTACATGTATGTTATGTTATTCAAGTATCATTCTGTCATTTTGTTTGTCCTTCAAAAATGCCGAAATAAAATGAATAAACAAGTACATTCGTTCTGAGTGCAACGGTAAATATGTTCTGAATAAAGCCTCCTTGAATGTCTATACAGTGCAATCCCGTTCCAACGAACACGGTTATAACGAAATTTAGGAAACAACGAAGTAAAATGTAGGTGGCAAGACTATCATCTGTATACACGTTACTTGTTCAGCTATAACGAAATTTCGATATAACGGAAGAAAACTGTCGGTCCCGAGGACTTCGTTATAACGGGAGTCGCCTGTATCATGTTACTTCCTGCGGTGTATTCAGTTTCCTTGCGACGTTTATTTCAGCTAAGATCATGAAGATGGTGTACAACGTTCATTTTTTTTCATTATGTATTCATAAAATTAGATGTTTTATTACATTTGGGTTTTGCAGTGCAGTCGTACAATATTAAAATCATCACATAAAACGTAGAGCAAAACAGAGAATGAATACGTGGCGCATTGTTATAACATAATCGTTGGAAGAAGCTGTTACATTTGTGGGTGTGTTGATATTCAGTGTTTCATTCTATTCTTTGGTGACAAAAATCCACTGAAGGGTAGCATTTAGATAGGAAAAGTTTGCGGACGTCATTGTCATTTCAGAGTTTTAAATAGACGTTCCATTTTAGATCTATAATAAGGATTACTTACTATGTAGATTTCGTGTGATTCTGGTGAAATCATCAACTGAAGTATCATAATGATACGGCTGTTCCACCATGCCAGTCTATAGTCGATTAGTTCAAAGGGCAACCAGTGTACCATGCATGTTTAAGTTAAATTTAGCAAATGAGTAAACTTTAAAGGGGAAGGCTAGTAACTGATCAGTGGGAATCAGTGGAAGTGCTGGGAGATAATTGTTCCAATCCTTATGGGATTCATTCAAGAGTTCATTGTATATCTATTGTTGTGTGAAAATGATTTGCTTCAGAATGGTCTCATATTCAAGTAATGTGCAGTTTAATGCTTCCAGGTTAGCGTCCCTGGTCAGTGACGGAGCATTAATCTGCACATTACTTGAATATGAGACCGTTCTGAAGCAAATCATTTTCACACAACAATAGATATACAATGAACTCTTGAATGAATCCCATAAGGATTGGAACAATCATCTCCCAGCATTTCCACTGATTCCCACTGATCAGTTACTAGCCTTCCCCTTTAAACAAACAGATGATCTACTTCAGACATCGAATAAGAAAGTTATGGAACTTCGGAGTAACACACGTTTTCATAAAACAGTGCACGATATGATACGCAACCATGTGTGCGAATTAGATAGATAGTGCAATAATGCCATTACCTCTCAACTTCCCCAAAGGTTACAACACAAAAATATGAAAATCCCATTTCGGTAAGTGAGTTAGCAACTAAGATTCCTTCCATGGAAAAGACATCATGGCTTGATTATTACAACACATCGACAGTATGATAAACATCGAATGCCTTTCTCTTCTTCTTCTTCTTCTTCTTCTTCTTCTCCTCCTCCTCCTCCTCCTCCTCCTCCTCCTCCTCCTTCTTCTTCTTTTGGTAAAAAAGTGGGGACGTTTGACAAAGTTCAGTCAATTAAGCAAGAGCTCTGGTGTCAAGAGTACAGAAACTGCCACGCATTCCGAAAGAAAATGGTCTACATAGACTAGTGCAATGAGAGGGAATTATTTATACGTATACGGTTAAGATGATTACAATGATTTGTATTCACAGCATCGGATACCTGAGATTAAAAACTTAAACGGTTTGGTGTAAAGGGCCCCGGAAGTCAAAATGTAAAAGATGAAAGATAACGAAGAGATAATAATGACAGCGATAAAAATGCCACAAGCAAATCTGTCAAGGGTCAAACTCAAACAGGTAAATTTGTTAGAGATAATTACATGGGGGTGGATTCTAGAAATCAACCTGTAGGTTTGAATATTAGAGGTATCGATATCAGACGTGAAATAGGAGTCAAACTACCGGAGGCATTAATGTCAGCAGTGAAAATGTCACAGGTCAAAGTAACAGACGTGGAAATATCAGAAATGTTAATGTCTGAGGTGGATTGCCAGGGATGAAAACAAAATGTGAGGTACATAACGTCCAAAGGTAAATAAATGTGCCATGTGTCAGAGATAAAAGTGATGGAGATTGGCTATGAAAAGCAGATGAAATATTGGATATAAGTTTCTTTTGGCACATTTAATTGTCATTGTGAACATATACAGATCAAGGGATACTGTTTCTTGTTTGCAACCTGAAGAGATTTTCATCTTCAGCCAGTGGTCTACGCAATCACAGGCATGACAGGACATTCTCTTTAATAGTGATAATATATATATATATATATATACACTGTAAAAAATTTGTTTAGTTTCTAAACACCTAACTAAACACTTTTCTGTGACAGTTTAAAAACACTGCGACGCGTTTATATATTAAACATGTTTAGGAACTAAACACATGCTGTGTTTATTTTCAGCACACCCTAGGTGTTTATCACACACACATGTTTATGTTTTAAACGGTTCTGATGTTTAAAAACTAAACACCCGCTCTGTTTACAGCCTAAACACCAAACGTTTACACCATAATCACTCACAGTGTTTAAATACTAAACACCGCACAGTCACATAATCACCCACAATGTTTAAGATCTAAACACTGAAAAACAAAATAAACATGACGCACTGTTTACGATGTAAACACTGCGACATGTTTATTCGCTGTGACAGATTAAAAACACTGCGACATGTTTATTTGCCATTTTAGTGTTTATTCTCAGAACACATGTCTGATTTTTAGATCGATCACAAAATTGCATACACTAAACATGTGACATGTTTACATATTAAACATCGCAATTTCTCAGTGTTTATATAAGACATGTTTACACCTTATACATGCTGAGTGTTTATATGAGACATGTTTACACATCATACATGGTAATTTCCACGTGTTTATATGAGACATGTTTACACATCATACATTCATACATGCTAATTTCTACGTGTTTAAATGAGACATATCATCATGCATGTTAATTCCCATGTATTTACTAATGTAAAGTGGATTGTTTCCACTTTTTTTTTTTTGCATGGAATGAGATAAACGCATAACATTATAAGAATTTTCCCAGTATGTACCAAATCATCAGCACACTTACATCGCATAATACCAGGGAAGACCTGGATTGGCTTTCACAAACATTTTGCATGGCTACTAGAGTCAAAGGCAATTCTCTGAATGCAAGTTATCAAAACATCAGTCAAAGCTTGGGCAATATCTGATGAATAATAAGTTAAAATCCTTTAAAGGGAAAGTAGAGTCCTATAAATACGATAGTCTGATAAAAAAGAGTAAAATCTTACAAGTTTAACGGTAAAAATTTGACTGAAATCGGATGAAAAATAAGGAAGTTATAAAATTTTGAAGTTTTGCTAATTTCTGCAAAGCAGTTAAAAGTGGATATGAATATGCAAATAAGTGAGTTGACCACGCCATAACCTCACAATTTTCTATTGATCGTGTACAAAAAAATGATGAAATTCAAATGTTTATGTTAATGAAATGTGAAACATGGTATTGCTGGTCGAATAACTTCAGAAAAGTGATCAGTTAGATATATCAGGACTTGAGCCTCGGGAATAATTGCGTTTGAATCAAAAACTTGAAATTAAGTCAGTTGTGAGGGAATGACATGCCCACATTATCATTTGCATATTCATATCAACCATTCAAGAACTGTTTCCTCAAAAATTAGCGAAACTTCAAAATGTCATAACTTCCTTATTTTACATCCGATTTCGATCAAAATTTTACCGACGAACTCTTAATATTTTACTCTTTCTTATCAGACTAACTTGTATTTGGATTGGATTTCCCCTTTAAATATTGCCATGTTTTGCTATACGACACCATACTGAGTTAAATGCAAGATACCTGGGAGTCACTGGCCTGTACACGAAGACGTAAATGAAATTCTCTCCTATACACACAGTAAAGTTTGTATATGCAGGAAATGGCACACAACTCATTTTGCAGAAAAAAAAAATTGCATTCAACAATTAATTTTCAGTCACATGTAATTCTTGGCCTACTTTCAAGAATTGCCGTCTTTCTACTGTATTCAGAAATAATTCTTAGTATTGTAAAACAAACTAATAAACTTGTTGATTGTGAATTGCAACTCAACGCTTCGGAAGCTTGACACAATGTATGTAACAGAAACACCTCCAGGAACATAACTGCAGTCTGTGAACAAATCCATGCCGACCTTGAAGATTGCATCAATTATTGGCAAAGTGCTTTGGGGTGTACCCGAACCCTATTATACCATGAACAACACTATGGTCTTATTGGTACTGATCAGGGAGTGTAGATGATGCACTCCATCATAAAGAGACCAAAAAAAAAAATGTTTTCACTGTATTTAGCCTGTGGTAAACATCTGCACTCCCTGATCAGTACCAATAATGGAACTTAAATACATACATGTTTCTTTTCACTGCGATGATCACTGAAAGTACATAGGCTAACAGTACTGTATGGATTTTTCACTTTTGCTATTTTGAGAGAAATATTAGAATGTTAGTGGATTTCAAGAGGTGAGTGAGAAAAAACTTCTTCCTTGCTAGAACCTTGGAGAAAGAAGTCAAACTCAATGGGTATACATGAATAGTCTATTAAAGTCTAATCAGTCTCATCATACTCCACATAATCATGGTATGAAGGGCTACTTTCAATCTCGACACAGCAGAATTTTTGGTAAAGACAAGAGGATATGAACAAAGAAAAATAATGCATTGCAACTGGAGGCGGGAGGGTATGCAAGGCTGTCATGAACACGCGATGTGATAAGCAAGACTCCTCCCTTGTCAATTTGTCAGTCAGTTGCAAGACTCCTCCCTTGTCAATTTGTCAGTCAGTTGCAAGACTCCTCCCTATTCTCCATACATGTTGTACTACATTTCTAATACCTCTCCCCATGTGACCGATTTCAAGAATATCTCAGAAAATATTAACTACCGAATACTGCATTTCCTATCAGGTCTACAAGAAATTTGCAAAGAATTCCAAACAGATGCAACTACTGGCCTCTTATTTGCGTCCAATATCTGCTGATTGTATTGGAAGCACCTGAGGGGGAAAAAATGAAATGGCTGATATTTTCATTTAATTTGTTTTGATTTCTATATTCCTTTTTGCACAAGAATATAACAGAAAGCCAATCGAACAAAGTTCTTTAGTAATATCTTAACAGTGAATTACAAGGACATTGGTTGATGAATAAAATGAAGTGAATAAAACTGTTTTTCTTAATAGTGCAAAACGATTTCGAGCAAGTGTCTTTACATACATGTATTAGATAAAATTACAATTTTACGTACCAGCTGTTAAAAAAAAAACAATTACACATAACTATGAGCAATAAGAATGCAGGTGACCATTATCGTAAGCACAGAGGACAATAGAATCGCTTCGTTTTGGATATCCCTGCCATTTCGAAACCAATTTTCATCAAATAAGCATTGGAATTCCTCTTCGAATTATATAGGCCCCCTACCTTCATATTTCTTTAGAGGTTCGTCATTATGTAATACACACATGCATTCACACACACGGAGACCTGAAGCCCCATCGCATACAAAACCCTATCATCCCCCATGTGATTTACTTTATTCTAGTATACAGGTTTAGATGCACACTGTCAGTGAAGAAAAAAAAAACAATAGAAAGGTTGCTCTAACAGGTGGGATGCCTCCTAATAGGTCTGTAGTGCATCGTGACGATGTGAGCCATCACACGGCTAGCGGGAAAAAGATTATTAACATTCAAAATTATTATCCACGGTTCATTTCCTTCATATGGCATGTAGGCCTATAGATATACTGTATATCAGTATATCTTGCGATGTCCTTGTAATCCTCAGATGTTTGCACATTTAGACGGGTTGTATAGAAGTAAGCGCATGCATCTTTCATTCTAATCCAGACAGGTTTGGCGTGATCCCTGATCAATTCTTCCATGACGTACTGGTGCTGGTAAAAAGAAATGATTACACAAGGAAAACAAATCAGTTGGCTTTGCAATACAATGGACTTAACTGATCCCATAGATTCTGAAAATGAATGGATAGCAAAGAAGTTGACTGAATCCATAAGCAAGTTCAAATTAAAAGGAATGACAGAATCGATTCATCACATGAGCACTTAGTGTCTTGCATCAGTTTTTACTTACTTTGCTGCATTTTCTGGAAATAATTCAAGTCTTTTTGTTGTTGTTGTTGCTTCTCTCTTATTCATCATCATTATCAAGGAGAGTTACGACCATTACCGTACTGTATCCTTTGTCTCTTGGGTGAAGATTTTCACATCTGTAATTTACACTTTCAACAATATTTGCAATAAATCAATTTTCCATATTTATTTTAGCTAATGGATTGGATTCGGGAGTCGGGAGTAGGTAATCCCCCCCCCCAAAAAAAAAAAAAACCAAACAAACAAACAAACAAACAAAAAACAAACAAACAAACAGAAGAACTTAAAGCATCTAAAATCTGCATTTTATAGAACTCATTTACATGCCCTTTAAGCACATAATATTCATTGATTTGGCTCTGCAATTTTGAGTACTTACTTGATTTCCACTTTCCACACGGGTAGTATACAGTGATGCATTATCCCCAGTTGATTTACTCTGCTGACTGCACCATGCCTCGTTCTCTGCCAGCAGAGGTAATGTCTTGTAGAATTTTTGCAGTCGTCAGGACATCATCGTCACCCACTTTGGTGCCATCGGCATCCCTTTCCAAGACATCCTAATGCCACGGGCTTTACATTCAATTTTCACCACCTGTTGAGTTATAAAGAATTTACAGGGAATAAAACTGAATTTCACTCAAAATATAGTCAGTAACCCATCGTCATTCACATGAAAGATACTTCATAACTTCGTAAAATTAAAGATACACAGTGAGTTTACCCGCTAGACCGAGTTTACCCATAACTACGGTACCGTACCGGTAATCTGTAGAGTGTAGGCCTATTGTAACGTTAACAACAGTAACACGTTACAGTTAACTGGTGTTAGAGCGTTCCCCGTTCTAACGTTAGATATAGAAATAGAAAACTAAAACCAACGAGCAAAATCTTTAAGGGCGTAGCCTATTTCTACGCCTACTACAGTTTTACATGAAACGAGGGCAATTTTGCAATAAATCTTGTTATTCACCGACTTAGCAGACTTAGCAGACTTACCGCTTTCATGCAGGCCGGCCAGGCTAGAACTTTATCGCTTCGACGCCATCTTAGCTAGATCCGCTCCTTTTATAGCTTAATGCAGTCTGTGATGTGCTGTATGCAGTAACAGTCAGTGCAGTCGATCGATCGAGTCGTAAGTACAGTGTAGTGGACGATACATTGACAAGCCTAGAACGAATGCGCACGTACTGTAGGCCTATACGCACATCACGTTGCTAGCTAGGGCAGCACCAGCCAGCCAATCAGACAGATCCATCCGTAAAGGTACGTACGCGCACATCTCCTTTCCCGCCAATTGTGCATTGATTATGGTCATAATTATGCATAGCACGAGTGTGCGCTAGAAACGCACGCACAGCGCACCACTGCGTGCGTTGTGGCCGCGGCCGTCATGTCACATGCGCTGCTGACTTGTAGAGTACGAGTATATTTCACAGTGTTTATGTTAAACATGTGCGATGTTTAGAACGTGTTTACGAGGCGTTCTAAATGTAAACGCGTCTGTTTACCCTGACAGTAGAAGTGTTTAGGCCTAACCAACAAACATTTGGGTAATGCCCTAAACCATGAACGAAATCATTAACAAAGGCAACTCCCATTTTTTTCTAGCAGTTAAAATATAGGACTGTACATACGAAACCAAAATATAAATTCATTACAGTTGTATTACATATTTTTAGGTAATCCTTTTTCCTTATTGATTGGGCATTTCCATGAAAGGCCTGAAACGTGAATTATTTCATAGTGCATCTTGATGTCGTAACAGTTTCCACTTTCTCGTGATAAAAGGAAACTAGAAATTGCAATTTACACACCATTTCCAACACTTCTCCATATATATATGGACATATTGAGGTTAACATAGCGTGACCAGAATAAACACTCCAACTAAACACTCCAAGCTAAACACTTTAACTCTCAATACTTTACACGTGCTATACACACCGGGTGTTTAGATGTTAAACAAAGTGTTTAGATTTTTAACACTGTGTTTAGTTCATAAACATGTCGCATGTCGCATTTTTTACAGTGTATATATATATATATATATATATATATAAAGTCGAAACTGCAATCATCAACAGTAGATGTTCTAAGCTATTTTCTCTTATTTGAGTAATTACAGAAATCATATTCTAAAAAGCGTCTGTCTATAACATTTTTAACTTCTGAGACTGGCTGGGCATAAATGTGTGTGGTTTTAGATTCACAAAAATCATGCAGCTGTACTTTATACAATTTTCATAATATCCGATAAAGAGATTCAATATGAAAATAAAATTTGTATGTTTGAAATTCCTTTTTTTTAATTTTTAACTCTGGTATGTACGTATATTCAGTAAAACTTGATGTTACCTTAAAATCTACCATATGTATCGCATATCATTATTGTTACAGGCGAGTTCAATTGTATATGGGCCATAGTTCTTTAAACGTATTGACATCCACACGTTTTTATTCAAAAACACACGCGCACAGAAATAGAGAAAATACAGAAATTTTCCAAAAACTTGTTAATCTGGCAAGAGGGAATTCAACTGGTATTGACAAATGGACGTGTATGGACTTCCAAAACAGATTTTCACACGATATGAGCCAGTATGGAAGACTAAAACGCTTCCATTTTTTTTTTGTTAATTATTATCATTTACAAGGATTGCGAATGATAATAACCCCTAACGTCACCCAAACTAAATAATTATGCGTCAGCCTAAATATGTAATTACTCACAAAATTGAAATCTTCAAGAATACTCAAAGTTCCTTCCAAAGAAATACTTTAGACAGTATGAAATATATATATATATATATATATATATATATATATATATATATATAAATCACTCAAACAATTCAAAGATCAAGCAAGCGGCAAGCAACTATAATAATTCCTTCAATCATATCCTAAGTCAAAGATGACGAATGGGAAACTACAAGAAGAAATAAATCGTTTTTGACAGAATTCTCGATCCTGACAACTAACCACAATTTCCTACATATAGTTTGCAAAGATATACAAATATATGCAAGTTTTAGTTTCACTTATCTTGTCTGTTCTATTCCCGAAACATGATATTATGTTCGTATCTATAGTCTGACTCTGAATCTGATCATGCAAATATGATCTCCAGTTTATATGAAGATTACATATCCGATAAATACAATACCTCAGCACAAGAATTTGAATATAACTTTGACTCAAATGATTCAGTCCAGAGTCCATCGTGTGTTTATTTGACCGAAAATCAGTATAAAAATCGGATCACGAATACAGTTGATGAAACATTTTTGTTAGCTCACTTTAACATACGCAGTATCAATAAAAATTTTGATAAGTTGCGCTTACTCTTAGAAAACCCAGATCATAAATCTTGCTCCATCATAGGGCTAACAGAAACATGGCTGAACTCTAATATCAGTCATTTATTTTCTTTACCCGGATTCGAATTTGTATTTAGAAATAGAAATGAGAGAGTTGGTGGAGGAGTTGGTTTGTACATCTCGAAAAAATTTAAATATATTATACATGAGGAGATTAGTGTTATGAGCGATGTACTCGAATCCCTTTTTATTGAATTGATAAATCCACATGGAAAAAACATTATGATTGGTGTAATTTACAGGCCCCCTCGGTCGAATTTGAATGATTTTTTGACAGTTTTGCAGGATTTAGTACAAAATCCCATGATATCTATTAAAGATACATTTCTGATGGGCGATTTTAATATCGATCTCATGAAATGTAACTCCCAAAACAGTTCAAAAGAATTTATAGAAACATTAATGTCTGCTTCGCTTTTACCATTAATTTCCAAGCCTACCCGTGTCACCAGCCAATCGGCTACCCTCATAGACAACATTTTTTGTAATGTTCTTCCACTTCCTGAGTCTGGTATCGTCCTCTCAGACATCACTGACCATTTTCCTATATTTGCTCAGGTTCCAATTAAACTGAATAAACAAAATAATTATTATAAGCGTCGTAAGATTACTGTAGATAATCTTACAAGTCTCCAAAACAGTTTAAAAGAACTCGATTGGTCTTCTGTATACAACACTACCGATGTCAATTTGTCTTATGATTATTTCATATCTACTCTTACCTCCGAAATCGATAACCATATTCCCCTGCGTAACATAAAAAATAGATATAAGCAAATTCCAAGACTCCCGTGGATAACCCAGTCTATATTACGATCTATAAATAGGAAAAATAATTTGTTTTATAAATATAGATGTAATCCCACTGAAAAAATAAGAAAAAATATGTTTCATACAAAAACACACTCACCAAATTATTGCGTACGCAGAAGAAATTTTTTATGTTAATCAGATAAGCAAATATAAAAATGACATTAAAAACACATGGAAAACATTAAAGAATGCTATGAATACACCTAACAATTCATCTAATATTTCTGAAGTTCGGTGGGGCAATGCCTCCAGCAACACTCCCGCTGGCATGGCTGAAATTTTTAATGATTTCTTTTCTTCAATTGGAAAAAATCTTTCTCAAAATATTCCTCTTTCTAGTAAATCTTTTAGTGATTTTTTAGATACACCTAACTCTAAAACTATATTTTTTGACCCAACATATAAAGAAGAAATAATAAAGATTGTTGCCAATTTGAAAGAAGGTAAAAGTCCTGGCCACGACGGAATTGACAACTATTTGATAAAAAACATAATTCCTCAAATAGTGGATCCCTTAGTACATATTATCAACTCATCGCTTGCAACTGGCCATGTACCAAATAGCATGAAAATTGCGAAAGTAATTCCTATTTATAAGAAAGGGGAGAAGGATGATGTCAATAACTATAGACCCATATCTTTATTATCTTCTATTTCTAAGATTCTTGAAAGAATAGTCTACATCAGGACAGTACGTTTTCTTAAAACCTGCGACATATTTTCAAACTTTCAATTTGGATTCAGGGAAAATCACAGCACAACACACGCACTACTTGCCCTCATCGACAAAGTCACACACGCACTCGACACACTTTCACACACAATAGGTATCTTCTTGGACTTCTCCAAGGCCTTTGACACGATTAACCACGGAATACTTCTCGCCAAACTGTCTCATTATGGAATACGTGGAAAGGCCTTGGAGTGGTTCACGAGTTACCTATCAGAAAGATCCCAATTTGTACATGTCAACGGCTTTGACTCTCAAAGTAAAACAATTGCATGTGGTGTTCCACAAGGGAGTTTATTAGGCCCATTGTTATTCATTATTTATATTAATGATTTTCATAGATCTTCGGAGAAACTATCATTCATATTATTCGCGGATGACTCTAATCTTTTTTTTTCCCACCCTGACCCAAATATCTTAATAAGAACAGTTAATGAAGAATTGATAAAGGTCATACAATGGATATACGCAAACAAATTGTCATTAAATATTCAAAAAACAAAAGTTATGCTCTTTAGTAATTCTTTAGATAGCCTCCCAGGCAATATAACATTTAATACTACTCCCTTAGAAGAAGTTTCTTCTTTTAAATTTCTTGGTGTTTGCGTTGATAACAAGCTTTCATGGAGGAATCATATTGATAACATATGTAAAATTATTTCACGTAACATTGGCGTAATGAATAGATTAAAATATTATCTTCCTTCATCTGCATTATTAACTCTTTATTCTAGTTTGATACTCCCTTATTTAAACTACGGGATTCTTGCTTGGGGTAATACATATCAGATGTTACTTGATAAACTTCTTTTATTGCAAAAGAAAGCGCTTAGAATTGTTTTTAATTTACATACCTGAGAACATACAGATGCTTTGTTTTCTGACCATAAAATATTAAAAGTAAATGATTTGTATGTGTTTCAACTTGGTCAGTTTATGTTTAATTACAACAGTACCTTTTTACCTAAAATATTCCACGATATATTTCATCGAAACAGTCATGTTCATAACTATCCCACGCGACAATCCGACGAATTCCATCTTCCGTTAATGAGAACCGCACATGCCCAAAATACATTTCTTTATACCGGACCCAGACTTTGGAATAAATTAGATAATAGTTTAAAAGATTCCCCCAAATTTGTCACATTTAAATATAAACTCAGAAAACATTTACTTTCTACTTATAATCTTAGATAATCTAAATTGTTATAATTTATGCTTGAGCTTTCACCTGTCCTGATGTCGCAGCACTTGGCGTGTTCTGTGTGCAGACCTCTCTTCTTTCTTCTCTCCTTTTCCTTTCCTGTCTATTGTTCTTCGTAGACTTGTATTGTTACCGTCTTCTCTCCTCTCGGTACTGTCTCGCGTCCAACAGTGTATATGCGTGTGGGTAATTGAATGTGTGTACGAATGTATTGTCCTTGTCATATTTTCCCGGTACACGTGGTTCAATGAACAGTGTCCGGGCACTATAGCATTGGTATTCTATATTTTTTTCCCGACCTGTGTATCTCAAAATAACTACATGTATATTGTTATAGAATAGTATATCATTCACTCATTATTTATCTAGCGATCCACGTCCGACAAGCTTTGCTTTTTAGTGGATCACTATTTTCCATGATCGAATTTATTTTCCGCTCGCCCACGTAGTATTTGTACAGTTTTCCTCTTTATTATTATACATATATGTTGTTCTATAATTTGTCTCGTATATTACATGAATCTTTTGCAAGCGTTTGAACAATATCATTTAATGACATGTATACATTGTACTATGTTTTTGATTTTCGTTGATTGGAAATAAACTATGATTGAATTGAATTGAATTGAATTGAATAGTCATCCATAATGATAGATATATATTTGAATTTTGAAATGGTTTGTGATACTTGACATACTTGTGAACGTATATAATGTATTCTTGTCATGTTCATCTTTCAAAACAATAGGCCTAATGCTTGTAATCTCTTGGCCTTATTGTTAACTTAAAATAGCCAGCAGGTTGCATGATTTTCGTTTACTGTAAAATTGCGATTTATTCAATCCTTGGCTGTATGACACTTATTGTTATAAATAACTATATACTTTCATATATTGCTGTTTTATCATGACGTCTTGATAATGGCCTCATTGATTACATCAGTTATCACAACTATCATTGCAAATTCGTTCATTGTTAATGTCTACATTTTCTTCACGAATACAACATACATAGATTTAAGACAACATATATATGTCATTCATTAGTAAGAAATTGCCACATCGTTTTGCCGTGACAAAAGAAAAGGGCACAAAGTGCTCGCCATCATCAGAATCAACGTAATTACGAACAACTGGCTGCATCACTAGCTCTCACTTCGAGTCTGAATTTACGATGATTGTCAGGGCATGACAGAGGCAAAATCCAAAGCGCAGTCGACGGTAAAACATAAAACCAAAGAAAACAGCATGATTTTCGTCATAATCATCACGATGATTTCCTCCTCTCAAGAATCACCATGACTACCAGGTCTATGTTAATCAGAATGCAGTTATGCACATCTGGAGGCGAGAAAATGGCAGAATCTATAGGTTGGTGTTACTGACTGACGAGTGAACCATTATCATTTCGTTGTTTGAATGAGGCGCCTAAAAATTGCGCCTTGCTCGAGCAACATCTTCAGAGCAATACAGACGGCAAACGGTGAGAGTGAAAGAAAGATATTTCCGCTCGATTTTAAGCTAGACTGGAGAGAAACAGTGGGGTTTCAGGCGACAATGGCCGATCCAATTTTTCATCGTCGTCAAATTTGATCAAGAACAAGCGTTGTGCCGACCATTGCTCACAAATCAACTGATTTCGACACAAACTGAAAGTGTTTTTTTTTTTTCATTTTTTTCCCCGGGTAACGAGAAATGGCGGTTTTGCGGATAAATTGAGAAAGAGGCCGTTACAAAAACAATCTATGGTCATCTATAATTGAGGTATTCATAAAATGAGCGGAGCGTGTACGAAAAAAAAAAGGAATAATGGTGAATAAATGTTTGCACGACGAAGGATTGGGATATCCCGAGAACCGTCATTGTCGGTTTGTGGTCAGTGGGACTTGTTTACCCACCAGCTGTGAGAAGGAGACGTAATTGTCACAAGTATTTATCGAATATCGAATTATTAACTGATTTAGATATAATTTATTATAAGCATCGTGTCGAGCATTACCTGTCCTGACGGTTGAACCTGACCCCATTGTTCGTCGCCGAAGCGAATCGTCTCCCGATTTTGGGGGAGGTTTTTTTTTTTCATGATTGTGTGATTACCAGTGGCCTTCGTCAGCAAGCCGCCCGGCTCCACAACAAAGAAGCGCTTCGTGTGTCTGTATGTATGTGCGTATGTGTGTGCGTGTGTGTGACGGACGATGGCCGCAACGATAGCATGAGGGAGGAGCACCCGCTCGCGGCCCGGGGACAACGGCCCCTACACCGACACCTCCCCGCTCAAAGACCAGCATGCTAAGAGGACAGACAGCTGTTACGGGTGCCTGCTTTGAACAACTAATCCAGAGCAGGGATACATTTTTTTTCCCTTACAGAGCAGTATGCCTTCAAAATCAGCTCCCTTGTACAAACAGATTTTCTATTTCTAAACAGCAGCTGGTTTCACATATAGCTTCCTACGTTTAACAGTCTGTCATATGATTATATGTATACTTTTTTCTTACAATCTCCCCATCCCCACACCGTAACGTTTTGCATCTCGTTTCATTGATCTGATGGTTTCTAAAATACCATTAGTGAGCTGCTCGCTTGTTCACCAAGCAGCGGGTCGTAGTGGGCAGACTCTAGGTTCTTAATCACGGGGCCCTGGGTTCGAATCCCCTCCAGAGTGGGTACGTTCTTTGACAAGACTTTTTACCCACAGCTTGACCCAGGCGCGTAAGGTTGGTAGCTGGATATGCTCGAGTAACAACGATAGTGGTAGGACCATCTTGAAGAACATCGTGAATTTGACCTGATTACGGTAATTTATGATAATTGAGATGATTATAGCATTGATGACGTCATCTCCATCGTCATTGTTATCGTCAGCAAAAGACAAGCGGCATCAGAAAGTATGACCTTTAACCTTAATCCAGACTTCGGCACCAAGAATCTCTTGAAAGTAGCACAGTGACATAAGCATCTCTCTTGCTCCAGGCACGCATGCCTAACTTATGTTTTATTTTGTTTTTAAGGACATTTTCAATGGGAAATAAAAATGAGGTTCTCGTAGAAGCCAACGAAGCAAGAATGATTATTAAGCAGCTCGGCGAGAAATAGTAAGATTTATGAAGTGTAACTTCATCAAACAAATCATCTTTGCACTCCATGTAGGTAAGTGAAGAAGCATAGAATGTTGAAAAGGACAACGGCTTATGTTTGTGATGTTTAGTGTGTACATATCATGTATGTATGACTCGGATGGAAAAGCTAACTGGAAAGGGAATGGACGAACATACTACAAGTCCCGGGTCACTATAAGTGTCTCCCCCCTCCTCATTTTTTTTTTTTTTTTACGTATAACAACCGTCATGATACCCTGCCTTTTTCTTTCTCCCTTTGCGAGCTTCTAGGATGTGTTTCCAATCGGTCAATTAAGTTTCCACACGCGACGCCGACGGCTCCACCCCGCGAGTGGACAGCCGTGTTTACCAACTCTCGTCACCGGCGCAGTGTCCGAAGCGTGCTTTCCGCGGCCAGGGTGTTAAAGATTGTTCCATTCATTGGAGTAGGGAACGGCGTACCTACTTCGGTAAAGTGCATCGTCTAGTCGGGAGGCCGCCAAAACGTCGCTGAGCTGCAGGGGGAGGGTATAAGTGGTGTCCGTAAAGTACTTCCACGTCTTGGGGAAGCGGACCGCGTTTTGCGCTTCTTTATTTTGCGGTCAGAGACAAGTACGGTCCCTCACACAATCATGTCACCCACGTCCAGGAAAGTGGCACCTCTCAATTTTCGTCGCCCTTTATCTCTAGTGGTTTGGGTGAATGCATATAAGGAGCTCATAATGATAACTGTCATGGCGAACGTGTTTAATTGCCCGATCTGTCGATACGGACGAGATCGGTCCAACCAAGCGGACCCTGGGAATACATAGCTGCAGTTTTGGTAATATCACATTGTATGCGATTGACTCCATATTCATCGATGTTCGTTACGGCGCGGCGGATGCCGTCGTTAAAACTCACACTACTCGAGATTATTGCAGATTGATGACTCGGTGCGTGGATCACGATTGCTCAATCATTTGAATGCGGGAGATTACTGGAATAAAAAAAATCTTCAGGACGTCAGGGACTGACAATGCATATCTTATGTGCCATCGCTCCTCAATACCGCTCCTCAATACCTATCCAACCTACTAACCACCCCTACAGCCACCAGATATCAACTCCGGTCACAAAATGATAAGACTGTCCTACAAATCCCACAAGCAAAAACCAAAGCTTTCGAACGTACATTTTCACATGCTGGATCTGTTGTCTGGAACACTCTACCAAAACAACTCCGTCTATGTGATTCAGAGGAAATGTTTAGAAGGAAACTCAAGACTGAACTATTTCAATTGTAACTACTAAGTATGTTCCTATGCTTTGTGAATGTTGTCTGTTGATGTCTGTACAGCGCTTTGATCAGGTCCTGTAAAAGCGCTCAATAAGAAATAGTTATTATTATTATTATTATTAGTATTATTATTATCGGATGTCGAAGAATCAAGTGTCTACATTGTCGTTCTTATTTAGAGGACAACGTTCTGTGAAGAAGCAATATCCGACAAGCACATGTTCTGTGTGTTTGAGTATGTTTGTATACTATATGATATGCATATATACACATAAGATATACATGTATATATATATATATATATATATATATCCCATTCTTGCAAAATAACCAAAAGACTCATTTCAGTTTGTCTATATTGCATGTAACTCATCGTACAATGATCGACGGAGACAGAAGTACAGATTTTTTTTCCGCGCGAAGTGCCTGTGAGTGAATAGGCTGAAAAAAAAAAACCAATCCTATAGTCATGTGTGATCTACAGACACAGACACATTATTGGCCAGGGTCCCAGAAAGGAAAAAAAACAGAGGAAAGGAAAGGTTGTATAATGATAGAGGCAGAGACTTGTTACACAAATGGCAGTTAATATATCTTTTCGCGACGAGATCCACACACTGTGGAATATAAAGAATAAGTGGTCAACATAAATACAAACTGTTTGGTGATTGGTCATGATGCATGCAGTCACATGACTAATGCAGCGAGGATCGAAATCGTTATATTGCAGGTAGTGACGTCGCGTCACGTGACATGGCTCCAGAATTTGAGAGGGGCGAGGATGAAATGACGTGTATCTATGAATTGGCATTATGATAAAACAAATATTGCTTTGTCTATCGTAATGCTATATACCTAACATTTGACAGTCCCTTGGGAGTTGTGTTTTCCCCTCGAGACAAAATTTCCCTCGATTTTCCCTCGCGCTTCGGGAAAATATAATCTCCCGGGAAAATGTAATTCAAGGGGGATAGGGTGTCTAGTTTTATGTATATAATATGATAAGGCCTCTTCCACGTCAAGCTGTGCTTATGATGACGGTTCCCTGTATTTTTCTCTCTCTTGTTTACGTACGATTATAGTATGTACTACAATGTCGCTATTTTTTCATGTTGTCGGGAACCCTGTTGTTATGAAATTGACAAGTCCAGTATCGATTACTATGTTTTACTCTTTTGGTTTTTTTTAATAGATTGCATCGATTTGTATTGATTTGTCACTGTACTCGGAAAAAGTACAGGAATAAAACCAAAACCAAACGAAACTAAACCTCTAAAAAGGCGATATCTGCACGATATTGCACGATTCGCGTAATACATCCGGATCGACAGATGAACATAGCATGTGACAATCAGCCCCCATCGTCATAGCCACATTAACAACGAGTTTTATTTTCTTGTTTGTTCAATTCTCTGTCCATCTAGACAGTTGGGAAACAAAGCTGACAGAAAAAAAATAGCGTGTGCGGAAAGAGACTCTTTGTTGTTCCAGATAATGGCCCACAGCCGAACAATGCCGGGAAAGCTGGTTAACAAGAAAAAAAATATATATAGGAATAACTGAAGAGCAAAAGAGTGTTCCCTGCACCAAACTTTGACATGTCATCGAGATGTACTGAATAGCTGTCATCGATGGAGCGACGTTTGAAGAAAGAAGAAAAAATGACAAATAGAGGGAGAGAGCGAGAGGAAAAAAGAGAAAGCCTAACGTACGTGCGTGCACGCACGAACTCACGCAGCTATTATATACCCATCTATATGGACACGACTGCACGATGACGATTCCAGGAGTGAAGAGATTCGCTAATTCCCAGACGATATCCGACGCGCCTTCATGCAAATTATCCATAACATATTGGATCTTCGAAAAGTGCGGAAAGATAATAACAACTCGTATTTACAGATATTTTGTTTGTTTGTTTGTTTGTTTGCCTGCTTGTTTTGTTTTTCGATAACAGGGGCGGATCCAGGAATTCTGTAAAGGGGGGCGTGACTGATATTTCTGGTACCACTTCCGGGTTTCATTTCATTGTTTTTCTTTTTATTTCTTTTGTTTTTTACGAAAAATAAAGGGGGAGGGGCGTGCGCCGGTTGCGCCCCCCTCTGGATCCGCCACTGGATAAAGAACATGATTCAACAACGTTTGATAGCCAGCTTATCGAAAACGAGTTAAACTGTATATTGGTAGTAACCAGAAAATCTGCAAGCCGAATACACGAAATTTGTATTAAGTTGGTCTCTAATGATGAAAATATAATGACAAAATGCCGATTCAATATAGGCCTACTCTGTTTTGGGGTGTTCTTCTTGAACAAAATATCCTTTTTCCGTAATAGCACAATATCTCCGTCTTGTTCGAGATTGATAATCCACGTTTGATATCAGGAATATTAGTCCACATGAATATACCGTTTGCAGCTGCTTAGAAACATAACAATACAAGTTAAAATATTGTATGTTTATGTATATATATATATATATATATATATATATACTTACATATATATATATCCATGTATGTGTATATAAACAATTCTATATAAAACACAGATTGATAATTAATAAACGTACCTACAGACAGATGAGTAAACAAAGAAATACATAAATAAGGAAAAAATCGTGACCCCTCTATTCAAACTCTGTTTTGTTTCGGTTTATTATTATTATTATTATTATTATTATTATTATTATTATTATTATTATTATTGTTGTTGTTGTTGTTGTTGTTGTTGTTGTTGTTGTTGTTGTTTAGAAGGAAACTCTGCTTCAAGGAATGCTTTGGTGTGGCTAACACATTTTAGGATTTGTTTTCTGATTGCGTAATGTCTTCCAAGAGATGGAAATATTATATACGCACTTTTTAATTACTCAAAACAAAACTATACCACAACCGATAAAATTCATAGAAAAAGATGCATGTGTATTTTTGCTGTTTTTCGTTTTATCTTTGACGTATGTGTGGCTCAAGTGGCTCTTCAACGCACGAAACTTCAATATATCATGCACTAATTAAGATGCAAGAATGAAGTACATTAGTCATATGTATTTCACAGGAGTTATAGCTCACCAATATGGCAGAAAGAATTTGTCTAAAAATATTTTCTTTTACCTCGACACTCGATGCCATCCTTGGAGCTAACACCTTCGTGGCGAACACGAAGCCAATTAAAAAAGAAAACAACGACAATGTGGAACATTAACCAATAAGATACCGGAGTCATCGCGTAGCTGAAAATTTACCATTACCCTATCGCCACGCCCCATTACGTCCTCTTGTCACCCAGCAAATGATGAACGTTGTTAACCAATCAGATCGCTGAGTTCTGAGTTTCTGAAAGCTAAAAGCGACGACTGCACCTCCCTCCCCCCCCCCTTTTTGTTTTTCACCGCCCCTCCCCGGCCATCGCCTCTTCTACCATGAAGTCTTTCGACCGTTTCTGCGTCGCGTGCGTGCGCGTTATAATATTTCGATCTCTCACGCGTTGTTTTGTTATTACCGTTGGTATTGTTCTATGATGACATGATTATTGTTTTCCTTTTTTCTCCTTCCCTACGGGCATCCTTCTCATTCACAGATTTCTCTCCACGTAGCCTCAATGTTCATGTGTCCCATATACATCACACACAAAAAAAACCCATAAATCTTACGTGTCAGTCACAGGGGACACACACCTCTCTGTTTTAACCTACTGAGGACTACGGGAAGGTATACTTTTGGTTGAAATGGGGATCACACGTTAACTTTTTGCGAGATAAATAGCAAACACTTATCATGTATGAAAGAGCATACAATTCTTAGAGGAATTCAAAGTTTATTTGATGGAAATCGACTTTGAAATGGCTGAGATATCCAAAAATAAAGTGAAATGAAGTGGTTCTAATAAAAGGTGGGAACCACTTTTTCATTGAGACATTTTCTTTTGATATCTTTTCTTTAGATTTCAAAGCAAGGAAACTTTTAATTCCTCTCAGAATTGTATGCTCTTTCATATTTCAGAAGCGTTTTCTTATTATTTGACACACACACACACACAAAATGAAACCTGAAGCCCCATCTCAACCAAAATCATACCATCCCTTTAAAATGTTATAGATATTTTGCATAAACACTTTGCTGACTCGACTGGAAATGATAGCGTATCGATAACAATAGTTTTTCATACCCGAAGAAAAACAATTCAGCTATAACGCGTCATACTGCGCGTGAAATGTCGTCACCAGATTTGACGAAACCCGCGGTGCGCGGTGCTGACAAACAAACATGCATGGTTAGTCGTCCATCATCATAGTAATATCATTGTGTGATGGCGTGAGACATATGGAGTGCGAATGCATAGTTAGGTGTGTGTGTGTGTGTGTGTGTGTGTGTGTGTGTGTGTGTGTGTGTGTATGTGTTTGTGTGAGAGAGAGTTTTTTTGCGTAGGTGTGGGTGTGGATGTGTGTGCATGACTTAGTGTGTGCTGCTGCTTCGTACAACAAGTGGCGTAACTCGGTTGACAATTTGTGGTATGACGTTTCTTACTCATAAGACCTGCGTGCTATCAGGCCAGGGAAGCGACCGATATTTAGCATTATATTCCACATACTAAAAATCTTGCTATAGGATTGGTCAAGAGCTGATCACGTGATAAAGCGAAGTTTTGCCCATCACATCACCTGAGAATAAAAGTTCGTTACGCTCTATGATGATAGTCATTGACAATTTGATGATAGTCATTGACAATTAGTCGGTTGACAATTTGTGGTATGACGTTTCTTACTCATAAGACCTGCGTGCTATCAGGCCAGGGAAGCGACCGATATTTAGCATTATATTCCACATACTAAAAATCTTGCTATAGGATTGGTCAAGAGCTGATCACGTGATAAAGCGAAGTTTTGCCCATCACATCACCTGAGAATAAAAGTTCGTTACGCTCTATGATGATAGTCATTTTGTTTCGCTGATCTCTTAGTCCACACAGTCCTAACGCGTGATATAACTTACAATTTACGCGCGAAATAAAAGTGCGTTGCACTGTGGTCTATCATTTAACCTGGGTCAAGTGATAGACCCACATAGACCACAGTCAAAGACGCTTAACTAATTATCTCTATCTTTGCCACAGTGCAACGCACTTTTATTTCGGTGCCACGCGCGGGGCGCGGAGCAAATTCGTTGTTTTGTCATCTACGCGCATACGTCTAGAGTAAACTACACGTACGTAGCCTAAGCCCTGAGGATACTAGCACCCTAAGACAACTAAAACGGTTTCAGATGTGGAATGATATGGGAATATCTAGGACCCTAGATGTGGAATATAAAGCAAATAATCAACTTTTAGTTTCAGGCAATGTGACAAACTATCACTTCCTCGGCGATCTGAATGTGTACGCTATCTTTCTTCAGCTGCTCTTCGGAAAGATAGCTACATCCAGATAGCCTCGGAAGTGATAGTTTGTCCCATCACCTTCACCAACGTTGATTATTTGCTTGCTAATTACTTGAAAAACGTAAAGAGAGAGAAATACAGAGAGAAATAGATAGACAAATAGAAAGATATGGAGAAAGAGGTAAACACATTTACTATTCAAAACACACTTACTTAAAAAAAGATTGACAGAGAAACGAGAGATAAGGAGAGATGTAAAGAGGGATACGACAGACAGACAGAGACATAAAGAGAGTGATAGTATGAAGAGAGACGTAAGCGCATTACAATTTTAAGCACATTTACGCATTTACTTGAAAAAAAAGAGCTAAACAGAGTGTAACGAAAGAGAGACAGACAGGCAGACAGACAGACAGACAGACAGACAGGGACATGCAGAGAGGGGGAGAGCCACAGAGTGTAACGAAAGACAGACAGACAGGCAGTCAGACAGACAGACAGACAGACAGACACACACACACACAGAGACATGCAGAGGGGGGGGGGGGGGGGGGGGGGGGGGGAGAGAGAGAGGGGTAAAATGCACATTTCCAATTCCGAACACATTTTACAAAATTTTCTTCAAAAAAAACATAAACAAAGAGTGACGAAAGAGAGAAAGAGATGGAGAGAGAGAGAGAGAGATAGATAGATAGATAGACATATAGATAGATAGATAGATATATAGATAGGTTGATAGACAGATAGGTAGACAGATAGATAGATAGATAGATAGATAGGCAGATAGATAGTTAGATAGATAGATAGATAGACAGATAGATAGACAGATAGATAGATAGATAGATAGACAGATAGATAGATAGATAGATAGATAGACAGATAGATAGATAGATAAATAAATAGAGAGATAGATAGTTAGACAGATAGATAGATAGATAGATAGATAGAAAGATAAATAGATAAATAGACAGACAGATAGATAGATAGACAGACAGACAGATAGATAGATAGATAGATAAATAGATAGACAGACAGATAGATAGATAGATAGATAGGTAGGTAGATAGATAGATAGAGAAAGAGATAGACAGACGGATAGATAGATAGATAGATAGGTAGGTATGTAGATAGATAGATAGATAGAGAGGGAGATAGATAGATAGACAGATAGATAGACAGATAGATAGATAGATAGAGACACAGCTGAGAGAAGGAGGGGGAGAGGGAGAGATAAGCACATTTACAATAATATCGCTTAATACCGTGTGTCCATGAAAAGCGGTAACTTTCTCATGTTC
Organism: Diadema antillarum; assembly: GCF_040938485.1. Lineage (NCBI taxonomy): Eukaryota > Metazoa > Echinodermata > Echinoidea > Diadematoida > Diadematidae > Diadema > Diadema antillarum. The sequence continues at coordinate 1,419,009 of NW_027271554.1, forward strand.
CCACCCTTCCCCCGCACCAATCCTCTGGAAAACAAACGTATTGATTAGAATCATCACTCAGAGCAAACGAATCGCGCCAAATTGGGGTCAATCCCCTCCTATTGTTCTCTGGTCACGCCCCATCATACATTATGTAGTTTTTGATAGTTGAACATTGTTGCGGTGGCGGCTATTTCAGCATTCCTTTGTGTCAAGTACAATTTACGATCCGAAAACACTGGAAAAACAGGGTCAACGATATGACTTTGAATTCTTTGACCCCACTTTACACGAGCATCCTCACGTTTTCTTTAGAAAAATTAAGTTCATAATTAGAGATAGCGGATGGTTTTGGTTAACTTTCTCACGAGCGCCGTGACCGCAAAACGCCATCAGTGACACTGTACAAAACCAGGTCGCTGATGATGATAGAATAATTTAACATCAAAATCCATATCGACGCCCTGAGAAAAAATTGTAACGGACTGACTTACAATATTATGTGCAGGCGAGCGCCCGTGCGCGCGCGCGCGCGTACATGTGTGTGTGTGTGCGTGTGTGTGTGTGCGTGTGTGAATGTATGTGGGTGCGTGCGTGTGTCCGTGTGTGTGTGTATTATACAGGCTGAGCACATGTTGAGCACATGTTCACTGCTTGGTCAGGGATGTGCACGAATGGGGTGGGGAGTATTTGGTTTTTTGAAGGATAGTTATGATTTGTACGAAAGATATTGTTAGGATTAAATATTTAGGATAGATGAAGATTTGTTTTGGTTGGGAGGGGAAGGGCTGGTTGGGTTTTTATGAATGATTTCATTCTAGATTTGTTGTATAATGTATTTTATGTATATGCTTTTGTAAGTGAGAGTGAGTTATATATGATTCAGGTATCCAGACACTTAAAGTTAATGATGTTTTGATTACAACTGATCAGAAGAAAGCAGAAACTTTTGCCGCTCATTTCCAGAGCGTCTTCTCTACTGAAGCTGAAGATGACTGTTCTCCTTTGCCTGAGTTACAAACTAGTTTTTTTCCCGAAATGCCACCTATTAAGATCAGTGTTGACGGTGTACGTAAACTGCTGCTTAATATTAAAGGACAAGTTCACCTTCATAGACATGAGGGTTGAGTGAATGCAGCAATATTATTAGAACACCCCAATGAGAGTTTGAGGAAAATCGGACAATCCGTTCAAAAGTTATGAATTTTTGAAGTTTCTGCTCAGTCACAGCTGGATGAGAAGACTACTATAGCTTGTGATGTCATATGAGTACAACTATATAAAGAAAGTATAAAGAAAATTCAAGATATTCTCACTTTTCTCACATAATAAAAGAACGCTCGACTTCTCTCTTTCAGAAGTCCGGGGGAATAATATTACCCCTATCATATGCCAGTAACAAGTCGAAGAAATGTGCACTTTATTCAAAAAGTCAAGTTTTGTGAAATTCTCTTTTTATTTTCCTTATATCGTTGTACGCATGTGACATCATACACTGTAGTAGTCTTCTCCTCCAGCAGTGATTGCACAGATATTTTAAAGATTCATAACTTTTGAACGGATTGTCGGATTTTCCCCAAACTTCCACTGATGTGTTCTACTAATATTGTTGCTTTCACTCAATCCACATGTATATGAAGGTGAACTTGTCCTTTAATACATCAAAAGCCATCGGTCCTGATCAAATTCAGAACCAAGCCCTTAAGATAGCTGCTGATGAATTGGCTCCTGTTTTACAGTTCATCTTTCAACAGTCCCTTGACTCAGGGGAACTCCCGCTTGACTGGAAAAGTGCTAATGTTGCCCCCCTTTTCAAAAAGGGCTCTACCACTGACCCTGCAAATTATCGTCCAATTTCTCTCACCTGCACATGCTGCAAACTGTTAGAACATATAATCGATAGTCAATTAATGAATCATTTAAGTGAACAAAACATTCTCTCCGACAACCAACATGCATTTCGGAAGCACATATCCTGCGAGTCACAGCTTGTACTCACTGTGAATGACCTCGCAAAGAACTTGGATAGTAACATCCCAACAGATGTTCTTGCACTGGATCTCTCAAAAGCTTTTGATGTCATCCCACACAAAAAATTAATCCAGAAGTTGAATTTTTACGGAGTTCGCTCTAACATTTTGCGATGGATTACAAATTTCCTTACCAAGCGTGTTCAACGTGTATGTGTAAATGGGAAGAGCTCTGAATGGTATCCAGTCTTGAGTGGTACGCCACAAGGTACAGTGCTTGGCCCTCATCTGTTTTTACTGTATATTAATGACATCCAGAAAGAAGTCTCCAGTACCACTAGGCTCCTTGCCGATGATTGTTTATTATATCGCCCAATTAAATCACCGAATGACATGAGTGATCTCCAAAAGGACCTCGACGTAATGGTCAAATGGTCTCACAGATGGGGCATGCAGTTTAATCCTACCAAATGTGAATTTATGCGAGTCACTAGACAGAGGTCTCCAGGTAAAGCATCCTACAACATCAGTGGTGTTACCCTCCAAGGAACTAAGGAGATCAAGTACTTAGGCATCAAAATCCAAAACGACCTACGCTGGAATTGCCATACTCACTACTCAACCTCTAAAGCTGCGAGTGTATTGAACTTCCTCCGGCGTAATTTTCATCATTGTTCATACACTGTCAAGCAAAAACTATATTCTACCTTAGTAAGACCACACTTGGAATACGCTGTTGCCGCATGGGATCCTTACACTGACAAAAATATTTCATCCATCGAGAGAATCCAGAGACAAGCTGCACGTTTTGTCACCAACACCTACAGCAAGGAATCTAGCGTCACTCAACTCCTGAACTCCCTTGGATGGAAGTCACTCCAAACAAGACGAGAAGCACATCGCCTGACTTGTTTTCACAAAATGTTGAATAATAGATTGGATATTGATTATTTATCACACACTAAACCCAAGCTTATTCGAAGTAGACGCGGACATTCTCATCAGTTTGAAGTACCATCCTCCAGACTGGAAGTCCACAGAAACTCATTTTTTCCCCGCACAATTAAAGCATGGAATGAACTTCCTTCTTCCGTAATCACACAAACGGATTCTGCTAAATTTAAGGAGATGTTATTAAATGGAATAATTGTTTAAATGTCCACCCTCCGGCACCTCCAGTCAAAACTCCAGTAGGAGTATTCAGGAGGACCTCTACCAAGTACCAAGTACCAAGTACCAAGTACCAATATCTTCAAGGGATATTATGTTTGGTATATGTCTATTCTCTCGTGAAGAAATTATCAGTGGGATTGATTAATAAGCGAGTTATTTATGTTGAAGAGAGATTTTTGGCGGTATAAATTGAAAAACAGATTTGTGTGGTTTTTTTTTTTGTGTGTGTCTTGAATTGTGTTAGTATTGTTTTGTTCATGTTACACCCAGAGTGGGTTAATTCACGATTGATTTGAATAAAATCAATGAATACCAAGGAAAAACAAACAAAAAATATTATGTGTGTGTAGTGTATGCATGTAGTATCTCTACTGAAAAAAAAAAAAATGTGTCTTTCGATCCAAGTAGCTCGCCTTCATGTCATTCACCGCCTGATCCTGGTGCGATAGTCATGGAGCTTTTTTCTTTCGTTGTTGTCATTGGGGGTTTTTTTTCTCTCTCTCTATCTCTCTCTCTCTCTCTCTCTCTCTCTCTTGATGACTCCGTAACAAAGAACAGTCAATATTTGTTTTATGTCATTATCATTGTCTCCGTGCCGTTGATTCCAGAATAATGACAATGACCCGTCGCATGGCAGACGGCCAATCGTTTTGCCAATTTCAAGGTAGCATACCTTATTCAATAAGGGCACCGGGTGCGCTCCGTGGGTAGCCTTTGTCTCACGTAAAACATATGCAGCATCTGAATCAAGGGCGCAATGTTGCATTTTTTACCTGCGACATCAGTAGAAATCGAAGGGTGGGTGTGTATGTGTGTGTATGTGTGTGCGTATTTGTGTGTCCGTGTGTGTGCGTGTGTACTTGTGTGTATTTGTGTGTGTATGTGTGTGTGTGTGTGTGTGTGTGTGTGTGTGTGTGTGTGTGTTTTAATGCCTGTGAGCACTTTGGTAAAGCGAATGGGGCTATACGGAACCTGAAAAAGAAGATCATCGGTGCGAGTCTCAAGCAATGCAAACTTTCTTTGACAAGGTCTGTTTTGCAAATGACGTCACTCCTGGCCCAGATATATACAAATAGGTATAAACTGTAATGAAGATGGTTTGATAATGACATTCTCATGTGTTTTTGCTTTGTTTTGTTTTGTTTTGTTTTTCTAAAACCCCAACACTTTATACAGACAGTACGTTTTTATCAAAGAATGCAGTGTCATGCTGGTCATTGTTTACATAATTATATCATTACTATATACTTTCGAATGATGTCCACTGGGTACTGATGTAAACGCTAACAAAAACGAGTGAAACCTAATCTTTCATGTTATATTGTTGCATTGCCTCGGTCAATGAACATTTATATTGACCGATGTAATCAGCTGCTACCCAGTTTTGACGAAGCAAGAGCGGGAGAGGGTGAGTGACAATGCCAGTGCTATAGGGTGTCGGAAGTTGAAATTCATGGCCAGAAGGCAAAAGAAATCTGCTTAGTTCAAAATATCCGGGGATTAAAATAACTTCTGTAAGTCATGTCACTGAGAATGACATCATTCATTAAAAATGTAAATTTCTTTTTTTTATCATATCAGCGGTATATAAATATATATATATATATATATATATATATATATATATATATAATTTATAGACATGTCAAATAATTTTAAATCATATCAGCAGTTGTTCATCAGGTTACGGTTATTACTTTTTTTTTTCTCTTTAGAACTAAAAATAGATAAAGCTTACAGCGACAGTATTGGCAGCTGCAGGTTTACAAATGTTACGAAAAACGACTTGCGGCCCAAACGCATGTGTTCTGACAGTTAAAACACAAACAAACAAACAAATAAAAACTAAAAAAACACGTATTGTTGCTGTTTGCAACAACTTACACATGGTCTTGCGCTTGCGAGATACATCATTGCGCGCGAAGGCGTCATTGTTTTCATTCTGTACATGTTAATTACTGAATAACATCACAGTGTTGATTTATTCACTCCAATTAATGATGACATCTTATTTTTTATTCAGTATCTCGCGAGACAACTTTTCTGTTCTCTGCCCCTGTAATCTGTCTATTTTATGAGGTATAACGTAATTGTTTTTGCATGGTCGCCTTTCTCTAAATCTTTGTTCGTCAAAATCCCCTTCGTGATTCTATCCATAGCCAGCGGTTGTGGAACACTGTCTGGCTGACGTATTTGTCGATAGGAAGATGACTTACGGATGAGAGGGATGAATCAAACGGGGGGAGAGATGTTCTCTGTTTACAAACATTCCAGTGAGAAACGCTACACAGCTGCCATGACTGATGTCTTCCCTTGATTGTGCTCTAAAAAGGAATTATTTTATTGCGTTGCTTGTTGATTTCAGCGTCATTGCGGGTGTTTTACCATTATACCGGTACATGTATCACATACCGTGTCCGGTCGTGTGCAGGCAACCAAAAGATTAAAATATAGTAAAGATTTGGTGTTATGACCGTGACCAGGCGACATATTGCGCCTCTTAACATATATTTATCGTTGAAAGGAATGTTAACCCTTTTGGAACCAAGATATCAAAAATGTCATTGATAATACGTACAGTTGGTTGCCAAAGATGTAGAGAGAGAGAGAGAGTTAACTAGGGATTATTACACATACAGGTGCGTGTGTGTGGGGGGGGGGGGAGCACATGGAATGAAAGGAATGTATACAACTAAATGTATAATTTAATGTACTTTTGCGTTAAATTGAATACATCAGTTTTTAAGCCGCCAGTTAAACCATTGAAGAAAACGTTACAGCTTTGGGAATGCAAGTTAATAAACACGCAACTATAACAATGCCAGTTCATATCAAATGGTTTATGAAAATGGTAAATAATGTAGATGTTAACATTAATGATACTGATAAAAGTTAGTACTTGTAACGTTTAATGCTATATAGATAAGATGTCACAGGAAAAGATATCTGTATCGTAAAAATATCAGGAGTAGAAATGCCAAAGGCAAAAAGTCATTGAAAATTGAACATGAACATCAGTTCATATTCCATTCAAACGTCACAACCAAATTTTTCTATTGATGACATCTTGTCGAAACTTTCATTTTATTGCCATCATCACCACGATATCATTATCAATCTGACATATCTTCTGTTTATGTCTCTTTCTCCCTCTATGTATACCACCTGTCTATATATACATATATATATATATATATATATATATATATATATCTTTACATATACATGTATATATATATATATATATATACATGAATATATATATATATATATAATGCATATGTATTATATACATATTAGATATATATCCATACATTATTATTACATAACATAATCATGAAAGTATATTTTCACCATCTACCTCCATATCCATCTACTTTCCATTTAATCACCTACTAACTGCTGTTAAGAGTGGGCATATTGTTAGTACAATGCTTATGAACAAAATTGATATGATCCATTGAGGTTTTGAAAGTTAATTACATTTTGCATACGTATGTGTCCTCAAAAGCTGTATATCTCAAGGATTCCTACAACTGTTTTACATATTTCAATGAAAATGCTGATGAGTTTGAGGTGTTTTTGATTATTTCTGTGCCATGCAGACTCATCATTAATCGGTATGTCTGCATGTATCCCTATCAGAGGTAATAGACTACACTTTGGCATAGTATAAGACTTGATTCAGGGCTTAAATGCAGATAGCCCTCCCCTTTAAAGTCTTCAGTATTGACATATCGCAACTAAACCATTTTTATATACTAAGGATAAAAGAGATATCGCACTCTACTAACATATCTATTATCAAGATCATAAATGACGTTCATAATGCGAGATTTATTACCGCGTTGTATTATGCATACATTAATGACTTCCCTTGTGGCGTTTTTGTATAGATTATTTTAAGAGTTACACACCTGCGGTATACGGTAAAGGAAATTGTGTCATACTGCACACATGTATAATATGCGACTTGTATTTTTACGTCCAAGTTCCGCGTTCGTAGGTTGTGCTAGTATACGTATACGGTCACTCTTTAATTCTGTAACTCCGGATAACGCCACTGGCTCTCTTGCGCAGGTCTACAGAACACTCTCGTTGGATGTCCGCGCGTTGCTGACTTCAATTCTATCGCTAAGGGACTTATACGAAGTATATCGTATAATACAATGGACACAGCCTTGATGGTGAGACTGTTGTGATGACTGGATACGGTTGTGATAACTATCACATCCGCAGAATCTCGGCGCACCTTGAAAAGGACAGTCATCGTGCGAGAGATTATTCGCACTTCTCTTTGCTGTAATCATGGTATAGGAGGCTTATTCGTGTAGTCTCGGGTGACCGTGGCGGCGAATCCATCAGAGCCCACGGGTTGTATAGAGTCGCACCATTGGCGTGCCTAGTGTATACTGCCCGTCACGATGTCAACGCGCGTCACCAGCCCATCAGATGAGTTGGGATTCGACATGCACTATTGCATGGCTAAATATCTTCCCGCGCGCGTGCCGGGAAGGGCAATGTGCAAGCAAGGAGGTGACCTCCCTGGTGCAAGGGAGGTTTCATTTTCGGGTCGGGACGAACGAAGGACTTCCGGTTCTCAGCTAAAAATACAGTTCTCACACCCATAAATAATGTAGCCCTGTGTTGATAGAATGGCTCAAAAGCAGAAAGAAAAGAAAAAAAGAACTTTGCTAAATGCAGGACTGATTTAGGTGTTTCGTGTTTGATGTATACGCTCCTAAACCAACTTTCTTTAGTCCAATCTTGACATTTTTTTTTTTTGGGGGGGGGGGGGAAGCAAAGTCGGCTTAACCTCTTCATAGTTGTCCTTTAACGGAAAATACAGTTTCGTCATTCAGAAGTGACGTACATCGTACATGTAGTAAATCTGTAAAGTGTGTACTTTGTAATATGGATTGCTTTTGGTTTTGTTTGAAGGATAAGCCCTATAAAGTTTGACTGAATTGTATGGAATCAAAAAGAAAAATCTATGCCGGAAAAGATATAAAAATTTGCAGGATAGCTTATCAACACTCCCGATACGGACTCTTCGGATCGGGAATTCCCCTTCATCGACCGCTGCATTACCAGTGTACTGTAAAAGCGGACATTTTCGCGGTGCATTGATTTTCGCGTATTTCACGCTACATTTAGCTAGCGCGAAATCTAAAACCTGCGAAAATGTCCTAACTCTCTGCACATTCTGAATGGGTTGATAATCTATTGTGCAGCGCGACTTCAGGAACCCGCGAAATTATTTTGAAGCCACTCAGTGCGAAAAAATAATCACCCAAAAATATCAACGTTTACAGTAATGTTCTCATTAGGCTGGCATTCCTCAGGAACGGCAGAACCGAAAAAAAAAAATAGTTAAAAGAAAAAAGGAAACCCATGACGATCAAATGGTTTAGCCCCGAGATTTTCCTCCACTGGAGGTTGAGATGAAGGTGGGAGCATTTTGTTTTTGGCCCAACCACGACCATTGTGACGAACAAGGGCCTATTCCAGGCACATCCCCACCCCCTCCCAACCAAACCCCTCCCACTCCCTCACACACATGCGCCCACACATTACAAACCTTCTGTAGCTCCTGCTATTTACACATAATTGGCAACCAACAGAGTTCGATCTTGGAGAGGTCATTCTCATTCATAAATATAATAATAGGTGTGTTAACTGTATAGCGCTCACATATTGACACAATTTGCAAGTTATTGTGGTCATACTCTCTGGTAGGCCTCTACAAGTACAGATATTCTGAAAGATCTCTAATGAATGATCCAAATAAACAGTTTGTCCTACTAGTATTTGGTTTCACTGACTCAAGGCAGATGGAGGAAAGTACTTTAATAGTGAGAGAACCCGAACACAAATGACATCGGATTATAATCATCAATTTAAATCTTACATTGAACCCAGCCCGGCATACCATAAAACATTTAGTTGTTAATGTCGTCGTTTCTCTTGGTTGTTGTTGTTGTTGTTGTTGCTGCTGTTGTTGTTGTTGTTTGTTGTTGTTGTTACAGAAAAAGGACGTTGAGCAATAGAAGACAATCTGGTAAAACATGCTGGGAGGGGGGGGGGAGTGAAGTGAGCAGACAAAATGCTGCTGTATGCAGATTTTATGGCACCTATACACATTTTATCAAAATTATACTGGAATTTGCCTGTACAAACTGAGAAGAAGAAACAAACAAAAAAAGAATCAAACAAATAAACATACATACATACATATAAAATAGTCAATGAACACTATTTACGGGACACACGGCAGCAAGAATTCTGGTTATACAGTCATGCCTTGATGATTTCGTCGTTACTACACCGTAAGTCCGTCAACTTTGAACCGGAAGTGAACTTAGAGCTTCTCTTGCAGTAAAAGCACTCCTTAATGTGCCAACGACTATAGACCGGAAGGATGAGACCCTAATTTAGTCGACTATGCAGGAGACGCATATCACGTGACATCCTGTTAGCCAGTAATGTAATAGAATGTGTAATGGTGTCTTCTTTTTTTTTAAGTAGACAAAAGCTGATATAAATGTTATATAATCATTTCGCCCCACAAAAGGGTCGTCAAGGAGTCATCGGGTTGTACAGTCGCTGTCGTGGTAATTACTTTAGCCTGAGAGAAATTCTGCGACATTTTTGTCAAAAATACATAGACCCACATTTTTGTACGTTCACACACATACACACATACACGCGCACACACGCACGTAAATAACCGTCAAGATTTTTATATAATCATTTATCCAGTCATAAAAATGCATTCATTTGTATTGTTTAAAACTCTTATATAGTTATTATTAATTTGATACATATTTACACACCCGTGCATGTTATATGTACACCACATCCAACACAATGTTGACTCATACAGATTAATATTTCTTTTAATGCTATGTATTTTTGACAATAACATTAACATTGTATTGCGGTATATCTCTTGTGTGTCTATCATGTCTATGTATCCATGTTATACGTGTGCTCTGTATTTGCATGTATCGATGTAACTTGTAAGCATGCAAACAAAACAAATTTCCAGGAACGGACAATAAAATCGAATTGAATTGAATTGAATTGAATTGTTATCACACACCTTGAGTTATTGACAGAGCCAAGAGGATAAACTAAGCTTTACTAGGCACCAAGTATGGGGGGAATGCACTATATACAAGCACTGCTTTTTAGTATTCCTCCCCATTTCCAGCATTTCCGTGTACTTAAAGTATTCTGTAAACTTATCTTTTATTATTCATTGTGGTGTAATTCATGTCTTATATTTCTGTAAAATATGTATATGTTTCTGTTGGGAACGGAAAAATGAATGAATGAATGAATGAAAAAAAATGAATGAATGAATGAATGAATGAATGAATGAATGAATGAATGAATGAATGAATGAATGAATAAATGAATGTATGAATGAATGAATGAATGAATGAATGAATGAATGAATGAATGAATGAATGAATGAATGAATGAATGAATGTATGAATGAATGAATGAATGAATGAATGAATGAATGAATGAATAAATGAACGAATGAATGTACTGTTCCTTGCAGTGGCGTGCCATGGTGATTTTTTCACATCAATTCATACCATGGAGCGTTTAACCCCAATTCTTACGAAATTTCTTTACACTTCATCTACAGTACCTACCGGTTTCCCTTCCCACTGTTCAGGGTTAGATTTTTTTTTTTGTCATTTCTTTTAAATAATTTGATCTGTATTGTTTCGTTTTGTTTTATAACCTCTCAGCTTGTCAGCCGATGAAACCCGGAAGTGGCACCAGAAATATTTTTGGCGCCCCCCCCCCCCCCTTCGGAATTCCTGGATCCGCCCCTGGCTAAATTACACATAATGATTGATATTGATGATAATAATTGTGATGGCAACAATCAAACAATACTAGGAATTACAACAGTGTCGATAATGACAGGAAGAAGGAGGGGAAGAAAAAATACATGCCCGTTGAAATTAGACAAATTTCTATATGAGACATTTATGACGAGAAAGCAAAATTAATGATTAGAGCCTAACGTTTTATTGCTTGATTGATATCAAAAAGTTTGCAATGATCAACGCGAGTAAAATCAAGTCGGAATATAGTCATCATCCGTTTGGGAGTATACTAAAGTAGATTTTTGCTGTTACATTTATCATAATTTCTATCAGTGGTTTACCACTTATTACTGTATTATTATCGTTGTTCCATTCATTACTATCATTACGATCTTTATCGTTAACTTAATAACGAGGATATCCCTATTATATTCTGGACTATTATCAGTATCACCATCATCACTATCATCATCATCATTATCATCATCATCAATATTGTTATCTTTATCATTGCTGTCGATATAGATTTACTAATTTTCTCAAGAATTATATCTAGTTTTTTCCATATTTTTTGCTGGCATTTATTTACAATAATATCCCGAATACTTGGAAGTTATTCAATGAAATCGTTAATAGAATCTATCCTCATGTTGTCACTTCAGATTCATGCGTACCATAGCATACTACATACCCAGCAAAAAACACAAGCTCGAGCTAATGACTGAACTGTGTCCAAGACACACATCAATGGTAACACATATTATCATTATGATCACGTGTTTATATCTATCTATTACTTGTTTACCTATAATCTGAAAATCACAGGGTGAGGTCATTAAGTTTCATAACTGCTCTGCAATGACGCCCCTTATATACACAATACTTTCTTACAAATGACAGGTAGTTTCAGTTTCAGCTTAGCTAATTTTTTCTTTAAAAAAAAGCAATACTTTGTTGTAACACAAAATGCATTACATGTAGGGAGCAAAAGAATTGAATTGAAAAAGATACAAACAAATACCAAGCAAGTATGATAATTACGTATAATGTGCATCGAAGTTAGAAGAGAATTGGGAAATAATATTCGATATGATTGAAGAGTGCGTTATACGTTTAAGCTATTACACTCGGATGTTAAACGGATATCAAGATGCTTTATTTGGCCCTCACGTATCGCTTTACAAACGACCAGGGAATGAGATTATTACATTTTCCACGAAACCTGGTATAGGAAATGAAACTAAACCGGGCATCGTGGCTTCGTTAGCATGGTTAGTGGTAAATCCAATGCTCAGCACCACACGTATATCGTGCGGTATTCAGGTATCAGTGTAGACAAAACCTAATGGACTTTTTTTTTTTGTGTGTGTATGTTTGTTTACATAGTGTTACCATTACGAAACAATATATGAAGAGTTTGTTCGCAAAAACCGATAAGTCCATATTTGCCAAATGGAGAAATTTGCGATTAAAGGTCAAGAAAAATAAAGAGAATAATAAGAACATTTTCGCTTCTTTTGACCATAACTTCAAAAATGTAGCTTTATATGTACTGACCAATATATCATTTAAAAGGTATTATTTTGTACTTTAAGACAGAGACCTTAGTTCAAAACCTTCAAAAATGGACTTATCGGTTTTTGCGAACAAACTCTTCATATGTGTGCACTTCATACCTAGGTTAGTACCTGCGAAGCCACGTGAAAAGAATGTGTTCACATGAGCAAAATGTACACTCTTAAATCAAAGAACAAAATAGGCCCTATATAATCCCATAAAATATAATCATTCATTTTAGTTTACAATCAATATCATTACATTTCAAAACTGCCATATTTGACTATTACAAAATAAAATGCGTTTGCAGATGGATATTGGCACATATTTTCGTAAGTTTTGGATGAATGAAAGAAAAACATTTTATCCGTAGGAGTAATAGAAGTACCAGTAGCAAAATCCTCATCACTAATATTTTCCGTTTCAATTAATTGACCAAAATTAAAGACCCAGAATGGCAGATTTTTCTTAAAATCTTTTGACCTTATCGGACAGGAGAGTTAATTTGGAATTTCAAAGTTTGATGTGTGTCATGAATATTCATTTATGTAAATTAAGTACAGCCTGTTTAGCCCATCACGTGGGGCAGAGGAAGATTCGAGACACGTGGGACTGGCGCTCGAGGGGAGGAATAAAGTTTTGTTGTTCACTTTACAAAAGTCTGGTATTGTGGTGATTTGTTTGGTGTCCGTGATGATGTGTGACATGTTGAGTTACCATCTTTTCCTCTCCTCCGTAATATGTGCTTTTGTATGAAATGTGAATGAAATAATGATACTTTAGTGGCAAGCACATTGTAAATTTGATAAGATGATGACGTCATGGCCCCAGAAATTTTCCATTGGCCTTCTCACAAATCGTCGCTAAATTAATTTTCTTGGAGTATGAAGTCAGACAAGACACTTGCATCCTTTGTGACAGACGTTTGGTTGTGTTTTATAATGACCTGGTAAAATCTTCAGTGATAAAGATTCGTAGTTTGAAAATGACTTGTGTGATATTCAGTCATTTATATACAAACTACAAAACTATAGTTGGAGAGCTGGGAAGTGGTTTCATCATCATCTCAGCTACTTTTCCTTCGTGTTTGGCGAAAGCATGTTAAATCTTAACCCTTTCTTTTTGTATCTCAGGGGGTTTTGTGCCAATCGGCACTCAGAACCCACAAAGGGTTACAGTTTCAGAACTTTCCCTAACTCTTTAAGTGACACCTTAATGCCACTTCCTTACTATAATGATATTGTTTTACTCAGGGCGTATCCGAGTAAATTTGAACATAATTATGATAGAGTCGTCTGCTAATGACGGAGTGGAAGATAACAATGTCCCGATAGGACCAAACTTTAGATGCCGACAGAAACATATACTGCTTCTCGTCAATGGGTCTATCTCTTGTCTTACGATTTATCTCGCAACAAAGAATCGAATACAGGACTAATGATAAGTCAGGAATGTCCAATCGTAAAGAGGAAGTGAAAACGACGGTCTTCACAGGACATTGAATACTTGCATGTAGGCCTATCGAACCCTCGTGGTTCGCCCTAGGTGAATATAGCAATAGTCAGCAAATGGTATCAATCAGGCACATTGTGCCATACATGCTTGAAATGAAATGAAATTCATTTTGGCAAGTGGGTTTTTCATTTATAAAGGGCAACTGGACGACGCCTTAAAGCACTAATACCATATTTTCAGTTTGAAAAATCTGCGCTGTATGACCTTGCATTCTGCCCTGAGTCCCTGATTTTGTTTAAACATGAGGCTATAAAAACAACGTTGAAGCCGATAGCTAAATGCGTCAAAAAAAGTGAGACGACCATGTGAGTGACCGTATCTCCAGTTAATGTATTCAATATTTTCTGTAGACAATAGTTTTGCGGACCATACCATTCAATAAAAGATTCACTGGCATTTGCTCACATTTAGCGTAATAGTGACAGCATCATTTTCATAGGACATAAATTTTGTTTGCTTGGATGACTTTTACTTTTATGCATTTAAACATCACCATGTACAGCTCAGCCAACAACTTCTGAAACTGTCCGACAATGTTAAACAGTGTCGGTATATTACCCTTTTGTATATGTCACATCAATCTCCTATCAATAGCTTTGTGTGCATGATTTTTGCACATGTGACTCGTCAGCAGAGTAAGAGTTAAGCTATTCGACTTCAATAAAATCCACGGAATCTCTGTATCTCTCACGGCCACGCCCATTGGAAGTGTAAGCTCCAAGTCGACGACAGGTGTTAGTACCAATAATAGTGGACGAAATAGGATAGAATTAGTGTTGACTAAGATTTCTTTGAAAGATGGCCGATGTCTTTGAGGGCATCATTTGCCATAAGGGCGTCATGTCAAGAGATGTTTTCATTGACCGTCTCAGTTCTCGCTTTCCCCCCGAGGGAACCTTATTTCTACCTTTCATAGTTTGGGTGAAATAGAAATACTTATCATGATACTATGCCATAATCGAATTCATGCAAAGTGTCTGGCATGATATTGTTATCCTTATGGATTCATGTTTTCTGTTACTTCTTGTGTCTCAAACAACTATCAAAGTATATTATGATAGATGTGAAACTTTGTAGTTTCTAATCATCAGCAGATTATGTTGCCATGGTTGCAGCTTCTAGGATATTTGCGAAAGTGCGCAATATTCGGAGCATCGCGGCATTAGAGCGTGTATTTGAATCTAATTTGTATCTAACTCCCGCTAAAACATTACGTCTGTTGGTGTTGGGATAGTAAAATTGGAAACAGGGTTGGCAAAAGAGGGGAATCAGGGAGTAAGTTGTCCCGGGTGTAGATAAACACTTAACAAATTTTATAAGAAAGTTGAGGAGTTAAAAGAAAGCAAATCCCAAATATAAATGGGGATTGACTGGAAGCGTCAATGTTGGCAGAACAAATCAGTGAAAGTTGTTTTTTTTTTTTGGAAAATAAAAGAATTTCACAAAATTTCATTCTTCATGAAAATTACACATTTCATTGACATATAAGCGTAATACAATTCTCCTTGTTTTCTGAAAGAGGTAAGTCAAGTGTTCTTTCATTATGCTAAAAAAGGGAAGATAAGTATGTTGGATTTTCTTTATATTTTCTTTATAGTGTTGTCCATAATGACGTCACGAAGTGTATCAGTCACCTAATCCAGCGATGACGAAACTGAAACTTTGAAAATTCACAACTGTTGAAACAATTGTCTGTTTTTCCTCCTGATGTGTTCTATCAATATTTCTGTTTTCACTCAATCCACATTCCTTGGTTTCCTTGAAGATTTCATCGAGTCCTCTGCGTTTTACCTGCTTCTTTTCTTTAGCAAAAGGAACCCACAAACGTTCGAAAGAACGTAAAAAAAATCATAAAGGGGCTGCCATTTTGATTTACAAATTACGTATGTAGTTCTGCTCAGTAAACCATCCATCTTCTTCTACATCAAATGGGGGCCACCATGGATGATTGACATTCTCGTGTTTTTCAGAACTCAGTTTGAGGGGGATTTTTTTTTTCAGTTAAAAAAAGAAAAAGAAGAAAATGCATTTACCTCTTCGCGATTGTCAGGATAACTCAATGAATTTCAGAGCAGCTACTTTTAAACGCAGTGGTTAGGGTACAGTTCCCTATGCTAAATTGCTATTCTTGGTCAAGGAAGTCACGGTAAGCCATCATTCAATCTGTAGAGTTTTTAGGTGGCAAGTGACGAAAGGCATCAAAGCAAAATTTTCAATGAGAAGATGAAAACGGAAAAAGGAGGAAGAGAAGGATGAGGAGGACGCAGAAGGAGAAAAGAAGAAAAAGCGAATGGGAGGAGGAGGTGGAGAAACAGACGAATTAAGTCAAGCGATGTCGTTTTGCTCTTTCAGAAAACGCTGCCATATGTTCTTCTTTCTCAGCAGCATGTGTGCAGGTTGGAAAAGTTAGCTAGGGTCAGCGAGTACTACTAGTACTTTGTTCTTATCAAAGTTTGGGCTTGTGGTGGTTTCTTCGCGCACGAAGTGGTCCAATAGATTGTTGTGTCTGCGTGTTTAAGTGTGTGCATTTGAGTGGCAATTGTGTGTATGTGCGTGAAAGGGGATAGAGGATTGTTAATTCATAACCATATCGCAGCGTTGTAACAAAGCATTATGAAGTATGCCGAGAAAGCATGAGGGCAAACTGTCGAAATTGAAGACTATCAACTTGTGATTCTCGTTTCCAGACTAGACTGGCGTAAACATTAATGACCACTGGAAACATTTCGGACGCACAACATAGATAAGACACTGACGACTTATTCTTTGAATGTGATTCAACGGCATAATGATGTCAGAGGTAACAATTTGATAAATGATTCCCAAGCCAACCTCCCTTTTAAAATAGTCACGTCTGTTGAGAATGATTTTTTTTTTTTTTTTTGATGTTGATTGATGTCTTTTTGGGCTCCTACACTTATCGACATCTAGAGCCGGTGGTGTGATGAAAGCGACCTCAAATTTGGAAAGGAAAGCGAGTCAAGTGTCTAGTTGTTCATCAGGGGCACGGCCTTAGCTTGAGAAAATAAATCGGCTCGGACCTGAGCGAAAATTTGAAATTCGACAAGCCACGACGCTTCGTCCACAATGGCTGGGTCTGCAAAGCGCCGAACTCACATTGATGGAGTGCGCTGGCCACGCGCTCACACTGCACCGTACACGCATCCCTCTAACAAAGCCGTACGTTCAAACGGCAACGCAGTGTAGAAGAAAGGAGACGAGCGCCATACTTGGCTGCGAGTGTGCGACCTTCGTCAAACCGGCGTGTCTCGATCGCAGATTTCCTCGCAAAATTTCGAATCTCAGACGTTTTTCAACGAACATTTTCGCACCAGAACGAGCGTAATTACAAGGAGCGTAGTGTGTTGACAAGTTTAGAGTCTTAGGGTAAGTCATGCGAAATATTTGCGAGGTTTTTTGTTGGGGTTGTCGACTTATTTCGAGGCGGCTGGCCATTGACGCACTGCGTCATGGCACGTAGCGAAATTGTGCGTCGAATGTTGTCAAATCGCTCGCGAACATGACAGATGTTGCCTCCAAATTTGCATAAGAGTTCGTGAATTATTAATATCGCCAGGCAAGCATGCTATCAGGAATGTATTTGCCTTAATCCTTGTTATCCCCAAGCCGTCGTAAATATCCACATTAGACCAGATTCACGAATTTTGTTTGGATTGTCGATGGCTTCCGCCGAGTTTTAGACATGCAAACAATACTCGCAGTGCGAGCGAGCGAGCGTAGCGTCCATGTTGTCTGTGTGCCCGAAGTCATAAACCGGCTGTGCAATGGGCGTGTGTTGTCTGCTGTCGGTTTCGGCAGTAATTCCCCGACAATAAGACTCCAACGGCATGAACATGGCTGGCCTCACTTTCTTGTCGAAATGCTTTATTGGTAGCGTGGGGAGGTATTAGGAGCTTGCAGTTTCTCGAGCTTAGAGCCGCTGTGTGTTTGGTGATGTTGAAATTTGCGCTGGGCAGATGTCGGTGGTGACTCTAGCGCCAGTGGTGAGTGGGTGCTGACGGGACGTGGCCACCCGGCAGTCATTTACGCAAATTGTCGTATGTCGTCTGATATGTCTGGCTCTGTCGTTGTAGCTGCTGCATGCCTGTAACCTCGGGTACCCTGCCTTGCGTGTGTCTACGACCCTCCTGTTTTTTCCTCCCCGAACTCATTTTTGTCTTTGCCAGGGGCTTTCTTTCCCCAGCGATGTACAACATCATGATGTGAGCAGCAGCTTGTACTACACGTGTTTGTTTCTCCAAAGCTAAACTGTACTGCTCCTCTTAAATTACCATAGCTTGGTTCCCAGCCAGGCCCAGTACACTTGGCTTGGGCTAGTTCCATACACCTTAACAGTTAGTTGTCTGGGTGCTGGGAACACATGACTTAGAATAGAATTGATCCAGGATCACTGGTAGTTCAGTGAGAGCTTGACTGTTGAGCTTGTTAAAGCTGATAAAGGCA
This sequence comes from Diadema antillarum, assembly GCF_040938485.1. NCBI lineage: Eukaryota > Metazoa > Echinodermata > Echinoidea > Diadematoida > Diadematidae > Diadema > Diadema antillarum. Next base: position 1,437,520 of record NW_027271554.1, read on the forward strand.
GTTATCCAGCTACACATCTGTCAGACATGCTTGGGACATCGTGGTCGTTGATTTGAAGTGATAATTATTTCATGGAGACAATTTAGCAATGAAAATTTACTCACCTGACTCAAGGTATGTAGCCTAGCCTGGTCTGTAAGCCTGCGTCTTATCTAATATCAGTCCATGTGCATTGTTTTGGGGTTTTTTTTAAGTTTAAAGTTATTAATTTCCAAATCCACAAAACGGAGCAGAGATACAATAATAGCTTACATCCTGGTTCTTGAGCATTGTATCTTGGCCTTGACGACAAAATTATATGTAATGAAGTTGCCAAGGTAACTGCTAACTTTTGTGGTTTTGTTTACTTTTTTTCCCTCCTAATGTGCACAATTGTGGGTGCCTGCATGATGGTGTGTGTGTGAATGTGCCTCAAAACTATGTGATGATAAATTGTGTGATGACCTAATTTATGTTGGTATATTGCATGAGGAAGCAAGGCTGTGGGAACTACATGCTATAATGTTGACAGTAGTGAGATTCTCTTGAATTAATCTCGGCACCAGGATCATGTTCTGCTGTCAAATCGAAAATGTTGTTCTGCACTAGAGGATGGTGGGCAGGAATATTATACTACAAAACATGATATATTCGCGGCATGAAATTTTCGCTAATCGGAGCCGACAGCCTTTTTTGCGACATGAAATTTTCACGAATTGTCACTGACATTCAATGCATATAGTGTAGGTGAGAACTTTTGAGTACATTTTAATTTCGCGATTCTTGGCTCTCGCGAAATTCGTGAAATCAAAATGCGCGCGAACAGTCCTCTCGTTTATAGTAATCTCAGATCTTTTGTTCCTACCATGTGACGGAGTATGATATGTGACCAGTACGGTACAGAAAGTTTCAGAGTAGGGATGCATGGGCACAACTCCACAAGATTTCTCATGTCCACCAAATAACTGGACCTTCGGTACCATAGTGGAGACCATCTGTCAAATATCTGATGCACCTGATGTCCGTAGAAACGAGCTTGCAATGTTTAAACAAAATCTCCCAACCTATGGCCTTATTTTCATTGCACGGCACTGCATCCAACATCAACGGGGAAGATGACTTGACAGGTGCTTTTTAGTTGTTGTTTTTTTCAATCTGGCATGGCTTTGGATGACAGCTGCACTGTGTTTGAACTCTAGAGGGCAGTCATGAAGTGATGGATGGTGGAATCCATCCTTTGCTTAAACAAAAAGGATGACTGAGCAAGACTGACGACCATTTACTGCTGTGTAGTGTGCTCTTTGTGACAGTGTTATTTGTGATGTGTAGCATCGTTTCACTGTAATTACTGTTTGTTTCTTCTTGATGTACAGTGGTTGTTCTTACCCACCCCCACTTTAAGAAAATGAAAATAAAAACCAAAAACAGCTACTTTCATCAGGTCATCGAGATGATTTTGTATTCAGTTGGTCACTTCCTATGTAGCAATGCATTTACATACTACCGGTATTATATACAAGTGGGTGAGAATTCAGACAAAACAAGCGCTCAAAGAAAAATATGCTGTTAAGTCAGAAAAAAAGAAAATAGCTCTACAGGTTTGACTAGTGGAGTTTTCTGCTGCATGTGTACCCATGTAGCATGTGTTGTACAACTGTATTAACCAACTGGACAGGACTTTGTATGATTGCATCCATGGATCTTTGTTACCAGTTGCTGCTGGGGAGTTAGCAAAGAACATGCCAGGCTCTTCCGTGTTCTGAATTTCTGCTGTGTGCACACAGCTAGCTTGTCAGATTGGCGTCGAGGTTCCACAATGCCGCTAGGTCCATTGTGCTGTCTGCCCAGGCCCGTGTTGTTTGGCGATGGGGCGAGCCGCCGTCCGTTCCTGCCCAGTGGCCAGTGATAAAATTTGTGTAGGACTCTGCTTTGGTTCCGCACGTGGACAAGACTGGTGTTGATTTGGTAGCCCCGTCCTCTTCATCTGCACTTCACTCTTCGGCGACTGCGTGGTCGCCCTCGATCGATCATGAGCATCAGCTGAGGTTGATGTCAAAATAGTTCAGTAGGCACGGGAGCATGGATGGGTGCCCATGGCACTGTAGTAAAAGCGTAGAGTGACCAAAAAAAAAAAAGTCCTTTCAAGTTTTGACATTTCTAAAGGCGTTTCCATGCTCTGTTTACACAGGGCATGACAGAAAATCCCCCATATCTACTCCCACTTGCCCTAAACAGGATTTTGGCACATCCCCTATTAGATTCTATGATACAACCAGGTGCCAAATCATATTACATGCCCAACATCAAGTTTTTGTTGCCCTGGGCAGCCAGGCATTTGGGTGTGTAACACCCTGTTCAGGGGTGGGGATTTGGTATATGGTCATCAGCTGGATGGCAGAAACGAACAAAGTGGGCAGTACTATCTCTCAGTTTTAAAGTGATTGAAAGGTTGAGCTTGCAAGGACTTGACCTTGCGCGTTTCATGTCCACTGGAGCCTTGCCTAGCTCGTGTAGGAGGCTGCAGGGTATATGGTTGCCATGGTAACTGTCTGGAATGCATGTAATAGGAAGTATCAACAGCAGGGATAGGCACCATTCTTTGCCCTTGTGGAAATTTTGTGCACTGCAATACCAGCAGCAAAAAACAATATTAACAAAATGTACCGTAGATATTCTGTTCTTCTTGTACATTGTCACCAAAATATCTAAACCCATACAGCTTGTCATCTGGCAGTAGTCAAGGAACTTCAAGAAACAAACAAACAGTCAAACAAACATGAAAATTGCATCTCTGACTCAAGAAAATGAGTTAATCCCACAAAAATGTTGCATGTAGGAAATTTTCTTTCAAACTTCTAGATTTTACGCAAGTAGAACAAGTGTGGAGGTAAAGATGTTACCCCATCCCTAGTAGAGAATCACAAAAGTGTAACAACATCCGCTGATCATTCAGCTCGAGTGAGGAACTATGGGATTGGAATATGGCTGCAACCACTTGTCACTGTGGGCTCTTTACATGTGTGGCTGCTGCATGTGCGAGAGATTAATTGTTGAGCCGCAGGGATGCCTGGCTCCCTCTGTAGTCTCAACCGATGACCTAAGAGTTGCAGAGTCTCTCTTTGGCCTTGTTCTCATCAATTTTATTGTGCAGTAAAAAGTTTGATTTGTTCTCAGAGTACATCTTCATGGTTCTTGCGTGTGAGTGTGTAGCGTCACACATACATGTCATGTCCATGCCCTACTGTGCAATTAAACGTCCCATTCGTATATAAATTAGTTATGAAAGTGAGAGTAGCTAAGCTTTGTACATCATGTGATGAGGATTCAATTTGTCCCTAACAGTGCCAGGTTTGGGTATTGACATTTTACTCACTTATGAAGTTTTGCTTTTGGGTGCATTCTTCCACCAACCACCACCCTGGTATCTTCATGACAAGGAGCAGTGGAAGTGCCGTGGTTGTGTGACATCATTGCGGTAAAGTGGGCAAGGCTGTGGACATCCAAAATGGCAGGTTCTCGGTTCAAATCTTGCCCAGCGGACCGTACATCCATTTCGTGGAGTTTCCTTGCTGCCGTGCGTGCACTCACTCTTGACGTTGATGTGTTGGAAACGATAAAGCTGGCAAAGCTTGGGCAGAGATTGTGGGGCTCCCCTCTGTGATGCAGACCTGCATCACAGAGGTTGTCATGGAAACACCCCCGGAGAATATGAGAACATTAACGGATTAGAGTGTTAAAGAAGCATGTAACAAGAAGGTGTGGTACAGCATGTTGCTCCTTGGTACAAGGATGCTCGCTCATTTCATGGTCATCACCTGTGTTTCTGTAGGGAAGTATCGTGCATGTAAGAATTTTTTCCATTATGTCATCAACAAAGCAGGCATTTTTTTGAGACAAGAAATGTGATCATGCACACTTGAAAGAACACAGAATAAAAAAAAACAGCAAAAGGGGGGGAGGTGTAATATTGGCCTAGTGACTTGCCAACTTGTGCCATTGCCATGTACTGCCTGGCACTGCCTTAATTTAAATGCCTTTGTATACTAGCATTACATGTGCACAGTCATATGAAGTAATTATATTGTCCATATCACTTTTTATTTAAATAAATGCACAATGTGTGTAGGTCATGTCACATGCAGAAGTATCACCTCAAGTACTGTCATACATAAAAGAAATTCCATCCTGATGTTACATTTTACTTAGTGTGAAAACAGAAAAATTGAGAGTAAATCAGTGAAAATTTTGAGGAAAAAAATGGAACACAAAGTTATGACTGAAAATTTAGAGTGTGCTAAATTGGCAACTCTGTATGGCATTGTAGATGTAGAGCAGCTTTTCATTTAGTTTGTACATGAAAACCAACTATTTTCATTTTTCTCCCAGGAAAAATTTTCTGCAGACCTGTTCCTGGTATGTATTAAGAGTGATCAATGAGTTCTGCATGTGCTCTTTTTGAGAAATGCAAAAATAAGTGAAATTTCATATTTTACCAAACAAATAGAGCTCTGCTCAACACATGCATCACACAGAGTTGTCAATTTGTCTGTCTTTAAATCTTTACAATATTAATACATTATGCTATACCAGTATCCAAATTCCCCCCCCCTCAATTCTCCCCCAAATTTTCACTGATTTACTGATTGTCTGATTTTTCTGTTTCAATAGAAAGCAGCATAAAGTCATGATGGAAATTCCCTTAAAATATTGTGAATTTGTAATCGGCAAGTGACGTGAATTTGTTTGTTTTTTTGTTTGTTTTTTTGGAAGGAGCATGGAACAGTTGACAGTATCAATTCTTGTTTATACCCCAATTGGTGCTGTAAGATTTCATTCAACATGTTGGTGCCATGGACCAACTGTACTTATAGAAGTCAAATGCTACAGTGCAGGTTAATTTTCTGAAGATACAGTGTACATACCAGTTAATTACCACACTAGTTATCTTTTATACTGCTTTTAAAACATTTATGAGATGAATGAGATACCAGCGGTAAATCTTGTGTATTACCACTTCCACATGTTTGTCGCCTCATAATTTACCATTTGTGTAGATTCAATGCGATTTTGGTAAAGATTAGCTTGATGACATGAACAATATGTTTGTATTGTTCAATGTTTACATCTTCAGTCCTATCAGGAGGTCAATGTAAAGCCCCGGTCACACAGCACTCCACGTCTAAATCACGTACAAAAAGTTATGAAAATCTGGTGGACGTGGTCGTAAGTGGTAATTTTTGGTCAATTTTGGTTTGGCCGTGCTTTGTATGGGGTATGGCCGTCGGCGGCTGTTCCACTGCTGAAGCACTGCCTAAGCACGGCTAACCACGTCCAGCCACGTGTATGTATGCGGAAAAATCCATTTGTCAGTGATAAGCCGCTAAACACACGCTATTTCCCGTGATACCAACGCGTAACACGCGTCTGATGACCGTGCTCTGCCCGTGACAGACCGCTAAACTTTCGCGTCTTACCGCGTCTCCCCAAGTTTTAATCACTGCCGGAACACGGATTATCACGTGTGTTTCACGTGTGTTGCACGTCTTTACCACGTGTGCCGCCTGTGGTTGTCCGCGGGCTAAAATTTTGAGCAGTTCAAAACTTTTTGCCGCGTCCGACGCCGTTCCGATTTTTCCCCGCATCCTGCCACATCTATAAATCGACCATAGCTTGTCTTAAGCTCGACATCAACGCGAACAACATCGTCTGCTTCACGGGAGACCACTTTTTGATGGGTTTTGGCCGTGATTAAGCCGTAAAGCGCTGTGTGACCGGGCTTTGACATTTTATATAAGATGGTAGGCCAGACAGAATTACTTACAACATACTTTAACCTGGGATTCCCCTCGTTGGTGTGATATGCTGGTCTGTGGTTGAATTCTTGTGCCCATGTGCATTTCTTCATGTGAGCGTGTCAAACTGGATTTGGATATAGTGATGAGTCATGTAGATGTCACCTTTTTGCAGTATTTTGTCCTCTTGCAAAAAAAAAAATTGCAGGGTTTATGGAAAGTAATTTTTTTTTGTTCCAAATTGTACTACTGCACAGGTCTTTGCAGGAAAGGTAAAAATACTGTTCTTCACCAAGATTATGCTTAATAGTCAGCCCTCAGAATACTCCCCAGTGCTATTTACAGGGTTGGCATAAAAAAGTCACATACATGTATTAATTTTGTATAAATTCTTTTGTACTATTTCATTCCATGCTATTCACCATATTGGAGGTCTGTCAGTTTGCCTCTCCCCCCCCCCCCCTTTTTATGGGGGGGGGGGGGAGGTGGGTGGGTTGGGATGTTATTCAAATAGGCCCTACAGTATGGAGGTATGTCACTAACCCGTTATAGACTAGTCCCACATATACTCGGGCAGGTGCCTAGATGGCAAAGGTGGTACAATTGAAACCATGGCCTATTTCGTTTCGAAATGGTCATTTCGTCAATGAAAGGTCAATATTTCGTAACGAAATGACTGATTTCGTAACGAAATAGGCCATGTGACACTTGGCGCCCCATAAAAAACTACGGTCTTTGTCCATGGTTTAAACCATGGTTTCAATTGTTCCACCGTCATGAATTTTGGCCAATGGGTCGAAAAGTAGAGCTGCCTGATAGATAGTGTTTGTGGTGGCACCCTCACTTGTTCTTTTTTCGTATACAAAAAGGTTGATGTTTTACGGTCTGCTTGTGTGTGCCCTGCAAGCCACATTTCTTGACAGATTTTGGTCAGATTTTGTACTGAGGTTTATCATCTGCTGTGCTTGTAGTCAAATTTGAACCCCTGTAATTTTGATGCTGCTGCCCCCAGTGTTCTGCCTTTTACAGGATCAAAGGTAGCCACCCTTATACAGTGTATTTCTTCTGTGCACATTTCCAGATTGATTTTCTTCCAAACTGGTATGGAGGTGTATCATTATGAAACTGAAACCCTTTATTGTTTATGGTGATGCTGCCCTCTGTGTTCTAGCTTTTACAGGGTCATACATGTAGGTCATACTGTTTGGTCTGTATCTTGTGTATGGCCTGTAGACTGCATTTCTTGGCAGATTTCATTCAAATTCTAATTATGGAAGGCTTGCACAGAGGTTTATCATAGTAAAATCTTGACCTTGTAGATGGTTTGTACTAGTTTTGGTTATTCTGCCCTCAGTGTTCCACATTTAATTGGGTCAAAGGCTGCCACCATGTTATACACACACATTCCCTGTATGCTTAACCATCTACATCTTTGCATCTTGGATATTTTTTTCAAAACGCATAAAAAATACATAGATTTGCATCGTGGTAAATCTAGACCTTATTGTTTCCCTTAATGCTGCTCCCAGTGTTCAGCCTTTCATAGGGTCAAAGGTCATATTTTGATGGGTGTCTTGTGTACAGAATATAGGTGGCATTTTGTGATGGATATACACAAATTTTTTATTAGGTTGTATAATGAACAAATCTATACTCTTGTTATTTTTGGTAATGCTGCCCTCAGTGTTCCATCTTTTATAGGATCAAAATTCATATATTTAGGTTTCTGACTTGTATGTGTTACATGCACTCCACTGGCCATACTTAATGGCTATATTATGCAGGTCCATCGAATGGTATAGGCCTACCCTTATCTTAGTTGTAGTTTAACCCTAACCAGGCCGGGCTTTTTTTTGGTGTTCTGTGGCTGGGGAGGGGTTGATTCAACCCCCCCCCCCCCCCCCCCCCCCCCCGGAGATCTCGGCCATCGATTGCGCAATCGCCATGAAATTTGGCACGTGCATTGCCTGTGGCGTATGCTACCATGCTATACAAAAAGAAATGGAAATTTTCGTCATAATAATTAATTATGCTAATACAACTGTGTATGCATAAAATCATACATTTTGCTCTAAATCAGAAATTAAATCTCCTAGAATCCTAATTTTTGGTGAAAACATTCTTTGTAGCATTCCTAACAACGTACTTGAAAAAAAAATTTGGTATCAAAATCAATTTCTTATGTATTTTATTGTTTTATGAATTTCTTATGTATTTCCTTGTTTTTTCGACCTTTTGTTTTATCATTTTTTTTCCGCAAAATTTATGACAGAACCTATTTCAAGCATAATTATGCTAAAATTAATTAGTTTCAGCCTATGAAAGTGAAAATAATCATATCTTTATGAATAAGAAGAGAAAACTCCATTTGCATAGACTTTATACACAAAATCACGTTTTTGAGCCATTTTTGGTGTCAAATGGTGTCAAAAGATCCGCGAGACTTGAAAGTAAAAAGTCAGCGAACGGCGCGGTCAAAAAATTTCGCGCGGCGGAGTAGTCGCGAAAAATGTCGAGGGGGGGTTGATTCAACCCCCCGGCCTTTTTAGGGTTAATAACCTGGGGATGCACTTTCATTGCATGCCAATGGATATTTGTAGTGTTACTGGTCTTTATCCTGTATTGCAGGTCAGATACCATGCCGAGCTGGTGTATCTCAAAGGTATGATGTTGTAGCACAGGGGTGCTATATTCATAGCCACTGCATTAGCACACCCATGATGGGGGCAATGAAACCCTTTCAGTTTTGAGGGGCTTAAAGGGGATGGCTAGTAACTGATCAGTGGGAATCAGTGGGAATTCCGGGGGATGATTGTTCCAATCCTTGTGAGATTCATTTAAGAGTACATTTGTTGTGTGAAAATTATTTGCTTCAGAATGGTCTCATATTCAAGTAATGTGCAGTTCAGTGTTTCCAGGTTAGCATGCCTGTACAGTGACGGGGCGAGCATTAACGGATCGCCCCGTCACTGTACAGGCATGCTAACCTGGGAACATTTTGCTGACCTTGCCTAAGTTGAATCTGTTTGGACTGAAGAAATAGCTTCAACTTCCAAATCGAATTGTGAGGGATTAAAATCAATAGAATGTAAAGAGAAGAGGACTTGAAAAGACCTTCGACACAGGTGATTATTGGACTTCCAATCCGAGGTTGACTTTAGCAAGCTTGACTGTTGTGAAATTTGGTGCAAACTTTTGTCAGGGCTTGACACTATATTTTTTACCCAATGACCCATTAGGGCCACTAAAATCTATTAAAGATCTGAGATTTTGGTAGTCCAAAAAAGAAATCACTGTATAGTGGTCTGAAATATAACAATCTGTTGTGAGTCATACAATGCAAGTGCCTGATCGGGCCACCAAAAGATAGTCTTTTTGGAATTTGATGGCCCGACATGAATTATTAGTGTCCCTGGGCCACCACTAATGTTGAGCCCTGCTTTAGTCATGATTTCAACATTATACCTGTACATAGAGCTAGGCCCTGTTTTATGAAGAGTTATTAATTGAATATAATATACCCGGTAGTCGAGCCTGTCTGGAAAGAGAATTTACAATCAATTTTATCTTTTGATAGAACTGGGCCCTGGTGTGCCTGCTGGACAATCTTGAAACCTTAGGCATGGGAAGAGTATACCATCATGTTGATGTTTGTATTACCCATCTATATTGTTTGGAAATGAAAATAAAACATGAATGAAATGAACATTGACTTTGTCAAAATATCAGGGATTTTTGGACACCTTTTTTTTTGTGCTTATGTATTGGGGGTTCAGCATGAGATTTTGTTTATCAGAGTGAGACAGGTAGAAGTGGATGAACTGTGCTCTGATTGTGAGAGTTGCAGCCCCGGGGTATCAGAAGAGCCCTATCCAAGACTTGAGAATGTAGCAGACCATTCAGTGGTTTCCATTTGGATGGTTGTAACCCCATGAAAATATGCTTGAATCTTTCAATGAAACATGATATGTTAGTCTTGCCTCTAGTGTGATGTAATTTAAATCTGTGTGTAATTAGTTATATGACCTCGAGACCACTTCCTTTTTAGCAGAGAGTACTCTGGACGGTGGGAGAGGACAGTCTCTAGTTTTGTGATTTCTCATCTAATCACTCTGCCACCAGGGGGCGGGCTTGACTGAACTGAAGCAAGTCGAACCAACTCCAGAACATTGTTTGGTGCACATGATACAATCAGTCAGCAGTTGATCATGGAAGCACTGTACATAGCTTTAGGTTATGAACCAGTCCAATTTACATTAATAATAATTGGCGACTGATGTAAAACAAAAGTAGGCCCTACTGACTTGTGGATAATTTTTTATGCCTCCGCCACGAAGTGTCGCCGGAGGCATTATGTTTTCAGGTTGTCTGTCCTTCTGTCCTTCTGTCCATCCGCAATCAACTTTGTGGACAGCATAACTAAAAAACCGTTTGAGGTATCCTAATGAAACTTGGCAGGTATATGTATGAGGGGGTGAAGTTGTGCCTATCAACTTTTGGGTGCAGATGCTCAAGGTCAAAGGTCAAAGGTCGAGGTCAAATGCTCAAAATTTCACTATTTCGCCCATATCTATGCAATGCCTGATGGCACTTAGTGTATACATCTATTACCCAATAAAGATTCTCTAGTGAGAGTTTGGAGTCATGAGGTCAAAGTTCAAAGGTCAAGCAAAAATGTTGAAATTTCACTTTTTTCTTCATATCTTGGAAATGGTTCAAGGTATCTTCATGGAACAGAGTACATATGCATCTACTGACTGGCAGTGATTATCTAGGGAATTTGGGGGTCATGAGGTCCAAGATCAGGGATCAAAGGTCAAGGTCAACTCATTAAATTTCACTTTTTCCATCATATTTATGCAATGCCTGCCAGATTTTTCTTGAAACTTGGTTCATTACCCAATAGAGATTCTCTGGAAAGTTTTTTGCCAAAAAGTCGAAGGTCAAAAGGTCAAAGGTCAAGTGAAAGTGCTAGATTTCACTTCTTCCTCCATAGCTCGGAAGTTGCTCAAGGTGTCATGAAACTACTTGTATGCATGTTGTGCCTGACAGTGATTCTCTTGGGAATTTTAAGGTCAAAGGTCAAGGTTCAAAGGTCAAGGGTCAAAGGCCAGGTCAAGATGCTAACAATTTATTGTTTAATACACAAATTACACTTTTTCTCTGTACCTTGAAAATAACTCAATGCATAGAGACTTATAAAAGGGTCAAAAGTCAAGTAAAAGTCCCTGAATCCCCCAAATACATGTACATGCTCTCTTAGAAAATGTAGCCATTCGTCCAATTAAGCCTAGTTCAAGGAAAGTGAACATTCAACACATTATAACATGTCAACTTGATATTTTGCCATTTAGATGAAACTGTCATACATTGTCAAGACATAATACTGTATAGACCTATCAGGAGAATCATACATTATGGTGGAGGCATGGCGACATTTCTAGTTTATTTGTATATCATTTCTTTGTGCGTGCAAGTGTCATTATATATATATGTCTGTAAGCCATTAACCTGTTGATGACAAGTCCCTAGTATACTCGGGCATCTATGGGAAATCAGTCTGTCCTCAAAGGGAAGTAATTCTGTTATGTTTAAAGTAATTGTGTAGTAGCACAACACAAAAGTATTGGATGCTGTGTGTATGTGTAACTGCAGGACGTCTTTCCTTCTTGTTTTTTTAATATGTGTTGGTCAAAGTTGTGAGATGAATGACATCACCACTGTCAACTGGTGTGAAGTGGCACAGTTTTTGTTTCCTTACTGATACCTGTGTGAGATCATCAGTTACTAGCACTGGATAGCTCTCAGTCTCATTAAATGTGTGTTCATTTACAGTGTTCCCCAATAGATGCTCTGAATTGAGTATGACTTATATAATTACTTGTATTACTGTCCACTCAGGGGCGTCACCAGCTTTTTTTCAAGGGCGGGGGATGCGTTTATATTTCTTGTTCCACTTATGGGTTTCATCAGCTAACAAGCAAAAAAAAAAAAAGGGCTTCTTACTCGTGCGCATGCGAGGTCCCACCTCTGAGACTGTTGATATTTAAATTCTCCGTACATACATGATAAGTAATTGTCCTCGGGAGGTAATGTACAATGTATGGTGTGGGAGTTGTGTCTGATGCAAGAAGGCTTTCCAATTTCTAGACCTGTTTTCATAGCCGGAGCAGCCTGCCATGAAACAGAGATGCTCAATCATTAACAGTGTCCTTGTAGCCAATATGAGGAAGAGAAGCACAACTATTATGTGATGCAAAGGGACTAACATCAGAAGCCAGTCAAACAGTAGACCAAGGCTCTTTGCCTTTTTTATGTGTCTCCATTTACCTTTTTATGTGTCTCCATTTACCTTTTTATGTCGCCCTCTTGTGATCAGTGACCGCAAAAGCCTATCACATTGCACGGTATTGTGTACAACTTTGCTGGCAAAAGGGATGTTGCTCTCACCCCACAAATCGCTACCTCACAAAAGTATAAATGAGAACATCTCTATGAGCCCTTTCTATCATTGAGCAACAGAGGGCGTTGTAAGGTTTATTGCTGATTGGGGGGAAATATACTGCTCAGGCAGTGAGCTAGTGAAACAGTGGCTAACAATCCTCTGAGCAGATGATCATAGTTTTAACGATCATAGTTTATGATCTTTTCGCTCAGTTTGCTCTCCAGTCCGTTAAGTTAATTGCGGCGGCATGCTACTGTCACATTTTTGCAATTTGTGAAACCATACATACATGTATGAACGGATTCTGCTTGAGCTCAGTCAAGAATGGATGTAGCAAGATTCCTGAATTTCTTATCGAAATGGGTATAATTGGGCTGTCGTTATCTATGTACAGTGTATGTTGCAATGTTCCATGATAGCACAGTGAGCTGCTTGTATAAATTTGTAACCCATGCAAACTCTCTCAGTTTATTTGTGAGTGCAATAAATCGTATTTGCATATTGATTGACCCTCCACACAAGCAGAAGGCAATATGTATGTCATTGGACCAGCAAAAAAGATAAAAAGAAAAAAAAAATAAAAATGCTGGAATGTTCAAAAGCCAAGCTTAGGCTAGAGCTTTGAAATCAGGTTTTAGATTGTAATGTTAATATAAATTATATATCAAATATATGTAGTAGCATTACATGTCAAGAAGATGGGAAAAGTATAAGAAAGAGAGATAATGTGTGCATGTTACAGGAAGAGCAAAAGTACATGTAGTATTTCGGTGTCACAGAATTGGGTACAGACTTGTTTTCTTCGATCACAACATGAACATGCTGCATCATTGTGTGTAGATTGATGACACAGAAAGTGATTGATTTCCTAGCAAGCTGTTTCAAAGATCAAGGGTCAAAGGTTATGGTCATTACGGATTGTCCATGAGATACTACTAGAAAGGTATCCCTGTCAAAACTTTTTCATTCCAGGGAAGAGGACATAGTGTGACCGATAAATGACAGATAAATGATACTGATTAGATTTCAAGTTATCTATCTATCTGACAGTCTCAAAGGTCAGTGGCTAGTGGTCAAGGCAGCTCACCCAGCAGTTAGACCAAAGGTCAATGGCTGGTGGTAATGGCAAAGCACACAGCAGACTCCAACAGACTTTGCCAGACTTATTTACTATAAAGCCCACTGCCTTCCGAATCAAAGTTACCCTTGTAGCCAGAATGTTGTTCCTGGTTTCCATGGGTGTGAGTTCTTCAGAGTTTCTCAGCAGTTGTGCTGTTTGTAATGGCAGTAGCTTTAACTATGATGGAGTGTAGGATTGTTTGCATAATATCTTGGGTGCTTGGAAAAAAAGACTCATGGGCCCATGGGCAGAGGTGACCCAAGTAAGTGTTGACTTGCAAGCAACACTGACCTAAAGCAACTGAAGCTCCATTGTCAAGATCATGAGTACTTGTACTTCATTGTGTTCAACTGGTGGAAAAGTCATAACTGAATGATCAAGCATGTGAAGTCTTGGGTAAAATACTGCATGGCAAAGTATGTATACCTGACCTAATATCTTGTCCTGCAGCCACATTTCACTTCCGGCAGATATGGACTTCGAATTGTACTCTTTGAAGTTAAACAATCGAATTTAGATTTAGAAGGGTTTCAGAGTTTGTTAGACTTCTTTGTTGCTTTGAGGTTGCAAATACAGTGCACTCCCGTTATAACGAAATGCTCGGGACCGGCAGTTTTCTTTCATTATAACGAAATTTCGTTATAACCGAACAAATACAATATATAACAAAAACAAGGAAACCACGTATATATATCATATTCTCTTTGCTGAATACTCATCATACACTGGAAAGCTATGTGAAATGTGATGGGATAACTGTATTACAATAATAAACGCAAGTTCCCCTCAGAAACTGTGCGTGACACAAGGAGCGAACACACAGTGGTGTGAAGCGTTCACCCATGCAGAAACGCTATAAATGCTTGTTCCGCTACATATGTTCGAAAGCAATTCGCATTTCGTTATAACGGAGCACATTTCTTTTGTTTTTCTTTGTCTGTGGCGCTCGGAAAAGACTTTGTTATAACGGAAATTTCGCTATAACCGTGTTCGTTATAAGCGAATTTTGTACCATAGACTTTAATGGTGATAATTTGGGGACCACAAGATTTACTTCGTTATAACGAAATTTCGTTATAACCGTGTTCGTTGTAACGGGAGTGCACTGTATCAGCTTGAAAGGAAGCCGGTGTGGCTCTCTGTCCTGGTGATCTGGATTCCCTGATTCAAGTCTGCTAGCAGCAGGTTTTTTTTTTCTGCCCTATTTGGCCTAGGCAAAGCACTTACCAATTGTAATCCTCATAGATTAGTCCTTTGGAAGGAACTTAAAACTGCTAATCTTGTAGTGGTCACTCCTGAGCATATAGTACTTCCGTAGTGGCCACATTAAATAAATTAAAACCAATGAACACCAGATTTCTTTTTGTCAGATTTTGCTATTTTGTCTTTGAATACACTTTTAAAGTTCTAATTGAAAATGTGGTTTTGTTCTTGTGTCTGCATACAGAGCGGCTACCGTGATGGCTCAGCCCGTGGCAACCCCGGTTGCCAGTGAGAAGGGACTTGACAGCAGCCAGCTGCTGCAACCGATGCACACCTCCCGGCGGGGCCTGCAACAGGTGCTGGACCTCTTCCACAATGCCACGCCCAGTCTCAAGCAGCTGCTCCTGCACGAGGCCGACATCATCTACGAATGCCGCGTCTGCAAGGGCCTCTTCAGGGGCCTCGTCAACTTCATCGAGCACAAGAAGTCCTACTGCAAGATGCGGGCAGGGCTGGACCAGCACTGCTCCACAAAGGTGATGAGCCTCAACATGAGAGACCTGTACCCCAGTGAGGATGCAGCAGCGCCGCAAGTGGAACCGCAGCCACCAACTGGTTCCCCAGCCACCGAACGCGTCCTCCCAGAGAGGTCGTCCGGGCAGCCAGTGTTTGTGAACGACATGTCCTCGGGGGTCGGCAACTCCGATGCATTTGTGGTCCTGCGGCCCATCCCTTCCACCACAGAGGCGATCGAGCAGCAGGTGGTCCGGTCCGACCACATAGTGAACCATGATGAACTTGAAAAACTCAGCATCTTCACCCACACGCCCGAAGGTGAGGACACCTCAAAGATAGTGGGGGAGATTGCAATACGCCAGGCAACAAAAGGTGCCAAGACAACGAGGATAGAGAAGCGTGCAGCTCTTCACACTATTCTCAAAAATGTCAGCGGCAAAACAGTTATGGACAGCAGTGAACTGTCGAGCAATGCAGCCAGCCCTGAGGGACCATCAAGTCCCCCAGGTAGAGGAGCAGAGGTAGGAGGAAAGGCAACAAGTCCGAACAAAGTGGATGCTGTAATGGCACGCAAGACTAGTCCTCAGCAAGAACCAAAAGAGATGAATGCACAGGGGACGGCAGCATGCCAGCCAACTGAGTGCCAGATCTGCAAGAAGAAGTGCAAGAACTGGACAGCACTGGCCTGGCACATGCGCATTCACAAGAGGCCAATATTCAAGTGTTCCCTGTGTCGATACAGCTCGGCGTCGGTGTACAATCTGAGGCGACATATGCAGACGATGCACCACCTGCCAACTAGGAGGGTTGACGAGCTGCTCAGCAGGAAGGTGGAGCAGCAGAAGGTCTCCCACGGGGGACGGGAGAAGGAGGGTGCCAAGGAAGGGGAGAGTAGCTCAGTTCCCACTTGCGACATTTGCTTCAAAACTTTTGCCAATCGTCGCAATGTCCTGCGACACAAGGAGATCCACCGGCGCGAGCGCCTTACCTCTGACCTCAACCGAGGAGGGACAGTGACGCCGTCCCGAGAGGAGATTGCCCAGAACAAAGTAATGCAAATCATGGACGAGAAAAACCTCAAGTGTCGGCGCTGTCAGAAGCAGCTGTCAACCATGCGACGTCTTCAGCAACACTGCTGCAACCACTTTGGCTTCAACCGCTATCGATGCAAATTGTGTCCGTATGAGAACAATGACTACACGCAGATGAGGAGGCACATGATGGGCAAACATGGCAGGCAGTTCCGCACAATCCACCAAATTTCTGAAGCCATCCGCAACATGAAGGTCGGTATCTGGGTCAATCTTGTGCAGAACAACAACGGCGCAAGTGCCGACGAGAATGCAAACTCCAGTGTGGGAAAACCAAAGGAGAATAGCGAAACCAAATTCATCAGCCTCAAAACCAAACATGATGCAGCTGTAGCACCAAAGATGAGGGAGAATGGGAGTACACCAGATGTCAATGGAGACAGTGGGGATCATGAGGATGATATCTTGATGGATGAAGAAGAGCATAAAGCAAAGGAAGAAGAGGAGAGTGAAGGAGATAATGATGCTGAAGAGGAGGGGGAAGAGGAAGAAGAAGAGGAGGAGGAGGAAGAAGAAGAAGAAGAAGGAGATGCTGCAGAAGCCGGAGCAGCAGCAGAAAACAAGAAGGATCAGAGCAAGATTGAGATCAAGGTTGCTCGGTCTCAATCAAACAAGGAAAACAAAGTCGTGCCCAAAACGCCCACGAAGCAGCATCAGAACACTAACTCCACCAAGGATATTCTCCTGACTCCGCCCAGCAGCAACGGTGCCAGGAAGAGCCCTGAGCCGACGCCCAGCCGCGATATGCCAGTTCGCCAGGCACGCCTCAACCACCAGAGTGTGTCTCCTCGCAGCCAGCCGGAGAAGGTGCAGGGCGAGCGGCCGCAGCTCGACAAAACACAGCAGGTGCGACGGGACCTGGGCAAGACCTCAACAGAAAAGCCTCGCTCCATCAAGACGGAGATCGACGAGGAGGATAAGAACGTGTTGGAGTTGATGATGGACAAGAGGCTTGTCCGCTGCCTGAACTGCAACAAGAGATACCAGTACCTAAGCTCTCTGCAGCGCCATGTTCGCGTCCACCTGCTCCGTGGCGAGACTGACATGCGGCCATCGCCATCGAAGGATGTGGCCGACGCCTCTGCGAAGCAGCAGGCCATCGAGGCGCTCATCAACACCAGCCTCCTCAAGTGTCTCAAGTGCAAGAAGCGCTTCGAGAGCGTGAGTTCCCTCAAGCGGCATGTAGCGCGCCACCTGGGCTACAGCACCTTCAAGTGCATGTACTGCGGCTACCTGTCCCGAAACTACACCTGGTTCAAGCAGCACTTGATGATTAAGCATCCGCAGGAGGTGTCCAACCCCAGTAAAATGGGTAGCCTTATAGGGAGCATGAAAACCAAGAAGTAGAGGGGGAGTTTCTGCCTGTTTTGTGTTAAGGCAGTGACTTCCTGCCGAACAATTTGACAGAAGATAAGTCTGTAATGCTGTGATATTTTAAACTTACATGTCATGGAAAAAAGAGCCCAGAGACCCTTATAGCAGTCGAGTCTACCAGCAAAAGGTCAATCACATATATGTGGAATACCTGATAATTTTCTTGTGTAATTTGGTAAAATGATGTTGCATTATTTTGAGATAGTTTGGTTTACTTCTCGTAATCATGTATAGTAGTTTGTATTTATCACTCCAAGTTTAAGTGATGTTTAGTATGCATGATTCCATCATTGTGATTCAAAGTTGATGTTGTATGAAAACTTGATTTGTGGTTTTGTTTTGTAAATTTTGCAAGTAACTGTATGTGCTCTTTGAATGCTGAGAGAAATGAAGAGCAATGATGGTTTCTTGGTTTGATGCAATAACTTTTCTGAGATGACACAGTGTTGTGAGCCGCAGCAGGAAAAGAAATATACTGCGTGTACGGTAGACCTATGTAGACCCATTCATCTTTACATACATTGTGTGCATGGTCAGGGGTGATTGGTTTCAGATGACGAGCGCACATGCACATTACTGCAGTTGGTCTTTTTTTTTTGCACTCATACTTCAGCTTTCACCAAAATTATTAATTTGACACCAATCCTTAAGCAGTAGGGTGCGAGCCTCAACCTCCTCAGAGTAAGCACAGAACAGACAAACAAACAGAAATGTGTATAGTTAAAGGGATGGTACAGTATTGGTGGAGATGAGAATTGGGCTTTTAACTTTTTGCGAGATACCAAGAAAACACTTATTTATTGGAATCGCTCTTTTTTTGGACATCTCAGCCATTTCAATACCAAATTTCACCAAATAAACAGTGAGTTCCTCAAAAAATTACATGCTCTTTCATATTCCAAGAGGTTTTGCATTATCTCACCAAAAAATGTTAGAAACCTGAAATTAGCTCTCAACCAAAACTATACGATCCCTTTAAGTCCTTAATAACTGTCTTGGCACTGAGCCAACTAATCACAGCATTGTTGCTTTTTGCATGCTAGAAAGATTATGAATACCAGTGGTGTGTATATGTATGTTGGGGTGTGTTCTGGTCTGATCCCTGTACTAGTCTAAAGTTTGGACTCCTCCAATGATATCTGTATTGGGGTTGCTAAACCTGTACTAGTCGAAAGTTTGGACTCCTTCAATGATATCTGTATTGGGGTTGCTAAACCTGTTCACGTCAAGTTGAGTAATGACATGGTCCCGAGAACCACACACACACAAAAAAAAGAGTCCAGACTACTGTATACGCCATTACTGTATTTAGCAAATCGGAACTTCCTGATGATTTCATGAGTGGTTAAATTTGCGATCGTGGAGTACTGTACTGAGCGGAGAAATGTATATGTGTGCATCACATTCATATCGGGATCAGAGTCATTATTTTCGCATGTTATTAATTTCAGGAATAGCACCTGACTCACGAAATTTGCGAAAATAAAAACTTCACAAAATATTCGGCATATTCAGTTATTGCTGTCAGCTGACAGTAGAGGTCAAAAGTTCACACACTTCTAATTCAAGCGTACACTCCCTCAAAATTCTGAAAGGAAAGTGATAGAGTGGAGAGCCATTAGTCTGAATTCTTTTCTTTTTTCTCCGGTTTTCGGGATCGTGCTATCACTGGACTTAACATGTACAAGTTTAGCAGTTCCAATAAAGCTATCATAAAAAGAGTCCAGAATCTGGACTAGTGCGGTACGACGTGCACACACTTTTGGTCGCATGGCGCACCAGGCCTGACCTGTTGCCATATTTCCGGGGTTAGGACAGAGCTGTATGTATACGAGAGAATCGTGCTCACACCTAAAGAGGCTAATTTGGTGGGTTGATTGAAAACAGCCAAGGAAAAAAAAAAGACAGAATCCCAAGTCGTGACACTTCACAATGTCAAGTGCAATTGAGAAAATGAAAGTGGGAAGTGCACCATTTCAATTACGGCCCAGTCATTTGCATGCAGATTCTAGTTTGTAGCGTCAGGCAGGTGGCAGTTACTTGTATTTGATGAGTAGATGGTTAAAAAAAAAAAAACCTGAGGAACTCCATCTGCCATCTGCAAAGATTTATCTAAAGCGGTCTACATAAATACCGTTAATAGTAATTGGTCATAGCACAATCACCTGACTAATGCAGTGAGAATCAAAATCGTAATATTGCCTGCAGTGATTATGTGTCAGTAAATATGATAACTCCAGAATTTGACCTGTTCCTGATGGGGCTAGACTGAAATGATGTGCACCAGTATTTATGTAGATCATACAGTACATAACACAATTGCCTTATCTGTCATTGTAATACAACACTAGACAGTCCCGTGAGGGTTATATTCCCCCACAAGAGAATATTTTCCCTCAGTGCTGTGTGCTTTAGGGGAAAATATAACCTCTTTGGGCAAATGTAACTCCTGCGGAGATGTTAACCCATTGAGGATGAGTCCCAAGTATATCATTTGTATATAGATGCCAGCATATCTTCTGTAAAGTCGGCTTCATTAACTGACAATCAATCCCCATTCCTCCTTCAGTATTGATTTGCATGCAGTACGCAGCTCTGTGGATTGCCTTGGGGACTAAAATGCCAGTAAATGTTCACTCTTACCCCCACTCCAGCCCCATAAATATAATATTGTGTTCAATTTCTTGCCATATTTAACTTGTACAGAATTTTTTTTTAAGATTAAAATTCCTATATATTTATGCTTCAACTTTATTTTCTGCTAATTTTTTTTTTGTGTGTATGTTGAATTTTTGCCTGGAAGGCACAATTTAAATAATCAAATCTACATTTAAGGTCTTTTTTTTTCTTTGTAGCTTGAAGCTTGACAATGATTTGTCAATTACAATAATCTATGAAAATATCCCTTCCAGCTCAATTCAGATGGGTCACAATGAACATTAGATTCCATATTTTTTCCTCTGCTGAAATAATTTGCAGTCATAGTAACAAGAATTTCTGTTTCTTTCTTTTTTTTTGAGATGTAGCATTGTTCCTTAACCGTAAAGATATTTATTTAGCTACAGGCATCCATGCTGTCATGTAGGAGCATAATACTTGTCATCAAAGCTTTATGTAACTCGACATATTACTGTAAA
Source organism: Diadema antillarum (assembly GCF_040938485.1). Taxonomy (NCBI): domain Eukaryota; kingdom Metazoa; phylum Echinodermata; class Echinoidea; order Diadematoida; family Diadematidae; genus Diadema; species Diadema antillarum. The sequence continues at coordinate 1,458,177 of NW_027271554.1, forward strand.
ATGCAATGTGCAGAACAAGATGACATTATTTTCAGGATGGGCTATCATTTTTAGGGTGATTCCAATAGTTTAATTTCAAGTTGTAGTGAGAATTTTTTTCAGTGTATCATTAACCTTTGGACTGTAAATATTTATTTTTGTACCATCGTTAACAGTGATTACAGTCAGAGATATTTTCAATATGATTATATAGTATACAAAGGGAAGATTGTAAGAGTGTAGGTGTACAAGTATTGGTCCAGATTACACCTAAGCTTTTTAAAGTTTTTGTTGTTCCAATGCCCCTTCACCTCAGATATTGATGTAGTTGTATTTAGACCAAAATGGAATGTGTAGTTGGACATGGTGTTCTCCTTGCATATAAAATATCACAATTCTCCCTATCGCATATAACCGATATCAAGCGATATCACCTCTCGATACCGATATCTGATCGATCGCTTTTGGGACGTATACTTCCGGTTTTGCGGTTCTGGAAAATCGTGCCAAATATCCTACGTAGTGTAGGATCTTTGATCGTGCATTCCTTTCTGGAAATGTCTTGAACAAATACATGAGTTTGACTTCAGGTCAAAGTGGTCTTTTCTGCAAAACAGATTTTTTCACGCTCCCCGCTAAACTTTGTCTGTTGGGAACTTCACCCACGTCACATCCTTCATCTATGGATATTTTCCATAATTTTGTCATTTGGCATCATTGACCCAGCATTGGACTGCTTTGCAGAAGAATCCCATTTTTCATATAATATGCAAAGTTACAGATTAGAAAATAACTCTATTATTCGTGAGATTATAAAATAGAATTTGATACAATCTATGAATACTAGCTAGTACTTCGGCATTCAATGTGCATAAAAGCGTACACTTACACATCGCACGTTCATAATCGGAAGTTCATATACCAAGAAATAAAGGTAAAAAAATTAGAGCGCCACACACGTTCAGATTTGGAGAGCTATATGCGATAGGGAGAATTCTGCATCGAAATCCAGTAGGATTTTCACAGGGGTGTGCAAATGATGCATTTGCTTCCTTTTCTCCTCCATAGTAGTGTCCTATGTGATATCAAATTGTGTGAGGGGGAAGAAGTGAGAGATATCAATGATGAATAGACATGCTCTCTCACAGGCTGGGAAGAAGCCCAATGCTTTGCAGTTGCCATGGCAACCACAGGTGGAAGCCTGATGGCTCGTCATTGTTGTGATGGAGACAACGGAAAACGCTCGCTTTCCACAAGGGTCGTCGGTAATCACTGCTTTGCAACTCAGTTGCGATAGAAATGCTGTGATTACCGGGAATTATCTCCCACAGTAGACTAAAGGTTTAACCCTAATCGGGCTGGGCTTTTTTTTTTTGCTAGTGGATGCCTTATCTTGGGGGGGGGGGGGGGGGGGAGACATATTTTGCTGTTACTAGAAAAGTTTTAGGCTGACTCTTCTTGGTTTATCAGGTACATCAATTCGGATGTACTCTGTCTTATCGATATTGTCACCACACTAGAGACTTTTCCACTACACAATATAATCAGGGCAAAGAGTGTGTGATATGCATAAATGAGTGTATAATCATATTAAAGACAAAGAACATGATGTAAGTGCTGTGAAGAATGAAGAAAAGAAGAAGAAATGATAACAATCTTACGAGCTTGTTCCAGTTTCGGTTTCATTTTGACTTATCACTCATGTATGCATGTGCATGCCAGTGATCACAGTGGGATGGTATTGAGAACTGCATAGATGCAGAATGGCAGTGTGTACTACACACACACACACACACACACACACACCACCACCACCACAAACAACCTGCCATCTTTTCTTATTGTATGCATTGTGAAGTAAGGAGCTGACAGTAAAGAAAAAAAAAATGGTGTATGAATTACTATTATTTTTTTTTTGTCTTGTGCTCCTGGTGTTGCAGTTATGTATGACTTAACTTTGACAATCTTCGTTATTTTGTGAGATGTCGCCGCTGCTCAATGGGGGGGGGGGGGGGGGGAATGATTGGATAATCTCTTTACTTCTGTGTTCAAAGTGTTGCTGCTGCCACGTATGTTGTCCAACCGCCAACAGTGGTCTTCGTGCCAAAAGCCAGATCTCATTTCAGTTTCAAGTGCACTCGGTTCGATCATTTTTAGTGCACACCAAGAGGGAGGAATGCAACCATAATGGCAGCTTTCGTATCACGTTTAATATGTATGAACATTTTTTTGTTCTTTTTATAAGTGTGTGCATGTATGTATTTTGTTTGTATGCTGGCTGACACAAGCGCACATATTTGACATAACCCAAATTATGTGGAATTTCATGCTTATGGCGTGTATGCAACTTTTGAACTTTTTCTGTGATCGGGGTTGGTCAGACATTCAAATAATGTCTTGTTTATACATATATATATATATATATATTCTTTTCTTTTTGGAAAAAGAAATAGTTGTCATTTCTTGTTTACTTCAGTGCAATCATGAAATATTACAATTCTGTTTGAAATAGGTTAGGTACAGTACAGCCATTGCAAAGAAGATATTTACTGTGTGAAGGTTTGCCTGTAACCTGTGAATGTTTGGAGAATGGAAGCTCATTCAGACTATTATGAAATGCCATTTCATTGCATCCTGTTGCCCTTCATGTGTTCTTTTGCAACTTGAGGTGTGAACTCACCAAGTAAAAACACACACAGTATGGAAGCAGTGATTAACATTGAATGGTTATCATGCAAAAAGCTGCATTCTTCTCCTCATTCGTTGTACATAATCATGAGTGATGTCGGTCATTTCATTGAGAGTAAGCGTGAATTTGAAAACGTCATCAACTCTAGGAGACAGAGAAGCAAATATCATCGATGTCAAATAATCGCCAGCTGTTCGTTTTTCACCGCATGATGCTCTTTATTGACGGAGCAACATTGCATTGTACCTGACGTATGCTATACCACATTATCACACATGTTACTCCCCCTCGAAATTGTGCAAACAGTCGTATTGGATGACTGGTGTACATTTTGAAGACTTGTAAATGATTTTAGAAAGAAAATGATTGTGATTGTGTTGATGCGTCGTAACCAAGAAATTATTTTGTGTCCCTAAGAAAAGAGAAATTAGCATAGTGCCAGCTTTAAAGTTTGTTTCACAAAGAAATGTAGCACACATAACTTGAGTATGGAGAGAACATACAGAATTTTTCCTTCAAAGGGTTGTTGGTGCTATTGAATGAGGTCATATACCAATTCCTTGAAACAGGGAACACAAGAATTTCTCCCTAGATAAGCAAGTCAAAGCCCTTAGATTAAAATAAGATGTTCTATATATTCCTAAGTACAAATATTATCACATTTTCGCATTGCTGTATATGTGTTGGTCCCAGTACCTAGAGGGGACACTCCTTTTTATGTCATTCGTTTGACGTGAAAATGTTTATACAGGGGGGAACAAAACAAACGGTTCTGCCCCCATGTAATAGGATGTTCCACCTGTCATGTTTATCCAAGCACTGAATGGTATCTGACTTTGTCGTATGATATTAACATTACAGTCTGGTGTAACCTTAAGGCTGGTTGAAGTCGTGTGAATAGCTTCGCTAGCTCGTTCTTGTATTATGATTGGACTTTCATTGAAGTTTTGCATTTGAGATCATTTAATCAATATTACTAATTAATGTTAAATTGCCAGTTTTGAAGTATTGCCTTTTTTGAAAAAAAAAATGAAGACTTAAAAGTTTAATGCTGTGGAGGTGTTGTTCTAATGCATGGTTCTTCTATATGACAGAAGATATCTTGGATTGATATTCAGATTTTGTCCTATTGTTGTAATGCTGTAAGCGAATATTATATATTTTGAACATCTGGAACTCTGCATTACTGTTCAAGTATAAGACTTTTGTTAGTCTCTTTTTGTCACTGTGTGGAGTGCACCGAGGTATCCTCTTTGGTAAAGTAATGTAAAGCAATATCAGATTATAAAGTGTTCAAAGATGCACATTATGTAATAAGAGTTCAGCAGCCTTTTCATATAACAATGACATGTGAATATATATATTATGTGTTAGTGTATATTGGTATCACGTGCACTGCATTATGGGTACAATTGTAGCATACTACAGTAGTCAGTTGAAAGGGGATTGTCCAGTGCAAATTGCATATACACTGTGTGGTCATTTACAATTGCACATGCATAGTGGCAGTTTGCGTCCTTGGTGAACTGTACCTAGTGGTGACGTTTCGTGACCCTTTTTTAATCTGGTTTCCCCGAGGACATGCTAATCATGCAAAAGATTATTATATTTTGTCATGATCATTATAAACGTCCTGCATGTGAAGTTAAGTGCCACTCGCTGCGTATGCATGTGTCTGATTATTAATCACAGTCCGCTGAATTCTTCCCAGAATGTCTCTCCAAAATTTGTGGAGTCTGCGTCATATCAACAGCACAAGAACATGCCTGCTTGAAAGTGGCATACTTTTCAAAGTGCTCTCCGATAGAAAACTAATGTGTCCCTTTAATATCCGATTCTCTCTGGACAGGCAGAGAAATGAAGCAATCATAACAATGCATGTCATGCAGAGATACGGTCTGTAATTACAGTACGTAGTGTATGAAACCTGAAAGTAAACTAGGACTGTGTAGCGAACCAAGAAACCGATGATTTATCTGGAGAGTGCACCGGGGTTTCAGTTTCGAGGGAGGATTCACTCACGAGGAGGAAGCTATTAAGGATGAGGTGTGTAGCACAACAGCAAGCATCATGGTTGCCTAAAACCAGGAGGGGTAAACTACCCTTGAACTGTAGCCTCCATTGATGAGATATCCAGGCTAAGTGGCAAAAAAAAAATGGAGCCATTGGGACCAGGGACCAGTGGCTCCCTGAGCGAGTGACGGTACCCAACATGAAGACATCCACCTTTCTATTAAAAAGTGGATGTGTGGGTTTCTGTGTAAGAAAAAGGGAAATCCCCAGAATGTGTTGTACGATGTAGTTTGCATCATTCGAGCCTATGCTTTCCTACACGTTTAAGTCATACAGAGTTTCTCCCCAAGATGGTATTGGGAGTTACTCGAATTTCCACGTACTTGTAGCTCTCGTGTTCGTGGCTGGCTGGAAGACGAGATCCGCCTCGTCTCTTGTTGGAAAATTTTTATTTTTCGATGTTTCCGTTTTATTGTTGTCTTTTCTCCCTCAGCTGAGCCACCAGTGAAAGAATATTGAGGTATTTCACAGAAATAAACAGAAAAAGAAAAAAAAGTTCTGCATGCTTAGTGTGTATCATGGTAATGTGTATATGTGCCTTGGATATATGTGTGTGCATTTGTATATATATATATATATATATATATATACACATGTATATGAAGAGTTTGAATGCAAGAATCATATATATTTATAGAGGAAAATTAATCTTTTTAATGGTACTGCACTCGTTACATTAACATTCTGAAAATGTTACTAAAATTGGCACATATTTTTATCACTTTCTCTTGATCTCTATTTCTACAGGTTCTATCTCAAAAATCTCAATTTGATGAAAATAGATCAATCAAATTTTGAATTACAGCTATCTCTCTCTAATATATATATATATATATATATAAATAAATTGAAACAAGAGAGAGAAAACTGACCAGAAACAAATAATAAATGGCGAAAACTATTGAGCAAAGAAAATGGGTTTTCATCGGGATTCGAACCCGAGACCTTCGGATTACTAGACCGGTGCTCTACCGACTGAGCTATTGAAAGCCCTAGATCGGTGTTCGTCCCAAACCCTTAATTCTCTTTGCTCATGTGGTCAGAAGCTATAGTGTGTGTATGTGTGCCACACACACACACATTAACCTGACATAGACCCGAAGGACGTAAATCAACTTTGGAATAAATGCGAGGGATCACCGAAGCGATGCAGCTTTTTATTTTTTGTAATATAAATTGAAACAAGAGAGAGAAAACTGACCAGAAACAAATAATAAATATATATATATATATATATATATATATATATATATATATATATATATATATATATATATATATATATTTATATATTTATATATACATATAAACATAAGCATGCTAATTACCTTCCTATATGAGGTTCCTCACTACATCAAGTTACAAAAACAAAGAAATGTTATGAATTGGGACCTGCAAAATTACCTTCTGACAGGAGTAACTGTTATATCTGACCTCTTTATAACAAGATTCTTTCTCTCTCCTCTCTCTATATATATACATTTATATGTATGTATGTATGGATAGATAAACAGATAGATAAATAGATGGATAAATAGATACTGTAAAATCAGAGATTGTCGTATGCATGAAACTAATGTGAATTTCGCGAGGAGCCCACTGGTTTTGTCTAAACAATGCACTGAATGCTAGTGGCAATTCAATTCAGCTTTAATTTGTGAAAGTTCAATGCCATGAATGTTTCTAGTTTTACAGTAGATATACATGTGTGTAGATACTTACATGTACATAGATACGTATTGTATATTGTGTGTGTGGGGGAGGGAGGAGGTGTGCATGTTTGTGTCTAAAACTGTGAAAATGGATGACATTAATATACATGTACTTGTCATACAGTACATCCCTATCTGGTCAGTTTTTCAACTGTGATCCACTGCAGTGTGTTACTGTTCCTGTTGCACGTACACAAGTCCCCCGTGAAGTGAACTTTTGCTTTTTGGGGGAAAAGGAAAACTTATCCCTTGGAGAGACGTTAATGCTCTACAATTCAGGGAAACCCTGCAGATGGTGAGCTCGCATAGGACAATGTGACGCTTTTTAAATAAGGAGAATTCGGCAGTGCCGATTTACCATTTCAGTATTTAGCTGGTCTCTCTTTTTTATAGCAAGGCCTTACATGAGGTACATGTACCAGTTATAACAAGGTCAAATTAGTGGTCCTAGCAAAGTTGCTATCTGTATAACAGGATTCCCCTCTTCATACAATATGTACTTTTTAAAGTCATCAGAAAGAAAAGAGAGGTTTTTAAGGTCATATGGATTCCCTTTGCAAACATCACAAAATTTTATGTGGTTGGAAAATAATGTCTCCCAACTTCATGTATGAAAGCGTATGGTACATACACCTCAAGAGTTTGTTTTGTTTTTCTTTCTAAAGAAATGAAAAACTAACCCCATGTCACTTCAGAATATGCCCCCCTTTTTGTACCAAGAACAACAGATGGAATTTTTTAAGGAGGTCTGAATAAATTCACTGGAAATCTACAGTTTTGTTTCCCCCTCCATCACAGAGAAGTTTCCAGTTTTATCATTCTGAGGAAAAAAATGATACCCTCCTCTACAATATACCGGCTTATGAATGGAATCTTGATTTTCAGGGTTTCAAAAGGGACACAAACACCTTATATAACATGAACTATGTAATTCTTTATCTTTTTTTGTAATCCTTTGATCATCAACTAATAAAATAGAGCGTAATATTAAGTGCATTTGAAGAGAATGACAAAGACAATGAGTGTACACCACAATTCCTTTTCACGACGGACTATTTTTAATACTGCCTCCTCATAAACAACTCCAAATACAATGAATACAAGAATGCATTGTTTTCTCTTTTTTTTTCACTTGTGATGCAAAATACTACATTACAAAGGCAACTTTATACACACACCTATACAGGGTTTACAAATAAATTAATATCTAATATCTTCATAACACAATTACAGCATCGCACCGGTATGATGCAATGAATGTTTCCCTGTTAGAAACTTGGTGACAAGAATAAGATATCAGTAGTCTTTCCAAACTAATATTTTTTTTCTTTTACTTTTCATGAGACGCGCTGTATAATTATAATGGTGAATATGCCATGACAACACATGTCATTATGAACCATCACATCACAACAAAAACTAGAAGATGTGTAAGTACAAAATGCTGCATACTTGTCGACGGGGGGTATTTATCACAATGTGAGTAACGGAGGATTTTTTTTTCATTCTCATCACAATGATTTAATACAGAAATACACCAATGGCACCACTATATCAATGGGTAGATGTTGCTGTATTATCGTCCTATTAATAAGCTAGTTTGTAGGACTTCTGCTCAGAAGTTACCGTACACATCTTGGTCCGGGATAATGGGTGATGGCACAACACTGCTTTAATACATTCTGCACAACCTTCAGTTCACAACACCACAGTTTCATCACAAGAATAGACCCACTTTTGACATATAGCTACCGTTCAGTGGGAACACACAGCCTAATCTCAGTGGTACAGAAAGCCCACATAAGCAAAAAAACTTCAGACTATGCCTTGGGATCAAAGAGGAAAACTACTTTGAAGGGTTTTGCTGTGAAAACATCCCAAACAGCTCCCAGTTTTGTATCACTTTGTTTTAGATCTGAAAACCTATAAGGAAATTGCTCAGTACTAGCAAATTTTGAATACTTTATAGTGATTTTTTTTTTCACAAAAGCTATGATCTTTATTACATGCGGGACAACTAAAAATCCAACTTACTCTCTTGACAACGTAGCTCGAGAAACCACAAATTTACATACATGTGCATGAAATTGTTGCAAATTTTACAAGGAGCCAAGATTAGCGAAATTAAAATGCATGTGAAAGTTTTTGTCTTCACAATTCAGCGAGTGCCACTCGCCAATTCGCGAAAGTTTCACGCCACGAATAAGGCCGTCGGCTTCTACTCGTGAAAGTTTTATGATGCGAGTGTTTCTGGTTTAACAGTATTTCTTTGGCCTAATGAAACATTTTACTATAGTATATTGAAGTTTGAAATCAACACAAATACAAAAGGCAGAAACTTGGGACACTGATTTTGGATTGACATACACATAGTAGGCCATTTGTCCTGTCTTGTTTGAAATAAATGTGGCCATGAGAAGACACATCATTCCTCCATGGACTTGTAGAGTGCAGAGATGGTTTAAGCTCTGAGATGCGTTTCTGTCGTCAGTGGGATACTGCAAAGGTGTGCCGAAAAGCTGCGCCAGCCCTTGCCATCTTATCTACTTTAAAGGGGAATTCCAGACGATTTTCATAATTTTGAATCGTGTAGTACATAAATCAATAGCTCCATGTATAGATTTGTGGAATTTATTGTGGTTCTTGAGCAGAGAAACAATACTTTCAAAAACCTCAAACAAATTACACTGAACTAGGATGATGACATAGGAGGTTCACATATTTCAGAAATGTAGCAGTGTAATTCCATTACAATACCACTTGCTTGCGAGTTCACCTGTGTATAATCTATGCATGCCTTCTTCTTTTGTTCTGCTTCCTTGAGCCCCAACTCATGTATTCTTGCAGTGACTCTGCTATGTCATCATCCCTGTTCACTGCAATTTGTTTTAAATTTCGAAAATATTCTTATTCTTCATGCCAATTATGATAAATTATGAAACTCTGTCATCAGTACAACTAATTTACAGTTGTTCAAAGGTCAAAATCTGAAAATCATCTGGAGGTCTCCTTTAACAATCGGCTACCTTGGTACACTTTCAGGTCTTTTACGATAACAGACTGGTTTAAACGTAATATATTCACAGTGTGCGCTCACCAATATGCCAGAAACTTGACCAACAGGAAAAAAAAAACAATATGACACATGCAAATTGGATTCCATGTATTGAAATGCACTGAGAATGTACAGATAGAAGAAATAGCTCGTTAGTACATCCTTTAAAAAAACAACAACAAAAGTGCCCATGAATTTGAATGCATGAGTAAGCCCTTTAACCTGAATAATGCAACTTTGAAGTATTTGGGCAATGTTGAGAGCAAAATGTACATGCATATTTCTCTGTCAGGCTCTGGTGCGATCTACAAGACATACACAGCATATCATTAATATGCTTGTACACTACAGTATACGGCAAGAAAGTTCTGCATGGAGCAGCCTACTCCTGGGTCATGCTGCATAAAAGTTGGGATCAAACATAAGTCAGAAATCAAACACAAGTCTCTGAATATTCAATTCTGATTGGCTCATACATGACTTATGCTTGATTTTCATACTTAATATCTTTGATTGCATGTTTTTATGCAAGAGGGCCCTGGTATTTTTCTTTACATACATTTGCAGCAACAGCATTTTGTCCGGGTGGGGGTGGAAAAAACTTGGTATGGGCTGGTCCAATTCATCACAACAAGCTCCTAAGTTACCTTTATGCCTTTTACTACGTACAGCACACATACATGTACACATGCCATTTCTTTTCAAATTGTGATGGATGGAAATATGACTATTTGCTTTTCTTTTTGGTCTTCCAGTGAAGCGAAGCTAAGAGATACTGCGTACTTTGCCCATGGAAGTGACACCAACACGCTCTTGTGCCCCGTACAGCATGAACTCGTCCAGACTGGACGCTGCACATCCCAACTGGCCAAAACAATATGAACAAACCACAAAAATGGTGCCAAAACCAAATAATACCAAACTTGATTTGATGCACAGCACACTCACAAGCACATCTTTTTTTCATGTTTCTCACTTTTTTCATCTTGTTTTTTAGATTGTACAGGTGACACACTACATTACAACAACAGATGCCTTTAATACACACAGTAAATCTCTCTTCCAGCATAATGCACACCAGACAATATATACAGTTTGCGTTGCAGAAGACCATAACAAACTACAGGTGTCACAGTGTACACAAATATGTACATCCAGTTTTTGGTGACCTTCTTGCAGGCAAGTTTTTTTGTTTTAAAAAAAAGTGACATTTTCTTCTCTCTCTCCCGCATGAGATCAAATGAATTCTCACACTTTTATTGCAGTTAGTTCAAAATCATAATGGACGCAATTCTGAGCTGTACATGAACTTTCTTGTAAAACTTTCCGACATATCTTTAAACACATTTCATGGAACGTACCACCACAAATGATCTCTGTGGTACCCACACCTCACAGATGGTCACAAGAGAAAAACACCAATATCACTTGAATAAAATAAAAAAACAGATATTCCTCTATTTCTCTCCCACCACCCTCCACCCCCCCCCCCTTTCCCCCGACATGGCGGGAATGTAATGAGGAGCGCAAAGCCACATGACTTTCACAACCACGATTCTAATAACCCTTTGGCACCCGAGATGTTGTAATTTCTCATGGAGCCATCACTGGGCACAACCGATTCCCCAAAAAGCATTGCATTTTAAAGTTCCCACAGCCACAATTGCACTTGACAAATTCTCAAGACCAGCTACTGTGTCCTCGCGTTTGGACGGGAGAAGATAACAACACAAATCCAATTGTTCACTGGCCCCCTTCACACTGTAACCCCACAGGAAATACAAAGACATCGCAACACCAATCTCTTACCATTATTGCCAATATATTGAAAATGTTATGCAACACCATCCCAACCTCTCATTCACTTCATTCTCTAGATTTCCCCTTCCAAATTCCGGCATGATGCAAAAATAGGTGAATATATGGACATCAGAGAGAATTTTCCATTCACAGTTCTGGTGAGCAACAAAAACCATCACATCACAAATATCTTGTCCTTCTTTTCTGATCATAATTCTGTTCCATCCGCTCTGTTTTGTACCAATAATAGATTGTCCAAGGCCTGCTACTTCTACGAGATGAATTAGAAAAGTTTTGAAAGAAATAAAAGGTACATGTGGTCATAGAAAAGTTTTGAGAGAAATCATAGGTACGTTTGATAGCGTGTCCCAAACAGATGAAGACTGCATATTGAAACTGAAGTCTTTCCTTCAGAGATTAATAGTATTTCATTTGTTTAATTATCTTCTTTCTTTTTTTGTGTGAGAATGCCTGTCTTCATTCTGTTCTGGAGAGATCATCAAACATTTCTCATAATTTTTCCTTCAGTTTGAGTTAACAGGATGACTTTTGAACCATCTTACATTATAGTTTATTTGTGCCACTTCTCTAACAGCAGGGCACATTATGGGGTTTTTAGACCAAAGGAACAATTTTATCACAACCTTGTACATGTGATCTTGCCTACGAATACATGGCTGCTATTGGCTGATGGCATGGGCTTGAATATTTGTTTTGTCCCTAGCTTGTAACATTCATATCATCATAGTCAAGTGCAACAGAGTAAAGATCATGAACAATGCACTGCATTAACACACACACACACACACACACACACACACACACACACACACACACACATATATAAACATTTTTCAAAAGTCATCGACAACATTCCTTCACTAATAAAGAAGTGATAATCCTTCATGTGAAATGATTTGAGTGCAAAAAAAAAAACAAAAAAACAAGAATACTCTCAACTGTCAAGATGGGAAATATATCTCACAAAAACGAATGAAATTTAAATGAAATGAAGAACAAATGAAATTCAAACACTCCACCAACCCCCTGATAATACATGTAACTCTACCACAATAAATATACTACACAGAATTTACTACACACAAATACAATATGCTGAATAGAAATAAATAGAGGCAGGAAAAACAAGAAATGAATACACAGTTGTTCAAAGGTGTCATCTGGAGGCAGTGCTAGTAGAGAGAGAAATGCAGTAAATTATCAACAAGAGCAACATGATATCTACGACATATGGCACACAGACAAGCATGTTTAAATTTAGTAGTGAAAGCTTCCTGTGAAGGACAGATCTTTTTAGGTCTACCAGTGGTCCTCTTCTGCAATCTCGCCCTGGATTTGATTGGTTGGAAGTTGGCTTGGAATGTTTCTGGTTGGAATCGTCGATTGGTCCTCCACCATTGTTTAATAAACTCAAAAAGAACTAAAAGCTGATGTTGTGACTTTCAAAAGTTGTGTATCCCTTTTGCAAACATCACAAAATTTTGCATCATTGAAAAATAATATCTCCAAACATCGTGTATGAAATCTTACAGGAATAAACCTCAGTCTCTGATAAAGAAACAAAAAGCAAATCCCATGTCACCAGAGAATACTCTCTCGTTTTGTACTGATAATAACTGTTTTTCCAGGTCTGCATAAATTCACTGGAAATCTTTGTTTCCCCCGACATCATACTCAAGTTTCCAGTTTGATCTTTTTTTGGGAAGGCCTGAATTAGCCACCTCTATTATGTAAGGATGCTAACTTTCAGGGTTGGAAGAGGGACACACACACTTCAAATGAAAAAAAAAATCAAAGTCAAATTTGGTTATCAGAGAGAAATTGTCTGTAAGAGGTGAATATCAGCAGTTTGAATCACCACCTGCCAGACATAAACATATTACCCAGAGCTCCAAACAAGCATATCTCCAATATTAGTTTTGCTGAAAAAAAAAAAAAAAGAAGCTAAAAATCACCTTCTTTTTACCACATGCTGACAGTAAAGCTCACGTTCTAGCACAAGCATCAAATGTTTTATCTCTGATGACAATTTCTCACAGAGTATTACAAAAAATGTGCATCATATCTGCACCGTGATGTCAATAAACACATCACACTAACGAGCCTGTCAGTAGACCTTAGAAAGAATCAATCATAACTTTCACAATACTACATATCAAACATGCTTGAAAGAACAAGCACCCAAATTCTCTCCATAAATGTATGACGTAGAAACAATGGCAGACTATATAACCAAATCTGATGCACAATCAATCACACCTTCATTGGCCAAAATTCTTTTTGAGTATGGGTTTGGTTTGGTGAGGATTATAAAAACTAGGGCAAGGGGGTGGAATGGGGTACAATTCCGGAAACAGTATGATTTCTTTCCTTATTTACTTGTACTTTTTTTGTCAATTTTTGTCAAATATAAAATGGATAAATGTAGATCATATGTAGGAATCTATACATCTTCATAATATGAGTATCTTCTGCAATATGAGAATACAAAATCAGTTGAACGGAGATAACAGGCATAAATCGCTATAGCTTAGCCTGTACATCTTCCGCAAACATGAAGTGTGTAGTATCAGTAATAAGAATACATACTCTTGCAAGCTAATAAGACTTGCAGTGTGACATCAATTCCGCATGACGTGTCCCTATGCAGTTAAGTACGCCGAACGGGAGGAAAACAAAAAACAGAAAAGAATTCCTTTTGAGTGGAAACCGTAAGTACGTGTGAAGACACACTATCAAAATGGCACCGTTTCAATTTCTATTCAAGTGAAGCATAGGGTGGACACACACCTATCAAAGGTTTTTGGCAAATATAAAGTATCATAAGTACAAACACAATAAGAATGAAATTCTTGAGAGCCCCGACCACCACAAAGTCGAGGCTATCTTACAGACCAGACTAGAAATTCACATTGAGGTTGGTCCTCTAGCGTATGGAATGCCAACTTGTGACCTCATCATTTTGTACAATTCTGTAATACATACTTTGACAACACAACTAAAACTGTCTCATGCAGAATCATGATTACCATGACAACACGCGCTGTTTGTCTGTCGATTTGTTTCATAAGTACAGAATCACGACACAAAAGTGAGAGGCTGAGGTCATCCCTTGCAAGTCAGAAAAATGAAGTTTTAACGCAGTCATGATCGATGAAACAAGTTATTAATAGCACACTGTTGATCTCAGACACCAAAACTTTAAGTCTGTTTTATACACTGTCTATCCCAGCTGGCCTTTCCTAGAGTGGTTAATGCCGAGTTTGCTTTGACTACTCACCCCTCCCTATACGCCCATGAATATGCAATACCGAATTAGCATAAACTTCAGAATCCAGACGCATTCTCTTCTTGACATTGGAGTTATGTTTCTTCTCTGAAATGATTTTGATATATCTTTAAACCAAGCACACAACAATTATGGCAGCATGAGTACTTTATATGCATGTTAATAGCTAAAATAACCCCAAACAATGATATGGCTACAGAAGGCGCGGTCAGACAGGCAAAAGATCGAGAAGTTTAAGCTCGCGAAGTTTGGGCCATTCGTACGCGCGCAAGAAAGAGTGCCCCGTCCAATGGCTAGTGATTGTGATGTAACAATGCACATCTGTACATGACAATGGCCTCGCGCTTCGGAGACACCGCCCACAAACAGATCGAGAAGTTTCGCGAGAAATTTCGCAGGAAGTTTGCGGTCACACTGGCAAAACTTCGAGATCTTAAAGATCGCGATCTTAAACTTCGCGATCTTTTGCCAGTCTGACCGCGCCTAGAGATGCATAATTTATCCACAAGAAGGGTTATAGTGCCAAGGAAGTAAGAGGGGCTAGAAGCTACATGTATCTTTGGACAATATGGGCAGATGAAAAGCCAAGGTGCAGTCTATGACTTCTGACCTAATAAGCTGCCAGCTGGGCCCTGTTGCATATTAAAAGTTGAGAACAAATGCAAGTCAGAAAATCAAACATAAGTCTCTGAATACTCAATTCTGATTGGCTGATACCAGACTTATGGTTGATTTTCTGACTTATGCTTGATTGCATCAGGGCCAGAACAGGCATTTGAGGAAGAGCCCCACAACACACACTCAACAGGCAAGGTGCCCATTCATATTTTTTTTCACTAGCCCAACAGTGACTTGCAGTAGCCCGGGGCAAGTAACATGTGGCCTTGCAGTGCCCTAGGACAAGATTTCAGTCTGCAACAAGCTGATAACATCTACCCTTGGTGTGACAGAGAGAGCACTCTCCTTTCATTATTTGACATTCTTCCAGCGCAATTAAATTAGATGCATTTCCAAGAAAGTGTCAATTGAAGGATTAAGTACAAAGTGGATCTAATTGAAGCAAGGTGGAAATTTTCAAATTTGAAACTAAAACGGCATAAAATCACCATCTTTAGTTTGATGAAACACAAAGGTAAACAGGTCTCAAATTGCAAACAGAAGCAATTGATCAAGAGGTGATATTCCTGAATATAATTCTTTTCTGTCACTTTTCACTGCTTCATATGATCTTGGTCATATTCACCTCAGCACTATGAAGTAACTAACACTGGCCAGATAACAACATGGTATACATCAAAGATTCTGGCCCCTACTTGTTCATAATTCCCAAATGATGTAGTGAAAAAATCCATTGCTTGATAAGCCTTCATACATTGTACCTTTAATAATCGCATTTTGCAGGATTTTAAAAACAATAATGCCAAGATCCCAAGATAAAGAAAGTTATTCTTACCTTTTACTCTTGTAAAAGGCTACAAATTGCTAAGTATTTGCATTACTTTTTGGCCAATTCTTTCCCCTTGAATAGAAGTGAAAGAAAAAGAATGGGGGGGGGGGGGGGGGGGGGGGGAGTAATAAGAGTCAGATAGACCAACCGGCAAAACAGTATAACAGTAATATATACAATCTTTGTAGATTGTAGAGCAGTGGAATTATGAGGTCCATTTTGACAAGACGATCAGTTTTGGGAAAGTCTACAGCTGACTGGTAAGGACGCCGCACCAGCAGATGTGATGCTTGGGACAAAAACGCAGGCTGGGAGAGAGTCAAAGGTTATGCAAGTTTACATACTTTGTCATTTTATTCCTATCTGTTCACAAACATCTGGTGCTTAGCCAAAACCTCGGGGGGAGTGGCCTGTGTCTGACTCAGACATATCAAAGTTCGCAGTTGCACATCACCACCTGTGAAATAAGATGGCTGACCTTACATGTGTCTTAATCTAAAGGATTTCATTTGTTTGGCCACAGAAAATGTGTGCATGCATCGTCTGAGTCTAACACTGGCAATGCCTTTCTGCTTTTAACACTCACAAACTAGCTTGAAAAAAGCAGGTAGAAAAAAAAAATGATATGAATATTTGGCCTTATTCTACTGTGTGTGGCAAAAAAAAAAATATATATATATATCTTGATTATGTCTTACTTGCAAAGCATCACACTGTTACAAATTTTGTAGCATTATTGTGACAAATACAAAAATGTTAAACTATTCCAAGGGGACAAGATATCTCATCAGATAACTGTATCCATGGCAAAAATACAAACAAACCAACAAACTGTTTTTCCACCTTAATTCCTGCTGAAGGAATGAGTATCAACTGCAAGTGCAGCCCATCATTTTTTTTTAAATCATCTTCTCCCTTATCAGCCCCCCCCCCCCCCCCCCCCCTCCTGTTTTCCCATTTCCAATGCTAGGAGGCAGAGACGGGTGTAGTTTGTGTTGGAACTGAACACAACTTAGGGCTGCACAAACACACACCAGAGAAAGGTTCACCATTCTCATCCCCCATCCCCATCCTCCGCCCCTCCCTTTCCCTCTCCCCATCCACCAATACTAAACCAGTGTTCCTCATGTCGCGCTCATATGACTGTCACACTCAACCAGTTGGGGGGTGAGTAAAAAAAAAAAAGCAGTCAACACGCAGACTGGTGAACAACCACAAACTCTGGACAATCATTGGTGCATTCATGTGAGTGATACCAACACATATTTGATGACAATCTGCACAGGAGTAGAAGAGTTGGTGCCTGTCTGTCCAAAGTCCACTCCCTTTTCTGCCACCATCTTTCCTTTTCCTAAGAAAAGCAAGAAATGTTTGTGCAAAGGTCTCGGACAACTGACCTCCGATCATTGATGTATCCATGTGCGTATCCAAGAGAGTCTTCATCATACATCAAGATGTGAGCATCTACCTTTTCACTTTTTAACATTAGCATGTGACTTTCATAAAAATCACTGCTGCTTGTTAACAGTTAGACTGGTACCACTATCTTGTCTTCCATCATGATCCATGCCAGGTAGTCAAGTCAAGTCAGCGTGGTTGAGAGATGGGAACGCGCACCCTGCAACAACTACCCACTCAGGATGGAGACTGGTTATCCCATGTTGTCCAGGACAGTCTGTGCAAGCTGCTTGAGCTGCGCCGAGTGAGAAGAGGTCAGAATGGTGTCCACCAGCTTGGGGAGAGACGATTCCCCGAACGCCGTCCTGAAAGCTTCCGCTGTAGGGAGGGGATGGCAAGAAGAAACTTGAAATTAAAGAAATGAAGCAAAAAACATTTTCCTATCAATGAGACAAGAGTAGACTGGATACATCAGTTGCAATCATCATTAGCACAATTATCACCATTTATAAAACTTATTACAAACTATAAGCACCACCACGTCTGACATGATCATCACCCTCTTACCAGCATCACCACAATTTATGTTAATCATCAGCAACATCATTCTCATGACTATCACCATGATAATATCTATTGCCTTAATCATTATCTTCTTCCTCATCACGTCATCATTATCACCATTATCATATTCATTGTCACCATTAGAATCATCCAACTGTTGACACAGACATTATCGTCTTCATTATCATTGTCATCACTGTCACCAGAAACAGAGACTTTCCTATCAATGAGACAAGTACAGATTGGATACATCAGTTGCAACTATCATCATCACCATCAACACCGTCATCATCGCCATCATCACTATCACCATATCCTTATCACCATCACCACCATCACATCGCCATCATCATCACCATCACCATATCATCATCACCATCATCATCACCACCATCATTACCACAGTGATCACCACCATCATTACCATCATCACCATCACCATCACCATATCCTCATCACCATCATCATCATCATCACCATCATCATCACCATCATCATCACCATCATCATCACCATCATCATCACCATCATCATCACCATCATCACCACCATCACCATCACATCCCCACCATCATCATCATCACCATCATCACCATCATCACCATCCACATCATCGTCACCATCATCATCACCACCATCATCATCATCACCATCACCATCACCATCACCACCATCATCATCATCACCAAGCTCATTACCATAATGACCATCACCATCAGCAATCACCATCATCATCACCATCATCATCACAATCATCATCACCATCATCATCACCATCATCACCACCATCACCATCACATCCCCACCATCATCATCATCACCATCATCACCATCATCACCATCCACATCATCGTCACCATCATCATCACCACCATCATCATCATCACCATCACCATCACCATCACCACCATCATCATCATCACCAAGCTCATTACCATAATGACCATCACCATCAGCAATCACCATCATCACCATCACCATTATCATCACTATCATCATTCTCTCTATCACCTCTGAGCAATGCATGTATGAGTGTCTTACACTTGAGGAGGTGGACAATGGTCCAGAGAGAGATGTGGATGAAGCCGGCGTCCGAGCTGCGGAGGAAACGGGTCAGGTACTTCTGGAGCATGGAGATGTTGGCAGATATCAGCTCGGGGGGCAGGCCTGGCAAAAGATACAAAATATGAAAGCTGTCAATGGAAAAGTTTCACTGGTACAAGTATGTTAGGAAGCATCATTAAGTGTCTCAACATGGCTGGAAAGGAACTGTGTAAGATACAAATATGTGACCCGCTACAACAAAAGGATCTGAAAGTCGAAGGAGGTGGATTTTCTGAAAATGACATGACATTATTCCCTTACTCTTCTGCCGTAATTTCATATATACAATGTAACACAACTCATAAAATTCATCGGTTGCGGAGATATTGATGATTTTATGAGAGCACGTCGAGCGGTCTAGGAAATCAGCATTTTGAGAAAACCGCCTTCAAAGTTTCTTTCTGATGCAATCGTGATCAAGGGGAGGTAAGACAGTTTACACCTCTTGACAATAGGTCTGCTCATAGCAACCTCCACAATGTTCAATCAAGCTTAGCACCAGCAGTTTACACACGACCAATCAGCAAACAGGATGCCACGCACTGACCAATAAGATCACTCCCTCGTTGCGAGGGGCAGAGTCTATCTGCAGCGTTAAATAAAAATCTTCGGCCAAGTTTCTGTTCCGTTGCATGTTGGAAAATCATGGCTCAGAAAAACATCAATTTCTCACCTTTCCTTTGATCATTTAAGCTTCAAAATTTCGGTAGATGATAGACAAAACATTAGACTACATTATCCTGAAAATAGAAATTCAATTATTTTGACAAATTCTGACGATCTGACTTCAAACTCGATTTTCTCTGCTCAGCCATCAGCAACTTTCAGATCCTTTTGTCGTGGTGGGTCACATATCATCATCACTATCATCATCCTCAAGTCATCATCATTATCGCTATTATCATTACTACAACTACTCCCCTTACTATTGCCTCCATTACCATTAATACTACTATATCATTGCTCTGATCATTTTCATCATCATAACTGTGACATCAAGTATATTTCAGCTTTAGATTTAAGATACAGATTGTCAATAGCTTTCGTCCGTTTCCTCATCCCCATAAGCAAGAACATGCGCGGAGCACTGGGCTGAACGGACATGGTGCCAGCTGCATAGTGACTCGAGAAGGAGAATTAATCAACTGTTTTATTGTCATATTGTCACAAGCCTACCACAATGAACAAGGAGTCAAAAGTGCATAACCTAAATCACCTCCTCTCTCACAGATATGCATTACACACAAATACACAAAATGGGACAATGAACAATATACAGGATATGTTATTTATGGAAATGGAAACGTGTGAAACAATAAAAGTATTTACAGGAAAATGACCTTAGTGTAAAAATAGTAAAGTGCACTTGGACTGTGTTGAAGAAATCAGTATGCTTGGTTCAGTCGCTGTTAGCAGTATTCTTTTGAGAACAAATGTGACAAAAGTGTCATTGTTCTTGTTTAAAGATGTTTGGAAACCATGAGGGGAAATGAGTCTCTGTTTAGAATGATGATGTCCATGAACATAGGCAAGGCTAAGCCGACTGAATCATCTGGGTTGTTTAAACAAAGTGTGGGAATGTCCTGAAGGTGAGGGGAATATTTTTGTGTTTTTACGACACCTTGAAAACAAAAGGGTCTCTGTTCAGAATGATAATGTCCATGAACGTGAGAAAGGCTATGCCCACTGAATCATTCACAATGCAGCTTGTTGAAAAAGGTGAGTCAATGTCACAAAGGTGAGAAGAATATTATTGTGTTTGTTCTTATTTCTTCAAATTCTAGTCATTTCTTTGACAGCATGCAGTAGCATATTTTAAAACCTTTGTGTGCCCATGTGCTCAGCGTAACTTGCCAGGCATTTTCATTGTCATTTAGTAAGCCATCAAAACTTAGCTTTATAATTGTAAAGTTAGCAAAGTGGATGGTGATTTGATTTGGGTTTATAGGTGGTTGGATGGTGTCGTATTTGTGCTGAGAAGTGGCCATTTTGGGTCAGGGAGCCTGGCAAGAGGTTAGGGTTGGGATGGGTGGAGGATGGGTTTGATGGGGGAGGGTCGATGTGGATGTAGTGGGCTAAATAGATGTTGGGGTTGTTAAGGGGGATGGGTAATGCCATGACTGAGCAGGGTGGTGGTGGTGGTTGGGGACAATGGTGATTGGGTGAGGTGGTAGATGGATAATGTGAGTTTTGGGTTGGGTAATGAGTTGACAAACAGTTGAATTGTGCTGGATCAGGCTGATCTTGCAGAGGTTGGGATAATGGGAGAGGATGAGGTTTGACAGACAAAGGCCTCATTTTAACGCCCAGGATCAGGGTAACTTTGAAGACATTATCTGGCAGAATGATCTGGCAGGTGGGGAGAAGGCTAACACAAACACCTGCTCACCACAGAACAGCTAACGAGGGCAAGTTTTGAGGTAAAGACGTCACAGTCAGTTCATCATCATCACATTCACCTGTTTACTTGACAGGGCAACCAACATCGTCATCTTGTGGTTACCTGAAGGATGGTTTGGCCTTATTTACCCAGGATAGCCTCCCTTTGAAGCTATCAGCACCCTTCCCTGCAGGCAGCTGCTAGTATCAGTACCCTTCCTTTAACCCACTGAAGACTGGTCCCGAGTATACTCGGGCAATTGTCTATGGGAAATGGATGTTACAGCAAAATCAGCCCGTCCTCAGTGGATTAACCAACGCTTAACACTGGCGATGGTCCCAGACTGGCGAAAGTCACGGATGGACTGGTAACTTTTCAAGAATCGCAACAGTTACTGGTCCGACATGACCGTTACAACAAAAAATTATGATAACATCATTGTTGAGCCAGTCAAACCAACAGAACAAGACCGGTAAATTTTAGGATCCCACCAGTAAAAAAATGGAAAAACTGGGTATCTACTGGTCCAACAAAGATGGGTTGTACTAGTAGAAAAGGGGTTCTAGTGTGCAGCCCTGCTTTACTGCAACAATCATACCAACATCATGGTCAGCATGAGTATTGCAGGTAGATAAAAAGCCCGAAACTCAGTGATGTATGGATAGGGCAGGAATTAAAGTTGGGATCTCTTCTTGTTTGAGACTCCCATAACTCTCTCTATCTCTGTACGGCATCCAACTATTCTATTGTAAGTTCGATGTATTGAGTGGCCCATATTCCTACAAGCTTGTCTTCTATATGGGTCCCTCTTTTCCATTAACGCAATTATTTTGAACGATCAGTTCCATATATGCAATTCTTTTGTTGTAATACAATGTGTTTTTTTTAATATGTATCGATAACAAACGTGTGTTATTGGAAATAAGATTTATTTGAATTGAATTGAACAGTATTCCCTCTTCCAGTACATAAATCTAGAACTACACGTTTAGAAGAGTTACCATCCCTATTAGCCCATCTTGGGAGTTTGAGTCAGAATTTGGCAACTAAGACGTAGACTGTCCATGAACCTCGGCTGAAAACAAAGAATGAAAGGGGCACACAAGCAAAAGACTGGGTGTGGCACACAAAACCAGCTCATCATAACCTACCAGTCAAGGATACAAACTTTGATGACCCATTTTACTCTGTTTTCCGATTCTCATCTCTTATCATATCTCTGCACATCATTGGCACTGTTTTTTTCTTTTTTTTACTTTAAGAACAAAACAAGAAGCGGTTGATAATATCAACCGACTGAAATTAGATAGTCAAGAGTGTGTACTGATCGCCCACTTATTTGTTTCGTATGTGTCAATCATGCATATCAAAAGGTTTGCAGCGAAAAACAAATATTGCTGCTCCATTGTCAGCATTACAGTAGACGGCATGCTATTGTTAAGATAGAGAAATATGGGTAATATCTGTCAATACAATGAATAACTCCCCCTCCCCCCCCCCCCATAAAAAAAAAAAAGAGAGGAAAAAACTACTATTGGCCTATTGTGCAATTTTGTAAAACTTGAGAATGATCCAGGCATCTTTGTGAAAGGTGCCAGGAATGTGAAATCAAAGCCTAGAATAAGACCTTGACATGTAACAGGGGTTTAATAAACACCATGATTATTACTCAGGTTTTTACTTAATTAACCCCTGTGTTTAAAACACAAATGTGTGATGTCTGCTGTTATCATGTCTGCTAAAGCACAGACTTTTCCTACTGATTAAGATGTCCCAAAACTCGTTGAAATGTGAGAGAATGATGCCAGACAAATGATGCATGGGTGACAGTGCGTTAGTGGAGATGCAGTGCACTGGAGGGTATTTACAATGGTCTTCTTTTCTTTTCTTCTCGAGTCACTACACAAGTCCTGTCCAGTGCAGAGCGCAGGATCTGGCTTTGGTGTTGAAAGTCTCCAGATCATTTACAATGGTGCAACATGCGCAAGGTGCAGCCAACAGCATGTTGCATGATTTGTGAATACCTTTGATTTCAGTTTATTTATTTTATATATTTTTTATATTCTTATATATGTTTTTGTTCATTTATCTTTTATTTTTTCTTCATATTCCAATGTTCTCACATCTACTCATGTAAAAAGTCTGTAATTCAGCCTGCGGGCTGCTAGAGATGTTGCTTAATAAAAAATACCTTTTCATTCATTCATTTAATGTCACAAGCTTAAACCTGTGCAATATTTGTTACAAAAATAGGTCGATGAACTATCATGTCAGCTGGAAAACTCTTTGATCCCTCTTTCATCAGCTGTACAGACGACCATGTGAATCAAAGCAACTAATTGGGTTACTCTATAATCTTCCAGTGGAAGATGTGTAGTGCAGTTTGGTTTCTCATTGCTGTGCACTTTTTGCACTCAGGTGCTTTTTGGCACAAAAAAAAAAAAAAAAAAAAAATGAAGAAGGCACTCATGACTCATGTCAGCATTTAGGGTTGGCTACATTCTTGTACCAATTCTATAATATTCAATTATTTCACCCCGTCATATTACAATAGTCTTGATGTGGGACTGTTACATCTTTAATGAAACTTTTAACCCGTTGAGGACGAGTCCCGAGTATACTCGGGCAAGTGCTTATGGGAAATGTGTGTTGTAGCAAAATCAGCCCGTACTCAACAGGTTAATGGGATTGTCTACTCAATAGTACATAATATTAACCCATAGAGGACAAGCAGACTTGATTTGCTATAACATGCATTTCCCATTGACACCTCTCTGGTATACTCAAGAGTAGCCTTCAATGGGTTAAACAGAGTTTAGGGAGACATTGGTCTGATGTCACAGATATAATACAACAAATTGAAACTAAAGTGCACTAGCCCTAGAAGGGTAAGGGTGACAGTTCACATGAACTCTTATAACTTCACAGCCCAAGTGTGGTGCCCCCTTTTGGTCACTCACTGAATAACGCCAGCTGCCCGATGGTTCCAGCGCTGTTGTACTGCACATCCCGACTGGGCGAGCACGCGGCCAGGTTGACCAGACGACTGAAGACCCGTCCGTCACCAATCCCCAGGAGCACTCGCTTGGCCTCGTCTGGAACACAGCGCAAACAATTGAAAATTTTTATGATCAGGATGGTTTATCGCAACTGATTGGCTAATTGCCCAATGTCAACATAAATGAACATCAATCATTGGGTGTTTGAGTAGCAGCCATGATAGAGAAATCCTGAGCACACATACTTGGTTAACACTCAAACCAACAAGAGTACAAGAGTATGTATGCCTGTGATATTTCATTATAGCTCAAACACTGAATAATAGGTGTTCATTTACATCAATGTGGGGCAATTTGTCAATCAGCTCCAATAAGAACAACTCGACACAAGAATTACTACCGGTAATTATTCAAAATTAGGACGGTTTATCGGACAACATGGCAAATTCACAGCATCATGAGAAATTACATAGTCTGTAATTACAAATGTACATGGTCATACATAGCTTTGACCATAATTTTAAAATAGTGACATAAGTACATATCAATAAAGGAGCACGTTTGAACAGGGAACCCAAGTCTTACAATACAAATGGCAAGCCTGTAGATAGATAATTAGGAATGTAATATGTATATAATGAATTGACACGGTGACACAAGTACGTGTACAGGGCAGTCAAACTTACTCAGTTCTACAGGTCTCATGGCAAACTCAATCCTATGATCTACACGACTTTGCCGTAGTGTAACTTTCATCTCTTCACATATTGCGCATATTGCACAAACTGTTAATCTATTGATTCGCACAATTTGCAATCGTGTGAAAACTATGTACTGCACAATGCCCACAGCGTAGCAAAGTGCAAAGATGCATCCATGGACTGACTTGTTACTGACTCAAATATCATCAAATCACCTTAATTTTCATCTCTTCAAATGAGACCACAAATTGACGTTGCAGTTACAGGAAAGAGAGATATTGTAGTTACAGAATTCTTCTTCTGCTTCATGATCACTGAAAGAACTTTGTCCTGTGAGGTAATTTATTTGACAGTCTCTGGCTGCATTTATCAACTTTCCCCTGTTTAAACGGCTTTCAAAAGCTGTTTCCAAAGCCCTTTCCAAAGCCGTTTCCAAAGCCCTTTAGAAACGGCTTCCAAAATAGTTGCGTTTATCAACTCTTTGCAAACACAATAACTGGCCTGTCACTGCACAGCTGCATTGTGCAATTCCACCCGGGGAGAAGAGGTCATTAAGGCGTGCATTGTTCGTAACTGCAGTATAATACCACAAAGCCGTTTCAAAACAGCTTTGCGTTTATCAACTTCAAAAGGCTTTTACAAACAGGTTTCTGAAAACCTGTTTAGGAAACCTGTTTGGAAAGCCACAAATTTGCGGCTTTCGAAAAGGCTTTCCGAAAGGGCTTTCAAAACAGCTTTGCGTTTATCAACTCGTAAAAATTCCTTGAAAGCTGTTTGGAAAACCTGTTTCTGCTCAGAAAAAGAGTTGATAAACGCACCCTCTGTTGTACCAATTGACTGTTTTCGCACAGGCGGATCACCAATCTGTTCGTTCTCTGTGGACAGGGAAAAAGAATCTTGTTTGGGGGCACTGAAGACTCTTGGAGAATTGTGGGAGGAATGGGTCAACAATCATGGGAGTTGCATTGGCCTTCACCGGCCACCTTACCGTGTCCAGCAATGATGGCCAGGGCTGCGGTCACTTCCGTCTGGACGCTAGCTGGAGAGGTGGACTCAAGGAACACGGTGATTAGTCCGTCAAGGGCACCCGAAGTGAGAATCATCTGACATTCAAACAAATAGATCAACATTCAACACCATTTATGAAATCTGTGTCTTTAATATATGCAACACACATTATGTCTGCCTCAGAGTTATGTATGAGCCTTCTCTTATTACCTCCGCCACGCAGGATATGTTTTTGCTTGTGTTGGTTTGTTTGTTTGTCTGGGTGCAAAATAACTCAAAAAGTTGAGAACGGATTTAGATGAAACCGGCAGGAAAAATTGATAATGACACAAGGAATAGATGATTAAATTTTGCCAGTGATCCAAGAATTTTTATGAATTTTTAAGAGACTTTTTATTTCTTGGCATATATGGTCAATGAACTTGGGAGTTCAAGCTGCGCATATTTGAAGTTTGTGTACAGGCGCTAAAGTGCATGTTCTGCTCAAGGCTCTGCAACCTTACCGATGTCTTACTCCCGGCTGCCAGGTTGCGTAACGTTCCGGCGGCGTGGCAGTGAGCGTCCCACAGCATTGGCTGCCTCAGCACCACCGCAATCTCCTCCAGGAATCCGTGCTCCAAGATGGGGATCTGGGACCAGAGGAAGAAGGTGCACAAAAACCAGATCATCCCCAAATTATTACTTTATTACCTCCGCCAAGGGAGGAGGTTATGTTTTCGTTACCGTTGGTTTGTTTGTTAGTTCGTTCATTAGTTAGTTAGTTAGTTACTTAGTTAGTTTGTTAGTTAGTTAGTTTGTCCGTGTGCAAAATAACTCAAAAAGTAGTTGACAGATTGGGATGAAACTTGCAGGAAAGGTTGAGAATGACACAAGTAACAAACAATTAACTTTTGGTAGTGATCCGAGGATTTTGGGGGAATTTATGAAGGATTTTTGATATTTTGGCAGGTAGGGTCAATGAACTTGGGAGTTCAGGCTGCGCGTATTTGAGGTTTGCCTGCGCGCACTAAAGAGCGTGCTCTAGTTTCTGCTGGGGTGAGGCGCACTGTGCAGCTGAGGGTTTATGACGTAACAAAGGCTTCAATATTGGGAAATCAGGCAACTTTTCAGCACACAATGCTACAAGTATGTATGGGTGAAAATCACTGATATCTCTATGGAAGAACAAGATCAGTGGTGAAAATGATTTGCATGCTTGGCGGAGGTCTGCGCTCTCAGAGTGCTTCTCTAGTTACTTTTTTTTTCCTTTTTTTTTTTTGCTGGATCAGAATTTTGCTTCTAACAATGGAAGTCTCTAGTGAGTTGCATCCATAAAAAAAAAGGAGAACTTGCCAAACACGCCTACAGTGTACTTGCTCCAGCCTGTGTCATAGGGACCACTAGAAGAGCAAAAAGAGCTAAAAACACACTTTTGCCTGCAGCAAACAACCATTCTAACAATTGATGCTACATTGTTCTTTTAACTCACTAAAGCAGGCCTGAATGCACACGTTTCTGTACTTAAAGGGATAGTATTGGTGGAGATGAGGATTGGGCTTTTAACTTTTTGCCAGATACCACAAACCACTTCTGAAATAGTACAGAACATACCATCTATACAAGGAATTCAAAGTTTATTTTGGAACGGCTGAGGCATCCAAAAACAAAGTAAAATAAAGAGATCGTAATAAAATGTGGGTCCCATCTTTCATGAGGATCGCTCTGTTTTTGATATCTCAGCCATCTCAAGACCAATTTTCATCAAATAAACATTGAATTCCTCTTGGAATTACATGTTCTTTCATAATTGATTTAAGAGGTTTCTCGTATCTCATACAAAAATATTAGAAACCCGAAGATGGGTCTCAACCAAAACTATACAATCCCTTTAACTTGAGCGTTCATGACAAATCCTTCCTTGTCTATTTCAATCACAACATAACTCTTCTGTGTACACATTTTCACACTGCCTTAACAAGTTTTCCCCATTGTCACCAATATGACTAAATAATAATGCTAATAAATAACACTGTATGTAATGCTTCATACACTTAAGAATGAAGAGGACAATGAACTTTGAGTCACATGACCACCAGTTGAGAGAATACCATTACCTCATTGAGTCTGTGGATGGACAAATTGCGTAACGCGGCGATGGCAGCTGACAGCGTCTCCTTTGAGCTGTTCCTGATGATGGACAGTAGAGGGGGTAATCCGTTGAGCTTCACAATGGCTACCTGATTCTCATCTGTCAGAGAAAAAAAAAATAAGCATATATGAAACATTGTTGTTTAATCAGATACTTGTATGAAAATTTAGACAATATCTCAGACTTCATAAGTTTGTTCAATATCTGAGTGCATAAAACTGTATAGTGTATTAAATGTTTCCTGAGAGACATTTCCCTTCATATCTTCTTTGTTTATTTGCAGGAAAACTGCTGAAAATCCTGGAGAATTGCCATACTGGACATTGCAATTACCATGCATCATCTTCCAAATACTGCCATATCACAATAATTCAATGACAACAATGCAAGGAGGCATGTCAATCAAAGCATCAAAATCAAGAGGCAGGGGGTTCAGAAAAGCTATCTGGGAGGATTTTGCATGTTAGATGCATTTCAATTGGTAGAAAGAGTATTCACAAAATCAGGGAAGCTTTTAAATCCTTTAATCAGTGTGTGAAGTGTTTTGGTTTTGTTGATTTTTTTTGTGGTTTATTTTTTTGAGGAGCCTCCTATACAATCAGGGATCTTCCCACTAACAGCAATGTCATTCAAACTACAATGTATATGCTACCAGAATGTCAGTAAGATGATGCCAAGGGAATAACAGATTTAGGATCAATGTCATATATGTGAATGTACATACAGTGTGACTAAAAGAGAGTGGAAGCTCTCCAATGTAGGTCCAGCATTTTCCCTCAAACAAATAATCCCTCTTTCATTACGGTTGGGAAGATGTAAGTAAACCCAGTGGAGCGTTGCTTCAATGAAAGTCAGTGAAACACAAACCAAACGTCAGCGTAAAATTTTTCGGCAAATTAGCACAACTGGGACAGACACTAAACACAGGGAGCAGAGTGACAGTGAGTCACCAAGACATGGTTGTCCTCTTGGGGTCCACAAATGAGTTGTCTACATCTTGGCTTGTCACATGACTGTGACATTGATTGCTTTATATCTTCATAAACTTGTTACTGGCGTGCCCTTATTTCATAGGAAAGTTAATAGGTATATCAATAAAATTTTCCAAGAATCTGTTCCAGATATCATGCTCTCTCTAACACTCAACTGCAGACTTCAGAAACACATTACATCCTTCTCACATTACATCACCTGCTTGTAGACCAACAATTCAACAAGTTTTTTTTTTTATCTACAGACTTGTCTTTTTGTGTAAACAAACAAACAAACAAACAAACCGACAGACAAATCCAACGTACATGTGGAGTCTTTACAGGTTATCATTCATTTTTATTGTGTTGTTTCGTTAAGTTTTATTGCCAGGTATAAGTTGTGGTTCAAAACTTGTCTCGAGTCTGCTGCACTGGTCTTGATTGATGTAATATATAAGATGGAAATGTGCATAATTTAATTGATAAGAACTAGAGTTCATCAATTTTTCACTGAAGTTTCACTTTAACAAAAAAATCACTGCGGGTTATAGAACTTCAATCTGCTTTCACTACTAATCACTATGTCTTCCACAGTTGCCTAAAAGGTAAACTAACAGGGCCGAATGAAACAAAACAAAACATACAAAGACTTCATTTTCAATATGAGAACAAATACACTTTATATATTGAAAAAACGAAATGTATATGATTTATAGCAGAAATTCACACAATACATTCAATTCTTTGTTAAACTGTTTTTGGTTTTTCAAACTCTTTCATCACATATCATCAGGTCTCAGTTAGCTGCGAGTCTGGCTTGGAAGGAAGGTCACTTGGCTACTCAAGATCCATATCAGCGATTCTTGTGCCGGGAGTCTCACGCGCCCACGATAGCATCGATGAGTCAATTTCCCTGAAAGTGCTATGTTACGTGCAAAATGTAGTCTTGTCCCGTAAGGAATCGCAAGGAATCCAACGAAAGTCATCCCATAGTGTCATCCGACACTGCTATCAAGTTATATCAATTAGCACCTTTATCTGCCAAGATGCGTTGTAATGAGTCAAGATATACAGCGTTGTACATTCTAGCCTGAACACATGGAGAAGACAATTTGAACTCATGATAGACGTTTAAATTGAAAAAACAGATATTGAATTAAAGCTTATTATCATGTCCTGGTCTGTAGAAGCAGGTAAAGGAATTTATGATTAAGTCTTGATGGTAGGCTACCCTGCTCAATGTAATTACTGTGAAGTCTGGCATTGATACCGCGACTAAAGAGTTGATTTAATAAAAGCCTGTGAGTCACTGCGATATCAGTACCAAATATCCATGCTTTCTCCAGTCACCGCAAATCGAACCCGACAATGTGTCCCACAGACACGAAGACACAATGCTAGCGATCGCTGCACATCAGATGAAACTGAGCATCATCATATCTGTAGTTCCCCCTGCTCACTCCCCCATGCTCCAATGGGGCCAACACATGTAGTGCAATCACAGCTGTAATTTATAACACGTAAAGATGATTACAATTCCAAAATTGTGCCATCTGTACTTTGGTACTCTAAATGTTCACACAAGGGTACATCTTGTTTATTTTGCCATGTCCCATTCATCAAAATTTCCTCAAAACAACAAGCTCTGTTCATGATTGTTGGATAGAAGTTTAACCCTTTGTATGATTTGCATGCCAAATGGCTCAGAAAAACCCTATAGCATATTTCACACTGTCCAAAGTCCCTGGCACAGAAATGGTTTAAGGGAAACCCCACTCCTTGCTGGCGTAGACAAGTTTCATAATAGATAAGTAAGAATACAGTCATACAAATAAAGAGTGACAAAGGTTTTACGTTGAAATGGTCAAGAAATATAAAAGAAGGTTGCAAAGTCTCTTGTGTTTTCAGAAAACAGTGCTACTGGTTAATATCACACATGCTGCTCAGGAAAAGAGACTACTGTAAAACATATTAGCGGCAGGAAATTTTCGCTGTTAAATTGGAGCCGACAGCCTTTTTTGTGGCATGAAATTTTCGCTAATTGCTACTGCCGTTCAATGCATATTGTGAAGACAAGAACTTTTGCATGAATTTTAATTTTGCGAATCTTGGCGCTCACGAACTTCGCGAAATTAAAATGCACGCGAACATTCCTCGTTTTACAGTATAATGTAATTAATCCATAAATATCACGTATTGGTTAGCTCATACTAAAATACATACATGTAGTATGCACATTTTGTCTTTTTGGTCAGACCCGTGGCAAATTTGACACCTACCACCCCCCCCCCCCCTTGCAAAGGGTCACCTGCGCACTGTCGTCACAAACGAAGGATGATTTCATGAAAGATTTCTTCTATTGATTCTAAAATAAATAATGCATCAATAGCACATTTTCTTCATTTATGTGGTTGCGTCTGTATGTGTGTGTGTGTGTGTGTGTGTGTGTGTATGTATTGTTGCTATTGTCACCTTTAGTTTTTGCTCATAAATTAGTACTGAGCGCAAATGAAGACTTCAAGCACTTTGTTTTCTGAACACATATCATTCTATGGGGAATGAATGGTACAATTGTACAAATGAAGACTGAGAGGGCATTCCAATATGATTCGCCGCTCCTTTTGAACAGACATCAGCTCATGGGATTTAGGGAAAATGAAGTATTCACTACAATGCGAGGAAGACAAGAATTTCAAGGGTTACAATTCACTTGACAAGAGGGCGGGAGACAAAAAAAAAAAGGCAAGAAAAGAAAAGAAACATGGTTTGTTAGCTTGCTTTTCCAAGGCTAGAATCAGGATGACAAAAGGAATTGGGCCGGATTTCAGGAGCGGCTCTTTGTAGATGTACAAACAATCCCATGGGTGGAAACTTAAAGACAAGGACACGTGTGATTTTCTATTGGCATTATGTGATTTTAGCAAAGCTTTGGGCACCTCCATCCTCCCTGGAGGACAAGTCTAAGAAATGGCAATGTAGTGTTACTGTATGCAAGCGATACTCATGATTGCCCTAGGGTGGTTTTTTTTTGTGTGTGTTTTTTTTTTGGGGGGGGAGGGGGGACTACGTTGGGGTTCTTGTGCTTGTACCATATGTCTTGGAGGCAAAAGTAATGTTGGATGAGATTTATAAACACGATGCTGTAAAGGGAATTCAACCTGACCACACACTTTTGATACTCAATAACCTAGTACAGTTTGTTTTTTGCTTGTTCTTATTTTGTATGTTTTCAATTTTTGAGGGGCTCTCTCTGACAGTGGAAACGAGTAGGAACAACTTTAAAGTTCTGAGTCGAAAAAAGTCAACATATTGACAGCAAGAGATGCCAGAAGACAGACCAGAGAATGATCGAACAAAAGCAACCTCTGACATGTTCTTTCAAAGTAACTACCTGGCTGTGACACATAAAACTAGCTAAACATGGAATTCACATTCAATACATTTGTTACCTGATCATGCATTTAGTTTCTTTATTTGGAAGAAATACTGGGTTAAATCGGCATGGATAATGGAAATGAGAGCATGAGGTATGAAGATCTGAGACAGTCTTCATACTGATGTGCATGCAGCTTAGTAGTTAGAGAAGTGAACAATTTCTTTCTGAAATGTGTAATGGAGGTGTAGTTGTAGAGACTAAACTGTTTACAATAATTATTGTTATATGCTACAAAGCTTTATATAAATCATTTATAGTTATTCATTTTCACTTAACAATGTGTGGTACTACATGTAATACCATTCAACAAAATCCTATTGGTGCATGTATTTTCTTAACCCATTGAGGACGGGCTGATTTTGGTACAACACAATGTTTCCCACAGACCCCTGCCCGAGTATACCCGGGACTCGTCCTCAATGGGTTATAAAATCATATGAATTCAGACATTGTTACTTAGCAATGTAATATCATATAAATTCTGCCATCTCCCTCGATCCAGACACACACCTGTGAACAGAGGTGTGTTTGCAAAGATACTTTGAAAATCTACTGTAAGGGCAGCTTCAGAGTCTATAGAGGTACATGTATATATTCTATTTTTAACTTTTATCTCAAAGTGTAATCAATTTTTTTTCCATTCTTTTTGATGTAAATGTCAAATTCTAAATTCAGGGCAGGCTGTATTCCATTTCAAGATTATTCCAATGCCAAATGTGACTGCCCGGTTCAAAAACCACAAAAAGTAGGCCAAGATGACTTGTCACTTTTCTACATACAGTTGAACCTCTCGTATCCGGACAAGTCGGGACCGGGGCTCATCCGGATAAGGGATTTGGCCGGATACGGGAGATTCAATGCTTTATACATGTACATATACATACACATGTACTGACGTAGCCCATTGTAGTACCACATGTAGTAATGTGTATACTGCAACCTTTTCATTGTTACACTCAGTAACAGACAGCTGCATTACCTAATACCGTACCGGGCCCAAGGTAAAAAGTGATAGCGCATTGCGATTGGGTTGCTCTCTTCCCCACACTCTCTCTCCCTCTCTCTCTTTGTGTGTGTACTGTGTGTGAACAATTTCCCCCTTTCCTCCCGTAATCATTAAAAAAAAAAAAAAAATCACGGCGAGATTGCGTCGGTATAATAGAGAGATCCGGATAAAGGGAGGCCGGATAAGAGAGGTTCAACTGTAGTTTAAATGAGTGAGCTATAAGCTTTAAAAATGATATATGTAACTTGTGAAAATTGGAACTTCCTAACCGATTCGAAAAGTGACTGAAATAAGAGAGACCTAGGAAGTGCAGTTTCACAGAAAAAGGAGAAAAGAGGATTTAAAGATTAGGGTCAATCAGGCATGCTGTATAGAAGTGTCAATGAAATCACAGCAAAAGCGGCACCTGTCAAAAAAAAAAAATATGGTCCAGAAGAAGTGCTAATATCTTGATTTTGGTTTTGTTAAAGCCGCCATATTTTGACAGTAGGCGGAGAAGAGACTACTCTCGCAGATGAGATAAATCTTAAAAATTTGATTTGGTCGACACAAATTACTATTTTGCTCTATTACAGAGAATCCTAATCTGCAACATTCTTGTGGGTTTTGAGCTGGGTGGTCACATCAGTCTTTAGGAGTAACATGATAGTAAAACATTTCAATAACATTTCAAAAAAGAGGTAATGCTCATGGATTCAGGTTTAAAAATGACAGTTTTTGTCTTCCAGCTTCTCGGTGAGCAAATTGGCAATCGCCTAGCAGGCTGATGCCACCGTACCGCTCTCGTGTATTTTGCAATTTTTTGCAGTTCTCATTCAAGTACCATATTTGTTGATGATACCAAAGCATTATAGTGAATCCCTGGATGCTGTGAGACAATTTTGGCTGGAAATTTCGTGATACTTTGAGCTCATCTGTGACTGAAAGGTTTGTCTATAATTGTGGCGACCTCCCACTAGTAGCCATGATGAGCTACACCACATTGCCCTAGACAGTCATGCTTGACCAGAATCAAATTGGAGTACAGCAGTGTATAGGCAGCTGGAATTGAGAGGAGGGTGAGTAATGGAACCAGTGAAGCTCATCGCTATTGTGTTTATTGTTAACCTGTCCGACTGGGCTGTGGGGAATGTCGCAGGCCCAAGTGCACGTATTCAGGTACTACCACAACCACCAAGTAGACCCTATGTACTTTTCAGTAGCGATTTGAGAGAGTGCAGATTTTTGGGAGCAAGGATATCATATCATGCCAACACTACTGCAACATTTCAACTACGACTTCTCGTGTCCGGGGATGTGAAGCCAAACCCAGGACCAACCAGAAACGGCAATCATGTATATGCACTTGATGACAAATTACCTAGTGGAAACACTAAGCGAATCAGGTATGAGCGATCATCCCTGCTCACATGCAACCCGCTTTGGAATCATTGCGAAAGAGGAAATATTCCAGAACAGGTACGGAAACACATCACAGCACTCGGCATCAGCCCATCACACTCTATTCGTACAAGGAGAGGAAAGAGATGTGGAAGGAGAAAACAGAGAAAGATAGCAGTTGTAACAACAGCATCGGTCAGCAGAGAAAGGGCAACTCCAGGACAGAATGGGGTCAACCTGAATAACCTCCGTCCTCTAACAGGCACACCAGCAAGACAATCAGAGGTGAGAGAAAGTACACTACGAGCAACGGAAAACTGTTCAGGAATAAACGTCGTAATAAATTACTGTCGCCGGTACCGACATAAGAAAATAATGAAACGGTATGAAAACCTTGTGCAGATAAAGACGACAAAACGCTGCCATAACTCTGTAACATCTCATCAAAAAAGACATTTGAATCTCCCATCTTTTCTTCTATGCAACGCGAGGTCACTCAATAACAAATTAGATGAAATGGAAATAGTTCTAAGAGAAAACAAAACCGCTATAGCAGCGGTAACGGAAACATGGTTCAAATCCAATATGCCAACGCACGTCGCAAAAATAGCTAATTACAACTTGTTCACAAAGTCGCGACAGCATAGACAAGGTGGTGGTGTTGCGCTTTATGTGCTGGAAACATGTAACGCAAAACAAATGAAAATTGAAGTGCCCACAGAAGTGGAGGTTCTTTGGGTGAAAATGCGACCTCAACGGCTTCCGCGAGCAATTTCGCAACTGATCGTAGCAGTAGTATACCATCCGCCAGACAGTGTACTGACAGACAGACTCATCGATCACTTACAGGATACCATGGACCAGATCTTAAGCCAACATCCAGATACTGGCATAGCGATTATGGGAGATTTCAACCAGCTTGACTTAACTACGTTGCTTGCTAACGCAAACTTCACACAAGTTGTCAAGACGCCAACGAGAGATAGTAGGATCTTGGACAAGATAGTGACAAACTTCCCTAACTTCTATGACCAACCACTCGTCTGTTGCCCATTAGGAGCTAGTGATCACAACATGGTGGTATGGTCACCGAGTACCCCTCCTCATTATCAAAACTCTACCTCAAAACGGATAACAAGACCACTTAGAGATTCAGACTTGAGGCGATTCGGGTCCTGGATCACAAGCTATGATTGGAGTTCTGTGATAGACAGCATCTCATCAGACGAGCAGACGGAATCTTTTTATGCCACTCTTAACTCCCAGATTGACCGATTTCTGCCAACAAAAATGACCAGAATACACTGTCGTGACAAGCAATGGGTTACTCCTGTCATCAAATCTATGATTAAGGAAAGACAAGCTGCTTTCAATAGTGGTGACAAGAAACTTGCCAGGAAACTTGCTAATCATGTTCAAAAAGAGATACGTAAAGCCAAGCACAGTTATTACAACGACCGAGTGAAGAAACATAAAAAGGCCAATCCTGCAGAATGGTATAAACAAATAAAAATTATGACCAACATGAGAAATGTCAACTCACACATAACTGTTCCTGGAGTTAACAGAGATGACACCGCCGTCATAGCGAATATGATCAATGCCTTCTTCACCTCGGTCGCTGAAGATGTACCTGCTATGGACACTAAAGACTTACCTGCATACTTACCTGATCCTTCTCCTCCTCCCCGCGTTGAACCATGGGACGTCTATCTGCAACTTAGGAAGGTGAAGGTTGGGAAAGCGGTTGGTCCTGACATGATACCTTGCCGAATCATTAGAGAATTTGCATTTGAACTTAGTGTCCCATTGGCCCATATCTACAGTACTTCACTTGCTGAAGGTGCCGTCCCGACGATGTGGAAGAGAGCTGTAGTTGTCCCTGTCCCTAAAACCACTCCTGCGAGAATTGATAAACTCCGTCCAATCTCTCTGACTGATACTTTCGCCAAAGTCTTTGAGGGTTTCGTCTCGAAGTGGCTGATGAAGTCCATTGGATCGCAGCTTGACAACAAACAGTTTGGTAATGTGAAAGGATTATCCACTACGCATTACCTAGTTGACTTATTGCATCACCTTTATCAGCACGCAGAGACCAGTAAAGCTGTATCTACACTTGTCATGACCGATTTCCACAAGGCTTTCGATCGAATCAACCACACTGTTGCCGTCCAAAAGATGATCTCTCTGGGAGTGAAACCTACGCTGATTCGCTGGATAGCACACTTCCTTACGGACAGGAGCCAATGCGTGCGCTACCGTGGTGCCACATCCATGTGGGCGACTCTAAAGGCCGGAGTACCTCAGGGGACCAAACTTGGACCAATTGTGTTTTTAATCGTCATCAACGATGCGCTACGTGATAGTGATATAGCATATTGGAAGTATGTCGATGACCTTTCCATTGTTGACTCAAGATTCGCCGGAGAGCAACCCCTTTTATTGGAAGCGACTCTCAAGCGTTTAGCCGAATGGTCTACGTCCAATGGAATGTCTATTAACCCCGCTAAATGTGAGAGTATGCAAGTCTGTTTCATGAAAAATCCCCCAAACCCATGGCCACTGCAAATTGACCAAGAACCCCTCATACAATCCACTTCTGTAAAATTGCTGGGAGTCCACATTCGTCATGATCTAAAGTGGAATGATCATGTTGATTTTATGATTAAGCGAGCTAACGCACGGATATATCTCATTAGGATTTTGAAAGGATACGGATTATCAATTGAGGATCTCTGCACCATATACATTGGCTTCATTAGACCCCTTGTGGAGTATGCCTGCCCTGTTTGGAATGGTGGCTTAACTAAAGAACAAGTATACTGTTTAGAAAGGGTGCAGAAAAGAAGTTTGAAAATAATCTTAGGCACGAATTATTCATCATACGAGACAGCTCTGACTCTTCTGAACTTGTCATCCTTGGCTGACAGAAGGAAACAATTATGTCTGACTTTTGCTGAGAAAATGGTCTCAAATGATAAGGTCTCCTACCTCATACCCCCTTGTAAGAACATTAGAAATCTACGCAAATCAAATGTCAGAGAACAATTAAGATGCAAAACAAAGAGATTCCGTAACAGTTCAGTACCGTATTTCATCGATTTGTTGAATTCATGTTAATCAGGCTTATGATTATATATTGTAAAACTAAGTTGCATATTGGTTGTATGTTACATAATTCATATTTTATTGTTCGGTTGCACTATCCACGAGGCATTATCTCTTTGGACCTTTATACCTATCTCGCTCTCTCCTCTCCCTCTCGTTCTCGCTTCTCTCTTCCCATCTCTCTCTCTCTCTCTCTCTCTCTCTCTATCTCTCCCCTATTCAAACCACTTTTTTGTGACATAGTGCAAAGTTTTGTAATTACCTTACAAATATGGTTCTCATTGGTGTTCAGAGTACATTGGTTATCATTTGAGATTTGAGAACTTGTTTTCAAATGATAAGATTCCCTGCCTCATACCCCTATGTAAGAACATTAGAGATTTACGCAAATCAAATGTCAGAGAACAATTAAGATGCAAAACCCAGTGATTCCGCAACAGATCAGTACCGTATCCCATTGATTTGTTGAATTCTTTTTAATCAGGTTGGTAATGATATATTATTTGTATGGTATTTTGTACAAACTAAGTTGCAGATTGTTTGTATGTTACATAATTTACATAATTTATATTTTATTGTTCGGATGCACTATTTATGAGGCATTATGGCAATGGGCTTTTATACCTATCTCGCTCTCTCCTATCTCTCTCCCTCTCTCTTGCCCTCGCTTCTTTCTTCCTATCTCTCTCTCTCTCTCTCCCTCTCTTCAAACTACTTTTACGCGAAATAGCGCAACGTTTTAAAAATCGCCATCTAAATAATGGTTCTCAGGGGTGTACAGAGTTTATTGGTTGTCTTTAGAGATCTTTCTGCAATATTCATACCTCTACATCAAAAGAGTATACCAAGCAATATGACAATGTCCGTTTGATACGGTTTCATGGGGCGCCCTCCCCGTCCATCAGTGGTCATAATGATAATCATGCGATCGAAATTTAATAAGCCACATTTTTACAATATTTTTGTTGTGCAATAATTATTCCTGAATGTTATGATATTGTAATATTTTCTGTGAGTTTTTGGAATGTTTTTTTTTTCTGATCCATATATTTTGTGTGTATTTCACATCTGCATTCATAAGATTGATATTTTATATCTATTATACGATTTATATGGATAAGGTAGTTTGGTTTTTATCTAATTTTGATCAATAATGATGTACAGTATTGTTAAAAAGATAGCAAAGTTAAGAGATTATATGGATTGAAATGATGATTTTGATAGAAATAGAAGATGAAAACAAATATATTTGATATTTTATATCTTTTTGCATATCTCTTCCCTAGTATTCTCTTCTGTCTCTTTCTATCTTTCTTGCTATCTCCTTTTTACAAGTACCCCTTCTGTGTTTCTCTCTCTCCGTCTCCATACACAAGTGTTTGATATCTCTTGTTATCACTGCCCCCTTAAATTATTTCTCAGCACATGTATAAACAAAATATAAAAGTTGTTGCAGAAGTATAATGATTTGTGTGTTTTTATATATATATATATATATATATATATATATATATATATATATCTCCGTTTCCATACACGAGTGTTTGACATCTCTTATATGTTATCACTGCCGGCCTATTTTTTTTTTTTTTTCAGCACATGTATTTGATGTAAACAAGATGTAAACAAAATTTGAAAGTTGTCGGAGAAGTGTAATGATTTGTGTATTTTTGATATATTTTTGTCTATACGTTTGTGTATGTATATGATGGTGATATGAAGATTATGTATAATTTTCCTAGCATATTTCTCAATGTGTGTGTATAAGTGTATTTGATTAATTCTGCTATTTTGGTTATCAGGTGGCTTTCTATATGTATGTATATAATTGTGTAGTTTTATCTTTTAATCGTAGACTGATTGTATGATTATGTATGTTACCATGAAATGAAATATTACACTGTACAAAATTCTGCAATTCAGCCATGTTCATGGTTGCAAATGAATTTTTTTTTAATAAACCATTACCATTACCATTATTATGGCATGAACAAAAAGAACACCATTATGTCAATGTATCAATGTTGTTCTTGCCGTTATATATTTTTCTTAGTATCAGAATGTCCTCGGGCTATTTCTGTGCTGGTAACAGCCTAATGAAATATACGGACAATGAAGAGAAAAATCAATTAAGCTGAAAACTCCGCAAAGTGAAGTGAAGGTTGTCACTGCCCCTCGAACATTCATTAATTAATTGGATTTACAGCAGCAGTGACCACACATTATTGAGTGTGTGAGATTCTACCATTCAGCGGTGTGCTCTGAGTGTGTATGGGGATTGAATGGGCGGAGTAGTGTACATGTAATTATTAGTGGTATACTCTAATGCAGAGTATAGTAAAGTGCCCTTCAGTTCACTGGACTTTCAGAGTAGTCTACCAATTCAGACCTTGCCCCAACATGTATTTGATTGAACAGTGCTGTGGCTATAGGACGTGAATATTATGCAGAGACTCCAACCCCAGGCACCTTCTGATCTGGAAATTCTCCCGCCTGAAACCCCAAGCAAACGGGAGACTCCAACTTGGCTTGCGCACATCACGAGCGCAAAGCGCGAATTTCCTTGCGACCTGGGTTATAAAGTGGAAGCTTTAGGGTTCTAGATGCTCTCTCATGCTATCTAAGGCTGATGTTTTTTAACATACGATGACACTAAGTAAGAAATAATTTCAAGCGGGAGACACAGAGCCAGGGCGGGAGAAATTAAAACTTAGGCGGGAGAATGGGAGATTTTGCAAAAATGGGCTTTCGGCGGGAGATCTCCTGTCGAAAGCAGGAGAGTTGGAGTCTCTGATTATGTCATCTTTACTGTCACAACAACACTCACGATGACTACTCTTCTGCTGCTACATATACATGTATGTATCTACTACTTCCACTACAAAACTTATTGCTGCTTCTCTTGTTACACAAACATAAAACTACAACTTTTCCTGTTGCTGTTGATCACGGACTGCTTGGGCGGCTACTAATATTACTATGACCACCACCACCACCACCACTACTACTACCACCACCATTACTACTTTCACTACCACTTCTACATCTACAAGGACTCCAACCCCAAGCACCTTCTGATCCGGAGATTCTCCCGCCTGAAACCCCTAGCAAACGGGAGACTCCAACTTCGATGTGCGCGAGGCACACATCGCGAGCGCAAAGCACGATGTCCCACGGCGGCTGGAGTCCCACTCTAGGGTTTTATGTGCTCTCTTGTCCCATCTCATGCTTATTTTTCAACATACGATGACACTCAGTCAAAAATCATTTCCAGCGGGAGACACAGAGCCAGGGCGGGAGAAATTAAATCTCAACCGGGAGAACGGGAGATTTTGCGAAAATGGGCTTTCGGCGGGAGATCTCCCATCGAAAGCGGGAGAGTTGGAGTCTCTGCATCTACTACTACTACCACTACTACTACTACAACCATTTTACTACTGAGCCTACTACACATACTATTACCACTGGTACTACCATCACCACTAAGACTGCTACTTCAACTACTACCACTACTACTATTACTACCACTACTACTATTACTACCACTTCTACTACCTACTATTACCACTTCTACTACCAACAGCCATTTGAGTTCAGAGAAAGAACTTACCATCTGAAGCCAGGTTGCGTAGAGCAAAGCATGCTTGACACTTAACCTGAAGAAGAAATGGTCAAAAGCAGAGATATTATTAAACAGAGACATATTTGATGAACATTCAACAACAACAACAAAAAGTTGATCGTACATGTACATTTGTATCTTGCACATTATTATGTGCATCCATGTATGTGGGTTTGTGTATCTCCATACTTGTATAAAAATTATGCATACTAGATAGCAAATGGTCAGGAAAGCTCTAGAGAAGGATTATATGATTATTAATCGCCATTTTCACCTTGACCTCAGGCTGAAGTGAAACAGAATATCGAGAGGGCTACTTAGGCATTTGGAGTACATGTACTTTACAATAGTCCAGAATGGTACAGGACAGAGCACTCATCATAATAAAATTATGTTATTGTATAAATAACAAAGTACATTAACACCAAGGAGGTAATATCCCATGAACAAATCTGTAGTCACATTGCATGACCATCCACTAACAGAACAATGAATGTTACATTGTACGTGATACCAATTCAATCGGTTGACCAAAAATAATGTCAGGAATACTGTACGCTACATGATATGAGATACTTAAGACAGTGAAGGAGTCTTCTCAATTGATTTGATCTGTTAACACAAATCACAAGAGGGGATGAAAAAAAAAATGATGGAAAATTGTGATTTTCAAAATTGTGGTTTGATCCTCCAGTTACCAGGTATATTCAAAATCAAATGGTTTTGGTATGGATGCAGCACATTATCCCAGTGGCGGATCCAGGGGGGGCAACCGGCGCACGCCCCCCCCCTTTATTTTTCGTTAAAAACAAAAGAAATAAAAAGAAAAAAAATGAAATGAAACCCAGAAGTGGCACCAGAAATGTTAGCAGCGCCCCCCCCCCCCCCCCTTTACAGAATTCCTGGATCACTCCCTGTTATCCTGTGACTCACTCAAAAGTTTGTTTAACATGCCTATTTTGTCTAATTTTTTTTTTTGTCTGATTTCAAGCCATGCTGATTTCTCTCAGAAATAAGGTATCACTCTATCAAACTAAGTAATTTAGATAACAAAGTAAATTTTATTCAGTATAGCAACCTTGAACAAGTAGTGTGGAATTTTGTTCTACACCTATTCACAATAGTGACAGGAGTATAATAGATATTCTCAATCTATCTGAGGGATGACAATTTCCCTTTCAATAAAGTTCCATCCCTACAAAGTTAAAAGAAATTGAATAATGAAAACATGTTATAATTGTCATTTGGTGTCTGTTAACTTTTAATTTTTTTCTGTCTGATGAGCAAATCACCCAGAATTTGACAGCAAGTTATCTTGTACTTTGTTAAATTCCATTCATAAGAGAACAGGTGTGAATTGCAACTTGGAGATAGATGTAAATGTGAAAAAGAGATGAATTTATTTCAGTCACATTTAAAGTCTGCATTAAACCACAGACAAATCATCTGCTGAGTCACACTTGTCACTTTATATCACGATAGAAGGCACTAAAACGAGACAGATGGCTCACTTCGGAGTGCTATCATCCGGGCACAGACAACTGCCGTGTCTGCCCTAGATCGTCCTCTACGCTCATTCTGGCTGCCTTCCAACATCGCGGCAGTTTTTCGTCGCCGTGGAATCGAAGACGTTGATGCAAGCTGTAATTAATGAGCCACAGGAAATCCTATTTTCCCACTGCGAGTAATCCCCGTTTTGCAACTGCCAGAAATTTGATGCATGGTATGAGAGAGAGATTTCATCTCCCATGGAATCTCGGACAGTGCTCGCAAATCATTCTTTGCACCACTCGGGCATATTGCACAATCGCTGTTTCAAAACTGCCACGCATAAACTGACTGAATCTTCCTCTCAACACGTAATGAATGTGACGACGTGTCTGCGCATAGACAAGCAAAGTTGGCTTTGATCTAAACAGTGCGTAAATCAGTGTGATTCCAAAAGTATGCCGTATGGAACATCGCAAATTTGAAAAACATTCTCAAACAAACATGACTTAATTCATTTGTAGCTATGGTCTGTTTATCATTCATAAATATACTTTTTTTCTGTCACAAACACAAAAGAGATAACCCGTGAATAGAGAGCTCTGGGGACGACTTATGATGGCAGATATTTCTGGGAACTTGGCAGCAGATATTAATGTCATCCTGATAAAGTATGGATGCATAAAATTTCATTACTTAAAGGGAATTTCCGACCACATACAATTTAGTTTGAAAAGAAAAAAATTTAATTTTCTGGGAACGTCTGAAAAAAAAAAATTATTAAAACCTGACAAAAAATG
The DNA here is from genome assembly GCF_040938485.1 of Diadema antillarum. Taxonomy (NCBI): domain Eukaryota; kingdom Metazoa; phylum Echinodermata; class Echinoidea; order Diadematoida; family Diadematidae; genus Diadema; species Diadema antillarum. The sequence continues at coordinate 1,502,335 of NW_027271554.1, forward strand.
TTATAAATTAAATTGTGAAGTTTTTCTAATTTTTGCAAATCAAATCTCAGACATTTGATAGTATGCGAGTACAAAAGGTGTGCTAATGTTGCCATCACCTCACAATTTTCCACCGGTATGATTGGGTACAAAAAAGAAAAGACAAAAAAAATTAATTTTTCTGCTATAAAGGTATTAAGTGTCAAGTCATTCCTGGCTGAATGACTTCATACTGACTGTTCAAGAAGTATTTTGTATAAATTACCCAGACTTTAAAATTTCGTAACTTTAATCCTTAATCTTTGTCCGATTTTAATTAAATTTTCACTTTTCTGTGAATGAAATATGACCCTTTCTTATCAGACTTAACTTTTATCTAACTAGTCAGGAAGTTAAATTGAAGCCTTTCATACAACGTGTAGAGTATCACGATGTTGATATAAAAGTGGAAACACTTTTAATTAATGGCCAATGACGACACAGTTCAATCAAACATAGAAAAACTTCACAATAGCAACCAATTATGATGTGAGAAAATGATATTTGTAAAGTCATCTACTGGTGATGTACCGTTCTCCCTGAATCACAAAAAAAATGCAATTCTTCTGCGTCGCATTCACAAGCATGACCCCAACATCATCTATATACAATACGATGATAACAATAGTATGATAATATAATCAATATACAGTTTGTCTATCTGAGGCTGTAAGGGGAGGTCAAAACGGAAGGAACGGCTGAAAACAGTCCTGTAGTGGAGCCGTTGCAGCCCATGTGGGTAAGGCCACAGTCTCTAACTTTCTATATCCCCGGTTTTAATAGAGTTGACTGGTGGCAGCAGTTGTACCCCAGGTGAGGAATTTTGTCCTCATTGACTCTCATTGACTCTGCCATCAGAGGTGAATATAAGCAACCAATAATGAAGTAACTTTCTCATTAAAGTTCAGAGCTTCTGTAGTGGCCATGTTAAATCAAAAGACATAGGTCCTGTGTACACACACAGGCGGAAGATGACGTTACTAGTAATTCATCTGATCTCTGTACTCTGCGGACATTGACGTGACAGTCTACTGCAACCCTAGAACACTGGTTCTTGAAGAGAGAGAATATTTAGATTTTTCCATGCAATATGATGAAGCCATTTCATCTTTAATCACTTCCACAGTATCTATACTATAGTAAGCTGAAATGAAAACAGCATGCAACATGATGTCATACTGAACTCTATGATGAAACTGTCATACACACCACAAAAATCCTTTCACAATTTTAGAACAAAAATCATTCTATATCAAGTACTATAAAAGGTACAAATTTTAACATGAGTAATTTTTTGCACTCAAGAAGGTAGAATTAATTTTAATCTTGCAGATTTATGTAGATAAAATATTACACACTTCATGCAAAAATATGCAATTCAATGTTTAAAGACTCATATTCAGCTAGCTGAGAATCTGTGATATTATAACACCCCCCATGTATACACTGATAAACACACACCCTGCTAACAATAGCATTCTACACACAATACTGTGTACATAAGCCACCAGTCCGCAACACACGTATCAAGCCCCAAGTGGCACAAATAAAAACACAACACTAAATACAATTTTAATGCATCCGTTGGTAATAAAAGACAGTTAGCCTGAGTAAACGCCACAAGTCAAAAGAGCTACACTCCTATAAAATATTTGTATGGCAAGGCATGCTGAGCTGTGCAGCTGACTGAAAATTTGGGTGAAATATGAAGAATAGGCAGGATTATTCTTTTGACAGTTGTGAGCATGAAGTCATCTATGACACTCACTAGTCATGGTAGAAATTGTGGCTATGTATTGTGATATTTTTAGATATTAAAATGGTATATTTGTTCAATGTTTCACATGTTTGCTGTATAATATAATTATCAAATTGCATCCCTTATTCACATATTGCATGAATTTGAGAAACCAAATTTCTGTTCTTTAGAGCTATTATTTCATTATGATTTTTGCTATTCATTATTAGTATTTCACGAGGTAGAATACGACAAAAAGTTAATAATCTCTTTCACATAAGCCATACGTAGTCACTGCTTTTGGGTGCAGAATTTAAAAAAAAAAAAGAAAACCTCTTGCTAGGCTTCCAGCTAAATTCTAAATTGGTACCACATTTTAAAAAGATGAAAGTTTCCTAAATCTATATTGATCACATTAAAAAACTGGGTTGGGCAGACTTGCTGAATGTAACCCACTCCATCTCCAGTGTAAGATATATGCAGTGAAAATTCAGAGGTGCCAATTTGAGGATTACGATGATGATCACTTCTGCAGTTTAAAAAAAAAATTCCCCCCGGAATTGATGGATTAATATTTGAAGCAGAGACAAACAGCAATGTCTGCAATCTGAACCACAGTACCGTCAAGAACGGGGGCCCGGATGCTGAGATCAAGATGCGGTTGCCAAATTTTGTGCCCACCACTTTATTAACCCTTTGTCTACCAGAACATGGTGCATTGTCAAATATTTAGGTCTTAGGGATGACAGAGGCTGGTAGGAGAAGGGTTAACGGCTGACCAGCTGTCAGCTGGCGACACCTAGCCTCCTAAGGTGACGATCGCTGGTGACAACGGTTGGCAACAGGACAAAAAAAAAAGGGAGGAAAAAAAAAATCCCCTAGTTGGCAGCCATTCCATTCAACCAAGTTTGTTTTTTATCAAAGTCTTGTAGAAATAGTTCAGAACCCTTTGCTGACTAATTACGGAGGTGTTAGGGGGAAAAATGTTAAAGGTAGCATTCTTGTTGGGGCCAACAACTGTGTTTAAAGGCGACTCCATAACATAGCTTGCTTGTAGGCTTTTTGTCATTTTATCGAGAAATCTCTAAATGATGCAGTAATAAATCCTATCAAATCAAATCAAGTATTACTGGGTTATTCAGAACAGAACACACTGCACCTCACAGAAGGAAAATCTAAAATGAAAATGTAATGATTTTTATTAGATGCAAAAGCATCTTCAAAAGAGTTTTAATTTTCTACAATCAAAGTGGCTGGGATGTGTACATCACCTAAACTGCACCTGTAAACCCTCTTTGCTTTTCCTCATAATTTTTAAAGTGATTGAAGCAGGGAAGACTAGCAAAAGGGAACAAAACCTACAAAGAGTTTCTAGAAAACAAAGAACCTTAAGAAGAAGAAACTCTTTTTTCATGCTTGTGTTTTGTCTTATTTTGTTGTTCTTTTTTAACACTTGATCGAGTAACGGAACCAACACTGTGTTTGGACCAGAAGGACTTTTCATGTCTGGAAGACTTGAATAAAAATCTGGTAATGACTTTTGGGGGGAAACAATCAGAAAAAAAAATGACTTCAAACATCTTTGCTTTTCTTTCATGATCATGTGAAAGGAGGACGCAAAATGAAAAAAAAAACGAAACACAACTATTAAGACCAGTGGTCTCTAATGACTGAAATAAAGACAAATTGTAAAGTAAAGTTGTATTTTGTTGGTTCTGTTTTTCAAGGGTTTACAAAATGTAGACTACCCATAGAGAAGCTGGTAGCAAATGAGTTAAGTTTTTGAAACCTCAGTGACATGTCAAGCGACACGATGGTCCCGCCAAGCACGAGAGCACATATCACTCATTCGAGCACATGGCACGTGGACGGTAGTTGTTAACTAGACCAGAACAAACCCAGGCCATGAGAACAATACCGCGACACCTAAAGACTATAGTTCGAATCTGGTAGCATGCACCCTGCATTTACTGTACGAAGGCAACAAAAATGTTACAGGCCTGTACACACATACTCATGCATGTGCACACGCGTACACACGCACACACACACACACACACACACACACAAACACACACAGGCTTGGGCATGCCAGTGCATTCAGCGAGAGAATATATACAGCTGTACGTACACGTGTATGTATGTAAGCATATACAAGAGTATCTGATTTAACTTAATCACACAGCTTCATTAATCTCACAGTGTCACCTGCAATGTCTGGCACAACTTGGCCCTGTGTAACTTGCTTCTGAGGCGACTTTTTAATAGCCACATTGCTGCACATCTGTTTCAGACACGACTCCTCCCCATTCCCCCCCCCTTTTTTTTTCATCTTCGATACTCGTGCATTCGGCCTAGGGACAACAAATTTTAAAGTGCATGCTTAACACGTTGAAGACGAGTTCCAAGTACACTCATGCAGGTATCTACGGGAAATGAGTGTTGTAGAAAATTAGCCCGTCCTCAACGGGTTAACGACATCTGGGTTCAGCATGCACAGTCCATTAAATCGAGACATCCAATATCACCTCGCCCTACAAAACTGCATGGTTCATTGGGATTGTACTCGCTATAAGGGATACAAACTCCAATCTATTTCAATACAAAACAACAAAAAGTAAAAGGGTTAAAGATGCTCCTTATGAAAAAAAACAAAAAAAAAACTCTGTTATGGCAAGTTGAATTAATAAAGCATGAATTCAAACAAACACCCCAAAAACCGTTAGACTGTATCACAACCGCAGACAATTTTGGCCGAAACAAATATGGCATTTCTGCCTCTACTGCACAACCGTGACCCTTTAACAACAAGCCGTCACACCCAAAGGAACAGCAATAAATTCAGTTATTTGTTTGATCTCTATTCCTACCTAGACATACCATTCAAGCTGGGTACACGTGGGAAACTTTGATTATGCACATTCCAGGTGCCTTTAAAACTTCCCACTTAACTACCACAATTGAGGTACTGTCTATACTCAAAGTGCAATTCAATCCCATGCTAAAGTTGAAATAAACAAAATTAAATAAACAGGCTTGTGTAGGTTTCATCAAATTCTGCCCCCCAAAAAATATGGAATTCTGGAGTTTTACACATTTTCATGAAGCAATTACTAGATAGTACAGTCAGGCAGCAAGCATATAATGTGAAAAATTGATAATGCCACGGCCTCGCATCTTTTACCATTACATGTAAATCTCTCTCAAATCTCCCTAGTTATGATTTGAATACAAAAAGAAAATCTATCTCCTTTTCACCACATCTTTGGTGTGTTGCAATAACCTGGGTAATGATGACTTTTGTAGTTGCTATAATTAAAGTTATCGACAAAAAACATAATTTTCATCATGCTTTGTACAAGAACCAATAGGAGAGTTCAGAGTTTATGACATCATCAACCCGTCCATCCCTCCCCCCCCCCCCATTTAATTTGCATATAATGGTAGTGACAAAAACATGCAGGAATTTAAAGACCCGTTATTATGGAAAACACCTTGGAGTGGGAAGGCTGGCCAAACATGGATATATTCGAGAATCCATGTACAATTGCACACACCTTTTCAGAGACTCCAACTCTCCAGCTTTCGACGGGAGATCTCCCGCCGAAATCTGATTTTTGCAAAATCTCCCGTTCTCCCGCTTGACATTTAATTTCTCCCGCCCTGGCTTTGTATCTCCCGCTTGAAATGATTTCTTACTTATTGCCATCGTATGTTGAAAAATAAGCCGTAGATTGCACAAGAGAGCATCTAGAACCCTAACTGTTAGCTATAGAGCTTCCAGGAAACCGGGCTGCAAGGAACTCCGCGCTCGTAATATGCGCTTCGCGCACATCATATTGGAGTCTCCCGTTTGCTCGGGGTTTCAGGCGGGATAATCTCCAGATCAGAGGGTGCTCGGGGTTGGAGTCTCTGCCTTTTCTCACTGATCTCTATGCAAGCACACACGCAGTTGAAGAATCTTGACTGGAGTCGAGCGTTACCGATGAGCATACATGTAAGCTTCAATGCACATATTTGCTGACACATGGCCGACAGGCGCTATTCATGGTTGTCGAATGTAACCCAGCAGACAGCGAATGAAGATGGATTCAACCTGACCATCCATGTTTCCCCATACCATTGGGCCTTTTAACCCCCCCCCCCCCCCCCCTTGAGGACGAGTCCCGAGTATACTCGGGCGAAGGTCTATGGGAAATGCGTGTTGTAGCAAAATCAGTCCTTCCTCAATGGGTTAAAATTCCAAAGCTTGCTCATCTTAATAGTGTGTGTTTTTTTATACCAGAATAGCAGGACCAGTACATTCTTATGTAAATACATGAGGAGGGTGCTTGTTTGCCTCACATCCATCACAAATTTCAAATTTACATGCTGCTCAACACAGGCACAAAAAAATGTTGTCGCAAAACCATGGAGTACACAAGGTCTGTTATAATGCTGACATATTGTGACACTAAATACCATGCTGCTTGAGCTTTCTGTGTATACTGCAGTATAATCGAGAAGTTAAAAAAAAAAATGATTATCAACACTCATGAAGTCATTCAATTTAAAATTATTCCACTGCTGAATGCAATAGTAGATCACTGAAACATTTCTGATGGCTTCATTGCTTTATTTTGAGGACACATTTTACTGCTGTGCAATCCTGGGGGCAAACAAAGATAAATACCAATGCATTCTGATCATTTTGTTTCCAAAGATATCATAGACATGTCTTGTTCTCGTGTTTTGTTTCGTAAAACTCTCCCCTTCCAACCCACCACCCTCCTCTCCCCATCCCACACTCCCCCTTCCCAGTCCCCACCGTCCCTCTACCCATTCCCAACCCTCTCCCTTTCTATCCCCACCCTCCCCTTCCCAAGACTCCCCTTTCCTCCCAATTCTAAACTTGCCCTATTCACATCACCCAACCTCTCTATTTTCATATCCCACTTTTCCTTTCCCATCCCCATCCTCCCTTTCAATTCCCCACTCTCTCCTTCCCATCCCCATCTTCTCCTTCAACCCCCCCATCCCCCACCTTCCTCTCCTATCACTATCCCCCTTTCAATCCTAAACTCTCTCATTCCCTACCCTGCCCTTTCCCATTCCCCATCCTTTCCCTTCCCATTCCCCATCCTCCCCCTTCCCATCCCCTACTCCTCTTCCCACCATCCCCCTCCCCTTCCAATCCCTACCCTCCTGTTTCCCATTCCTTACTCTCCCCCTTTCTCAATCTCCAACCTTTCTCCCTTCCTATCCCCCGCACCTCGGGCCTCCTCTTCCGATTCCCAGCCCTCCCCCTTCCCAACCCCGCTCCTCTCCCCACCATCCCCTCCCTCAAATTCCCTACCCCCTTCCGATCCCTACCCTCCCACTTCCCATTCCTCACTCTCCCCCTTCTCAATCTCCAACCCTTTCCCCTTCCTATCCCCCACCCTTCCTCTTCCCATCCCCTACCCTCCCCTTTCAATTCCTACCCTCAGGCTTCCCATTCTCCACCCATCTGCACCCTCCTCTCCTATTCCCCACCAACCCCCACCCATCCCCCATCCTCTCCTCCAATCCCCCACCTCCCTTCCCATCCCCAACCCTCCTCCTTCCCATCCCCCACCCTCCTCCCCCCCCCCTACCCCATCCTCATATGGGTGGCAGTGAAGACAGAAGAGTCAGTTACCTTGTCGGCAGGTGAGCTGAGAAGATTGATGAGTAACCGGATGACCTGGTGGTTCCCCTCCCTAACTACGGCGACGCGGTGCTTGGCGTCCACTGCCAGGTTGCTCAGCGCTGCCGCACAGTAGTATTGGATGTCGGTGTCGCGGGACTGGAGCAGGGTCATGAAGGTCGACACTGCACCATGATTGACTAACACTGTCCTGTTGGAATCTGCAAATCACAAAACAGGGTTCTGATATTAGAGTATGAAAAAATGTTTGATCTACTTTGAAGGAGCACGTAGATCCCTTGTCCATTAGTTATTCTGCATAATGAGCAAGTTGATGATGTCACACCCTCACAATTTTCCGTATGTTATATATGAAATTCAGAAAATTTTTTGTTTTTAGCTAATACAACTAGAAGCATGTTCCCATACCAAGATATATCAGAGTTAGCATTTGCTCTTTTTTATTTTGGGTATGCTGGATTTTGCCGTTATAAGAGGGTTTAACATAGCCAGTTTTTTTTTTTCCAAAAATGGGCTCACCCAATTGTTAGAAGAAAAAAAAAAATGACAGTGTCAGGACAGGTATGAGCGGGTCAACAAAACAGACCACCAAAACAGAAAAAGAACAAAACAATTCTGCCACCAAAACAATTTTTCCCCCAAGATAAAATGCATGTTAAAGACCCTGTCTATCGTGGCCAACTATCTATAATGGCCACTCTTTCTGTCTCCCTTGGGTGGCCGCAATAGAGTATGTCTGACCAATAATTTTTGGGATAAAATCTGTATACATACTGACCTATGTGAGTGAGATTGAGGAGGGGCGCCAGCCGCGTTGCGTTGCACCCGAATGTCGGGGACGACGTCAGGGAGATGAGCGGAGGGACACCATTGCACGAGACAATTGCCATTTTGTTGGTATCTGGGGAGGACAAGAAATGGAGGAGGTAGAAAAAAAAAAAAGATAGAGAGAGAGAAAATGATAGAGAACAGATTATCACTACCAGCAGCTCAGCCTAAGAGGCTTACAAAGTGATCTTTGGTTCCTCTTCCTAGTTTACAACACTAACCCATTGAGAACGAGTCCCGAGTATACTCGGGCAAGTGTCTGTGGGAAATGCGTGTTGTAGTAAAATCAGCCCGTCCTCAATGGCTTACTGACAGCAGGTGTACTTTTGGGGGGGGGGGGGGGGGAGGGGTTTCAATCTGAGGAACAAGAGAGAAAAACCAGGAAGAAGTTCCTCCCACTTTCAAAGAGAGCAGACTGCTGTATTATGCTCTTTTTAAAAACATCTTTTTTTTCTGGTTTAGCTGAATATGGCAATTTTCCAAGAGATACTTCTGGACCTTGTGCCTGCATACTGTTTGTATCTTAAAAAAAAAAAAAATAGAGAGAGAAAGAGAGGAGAAGACGAGGAAGAGGAAAGGTGAAAACTGAAGCTAGTCACCTCCCTTTAATCAGGACTCACACAAACTAGTCACCTCCCTTTAACCAGGACTCACACAAACTAGTCACCTCCCTTTAACTCTTAACGTGCCATGGTCGCCGATCGGCGACCATAGTCCTGACGTGCCATGGTCGCCGATCGGCGACTAAGAAGAGCAAGAAAACTCCTGCTCATTAAAGTGTTTGTGGTATCATAATTACTTGCACTATGAAACTGCCATTGATATATAATGATAGCAGATAATTGTATCTATCGTTTGAACTAAATATTTGTGTATGCTTACATAGGATTTTTTAGAGTAAATTCATGATTTTTCGACAAGGTATGTTTTCTTCGCGCCGGGAAAATTCGGCGTGAGCGCACCCTCTGTGAGCTGTGTATAAATCAAAAGTCTCATTGGTAAACCACGCGTGTGTACGCTATTGAGTCTGCGTGTCTTTTCTATGAGGTTCCAGTCGTCTTGTTCCGCTTGGATGCTGTCCTGCGGGACGGCTGAAAGCATGCTTTCATTTTGTCCCTCAGAGAAGGTCAGCTTTTATTTTGACGGTCAAGCCTTTCATCCTTTTGTCTGTTTGATGTACTGTAATCGTCCCGACGCTTACATACAATCAGATACAAAAGAAGAAAACGCCTTTGTCCTTGTGTATGCACGCGTACCAGCAAGCGAAAACTTGACTCGTGAACTAAGCCGCACGGCACATCCATATAATTTGCGTTGACGTGATCGTCATTGTTTTTAGCCTGTCATTGCCGGTCTCCTTGTCCAAATGAAAGTGAATACCAGGAGAAATTTAGGTTGGCGTACTTTAGGACTAAAGACAGAATGGTAGAAAAAGAGGGGGAGGTGAAAAGGGTATAAAAATACCCAGGTATAGTCCCCTTTTGTGTATGAATGTGTCATTACATAATATCATTAGCGCTAGAAAGAGTTCGATATACACACCTTGAGAAAGGGAAGTACTGAATACATAATGCAGCTGGTATGGTATTGCCCGACATCATAGTAATTTCGTACGCATATTTCTACGTACTTACGATCTTCAATACTCGCGGGACCTCGTAGACTGGCCTCACAAATCGTTTATAAGGACTGAAACCGCAAAAATAGAATGCAATACAAAAATGCAAAAACGTTAAGAAATTCACATTTTACCTCAGATTTAGAAGAAGATGTCGATTTATCGCAAGATTTTATCATGGGAACTATTCAAAATGTTCGTATTAGACATTTTGCGGTGAGAAAAAAAATGAGCCTCATTAGCCGATTCTTTTTCTCTTTGTCCTCCCCTCGGTAAGAATACTAGTAGGTACATGTAGTGAACCTTGGGTAAGAATTGTGGTTCTGGTGCAAGAACAAGATGTGAAAGCATTGACTATGCCATTACGAAAATCATGTACCTAATTATAATGCGATTTTTTTTTTGCGGTTGTAAAAGACAACTTTTGATTTTTTTTTTAAATTTTTGGAGAGAAAGATATACTTGAAGCCTATTCTCCAAAAACCTGAGTGAATAATTTGCGTACTTTTGCTGAATTCGTATTTTCAGGACTTTGTGAATAACCGGTGTTATTTTTTGCCGACATTTCATCCACTATGTGCTGAATTCAAAGCCACAAAAAAAAAGGCGTTCGGTGATACGATCCGCTCTCCTACTGTATACATAGTAAACGATTCATAGACATTCACAAAGCACACATCGCGATAGCTAATGTCCTATCTTTTTGGCCCTTTGTATGCGTTTATTGTGTACTTTCTTCTGACGATAAGTGTCCCATGTTTTGCAAAATGGTAAAGTGCTCAACAAAACTAGTCAACAAAAGGAATTCCAATGTTGACATTGATCAAATCCAAAAACGTACGTGAAGGACTTTCCAAGATAGCGGAAGTCATTCAAACTGACTAAACTCTCACTAAAACCCTGTGGACTTACGAACCTTATTGCTATCTGCACCGCGTAGTGCGCCGTGTTTTCATTTCTGTTGTTGTTATCGTACGTATCGAGGGCTGCAAATTATTATGACGTTACACTTCTGAAGATCGTTTTATAACGGATTTTTGACTCGGTGAAAAATCCATCGGAAATACAAAATAAAGATATTACTTTTGACATTTCTGGGCAATGAATCGAACCGCGATATGTCTTTATTTCTTCTTATTGTTGTTGTGTATCAATGAGCTCCTCATATACTTGGCGAGCAACTCTCTTGCACTTCCTCTTCTACAAAATTTCGTGAATAAATTTGGCAAATACAACAGATCACAGTACTGTAGGCTGTCTTACTTGACACCTGATGCTGTTTTACGTAATTTGTGCAAAGTGCAACGTGATTTTGACCTTTTTTTAGCTTAGCTTTTTTGTTCTAATCTAAGATAGAACTAAGTGTACCTGTATAATCAAACCTTTTGTTGTGGAACTTGCCTTGATTCTTGTTTGTGTGTTGTTTGATATGTGTGTGTGTGTGTGTGTTCTTTTTTTTTTGGGGGGGGTACTATCCATACAAACGATCAAGACGCAGCCTTTTTCAATATTCAATAATTGGTGTAATTTGGTCATACAAGAATGTCGTTAACTCAAATCTTTACTTCACAAAATAAGTGAAGAAGTCGAGGTAAAATTATTATATCTCTCTATGATATATGAATAACTTCAAATTATTGTTGTAACGTTAACCTCAATATCCATCTGTCCCTTCTCTCTCTCTCTCTCTCTCTCTCTCTTTCTGACAGAATCGCTTTGTCTCTCAAACTCTTGTTGTTACTAATACCCTATTGGCGAATTTCATTTCTTCTTTTTTTTTTCTCTCTCTCTCTTTTTTTTTTGGGGGGGGGGGAGAACTATATACTCTAAAGAGGAATTGCTGTACAAGGCTTCGTGCATTGTTTCTTCGTACCTTGCGTCTCGTATGATTTGATGCGGATATAAAAACTGTTAGCTTACATGTTGACGTTGTTGTACAGTACGTTTGCATGGAGTGTATGATTTGATGAATTCCTTTGTTGTGCATGTTTTTAGCTTCGCTTATTATACTTTTCCAACCTTACATGCAACTAAGTGTGCTAATAATCATACTCTTGCTTTGTTTGTATGTGTGCTTTTGAGTCTTGTTTGTCGGTTGTTTATTTGATTTTGTGTTTTTAGGCGAAGAAGAAACTGACGACCTCGATCTATGTATGTATACAATATATATATATATAAATATATATATATATATAGAGGGAGAGAGTAAGAAATATACGCATATTATATACTTATATATTTATATATATATATATGTATATATACATATATATATATATATGTATATATACATATATATATATATATGTATATATATATTATATGCACACATGTTTATTATTATTATTATTATTATCGTTATACTGTATGTCATAGATAACTATTTTTGGAACGTCGAGTTCCATTTCCATTCGTCACTTTCTCTCTCTCTCTCTCTCTCTCTCTCTCTCTGTCTTTCTGGCAATAGTATTCTCTCTTCAAACTGATCTCACTCCACATATACAACCTGTTATTGAATATACATTGCACCTTCTCTCGTCAATATCTCTAGATACTACTAGTATCCTTCAGTAGTTACATACACTTCAGTTTTGCAATCTCACTATAATTGATCAGCTTTGATCTGACATTACACACTCAGCAACGCTGATTAAATTACAAATAAGAAACAGATGAGTATAGTTTATCTCTTTCACTCGTCACTGTGAATAATGCTTTATTTTCAATTCCTCATTCACACGATGACTAGTGATATCCGGAAAAGAATTCACTGCTCTTACATTGACAACTTACATGCATGTAATATGTGGTGATATGACAATTACTTATTCAAATGCGATCGTGGAACTCGCTGTAAAATCATGACAGCGGCTACTTATTGTTGAAGAGCCAAGGAATAATTACACAATGACATAAATAACCCCACATAATCTAAAGTTTGATAAGATACACCATTGAATTCATAAACACGACAATATACCATCGAGATTCAGAATTGCCACTGACAAGTATACATTGTAAGTGTAATGAGCACTACACAAATCCATAATTCCATAATTTGTCGGACATATGTATGTATACAAAATAAATTACTAGTACAAGTTGATAATAAACTTGCTAGTGGCACAATCACTGGCATATCACTGGTTACTCATGGGGATCGATTTGACCCATAATATCAACCTTTTCTGATAATACAAGAACTTGTGAGCTACATCTCAATAAATTATCACATTGTCATTGATATTTTGTGTATAACCATATCATCAATATGAACGTTTATCTCTTTGTACAGTATTTGATTTTTTTTAATGCTATTAATTACTATTTCGAAGACTTACGGATAATAAATAACCAATCCTTACAATTACGGGAATATCACCATTATTGTAATGTACATACATTGTGTGTACACTGTAAATAGGCAATGTAATATGAGAGATAACTTGGCAGAGAAATTCATGTCTAAAGATTTCACGTTACCCTGGCTAATGACATAATCATTGGTAATTGGGATCGATTTGACAGACAATAACCACCTGGTTTTGTGTACATGCAAATGAGTACAAGTGAGAGTACACGGAACGTTTCTTCTGGGGTGAAGTTCAGACAGATATCGCGATTATACTTCAATACATCTCAGTCTTGGATCGTAAAACCAATAATGTCCATGTAATTCAAGTTTCAAGTTTCAAGTTTCAAGTTTATTTCATATTTCCATTTCTCAGTGATGGGATCACAAAATGATTGACAATAAAACAAAAGTACAAAACATATACAACCATATCTTATGTTTGAAGAAAAAAAGACAAACTAACATTACACACAAATATAAATGGTCATTTTCATCTGAGGATATCACAAATAAATGTCAGAAATATGATGGGGCCTACATAAAAGCAATGACGCTTGTAAAAACTGTAGGTTCCCGAATTTATAGGCGTGAAATTATACGGAGAACGGACATGTTTATCTCGACCAACTTAAATTGTACCAGTGCAAAATCAGTATTAAAAACGAACTAACGAACCACATGAATACTTTAGTATCGCTTAAACGAGACTGTACATATTTCGCCGTGTTTACACACACACACACACACAAAGTGCTATAACGGTATCGTGAAGTAACTTGGAGCTGCAGACAAAGACAAAAGACTGGGGGTATTAAAAAAGAGAATGTTGCTAAGAGCCGGGTAGTGTGTATCCACTAAGTAATAGCCGTTTTAGTTTGCGTTTGAAGGTGAATAAGGATAAGGAAGAAGTAATATCTTGAGGGAGGTCATTCCAGTATCTGGGTCCAGTAAACATAATTGTTTTCTTTGCAAAAATAGTGCGAGTACGGGGAAGGTGATAGGCGTCACTCTGACGAGTGGGGTAGCAATGAATAGAGCGATTTCTTTTGAACATGTGAATAAAAACGGATGGTAATTCATTAGTTGTTAGTTTATACATGAAAATTCCAAGATTATAATAAAATAGGTCTGGAATTTTCAGAATTCTGTTTTGATGAAAAAAACAGTTGGTATGAGCAAAATATCCGGCGTGGTTTATAATTCTTATTGCTCGCTTTTGAATGCGAAGAAGGGAATCTAATAGTAAATTGATTGCGTTTCCCCACGCCAAAATTCCATAATTAAAGTGTGGAGATATTAAAGAAGAATATATACTCTGCAAAATATAAACAGGGAACAAATGTTTAAGCTTGTTTAAAATTCCAATATTTCTGGACAAAATTTTACTTACAAAATTAATATGAGTTTTCCAGGATAATTCTCGGTCAATCCAAAGCCCTAAAAACTTCGCGTTATTGACCTGCGTTAAACATATATCATTTATTTTGATCTCATGTGGGACAACATTCAAAGAATTACTGAATACCATATAATAAGTTTTTTCTATATTCAGGGATAATTTGTTGGCATAAATCCAGGATTGCACAGACCTAAGCTCAATATTCATCATATCAATTAATGTATTAGGGTCTCGATGAGAACAAAACAAACTTGTGTCATCAGCAAAACAAATAAATGATAAAATTGGCGATTATGGTATGTAATTACAGATTATGGTATGTAATTACAATGAATCATGCACCTGGAAATGCTTGCCATCTGTGAGCTGTAATTTGAACATGCATATTCTATAAGCAACGGTAGACAGGCCTATACACGACAAGTTCATGACATTGTTTAGAGTTCATGTCATCAGAAGACTCAGTGTTTGTGACCTATGATCGGAAATCTTTTCTGGTGTGGTAGATCTCGAAACACGGGATGCAACACATAGCAAGTCCACATTGTCGGCAGTATGTCCTCGTCTGTCTTCGCCTTCCCCTCCTGCGGTCCGAACACACGTAGCAGTCAGGACGATGTTGTCGATCTTCGAACTCTGCTGGGAAGTGGCGCTCAGTCAGTCTTGCCTCGTTGTCGGCGATGGGAGGTGACGGTGTCCGACGATAGCGAGATGCTCTGTAGCCGTTCAGCAGACCCTCAATCACCCGACATCTGAAGTCGCGCGTGGACATCTTGTGGCCAGCCATGCGAAATGCGATGTAAGCGTTCACGAGAGCTACTTCCATGGTGAAGTGGTAGGTTACGCGGTATCCCTTGATTTTCTTATGAGGGTAGCGGTAGTAGGACATGCGTTGATCCATTTTGTCCACGCCGTTCATGAACCTGTTGTACACGTCAACAGTTGCTGGCTTCTGAATCGTACGGCGACCTCCTTCGGCGTTCTTACTCCGTATCTGCTTCTGTTTGAGATCGTTGCTGCTGACGGTCGACAGCACGTTCACGAGTTTCACGTCATGCCAAGTCACTGCTGACATCTCCCTCCCTTTGGCGAAAAACACGGGATCGTCACCTTTCGCAAGGTGCAGACCACCACGTCGGATCTCTTCTGGAAGTCCTCGTCGGTTGCTCCTCACCGTTCCACAGGCTCCAAGTCCGTTCCGTGACAGATCCTCGTAGAGCTTTACGGAACTATAATAGTTGTCCATCACGATCACGCGATCCGTGTTGTAGAATGGCTCCGTCAGCTGTTTCACCAGGGCTTCAGTGGCGCTGTCCCCATTGTCTTGTCCCTCGGCTCCGACATACTGCCGCCACCGCAGACAAAATCCCGTTTGGGCGTCACAGAGCATCCAGAATTTTATCCCCCATTTCCGTGGTTTGTTTGGGATGTACTGTCTGTAGGAGATTCTTCCTTTGAACGGCGCCAAGCTCTCGTCGATTGACAGGTATCCCCCGGGAAGGAAATGCTCAAGGTACGTCGGCTGGGACATATCGATGAGGGGGCGCGTCTTGTGAAGGGGGTCGAAACCGGGCTGTCCACGGGGCACGAGCTTCTCGTTGTCATTGAAATGTAGGAAGGTGTTCAATAGCTGAAATCGATTCCTGGAAATGACGTCGGCAAACCCAGGAGTCACTAAGATGTCGGAGTTCGTTTCCCAGTACTGAGGCACAGATGGCTTTGACACCAGTCCCATCGCTATTTGAAGTGCGGTGAAAGCGCGTATCTCCTCCTCATCGGTGTCCAGCCATACGCCGAATCGAGACGCCTCTGGGAGGGGCGCTGGGCAATCGAAGAATTGTTGCGCATACTTGTTCGTTTCATCTGCTATGTGGGCAAAGATGGAAGTCGGATAGAACTTCGTAAAAAAGTCCACTGGCTCCAATCCTTCAGCGTCGAAAAGTAGTCTGGGTTGGTCGTCATACACTCGTCGACTTGACTTGAATCGCTCGTCAGGCTCAAGTCTCCGCCAATCGTGATCGGAGAGTGGTTCAGCATGAGTTGTTGGATGAGGCGCAGGTAGATCATTGAGGTGGTCATCGTCACCTCCATCAGCTTCGTCGCCTGACGAGTCTTCAAACAGTGATTCACCGTGCTCTTCAAACTCCGGGAGAAGACGTGAGGAATCACGTTCTTCTGTGCTTTCACTGCTACGAGATGATTGCGTGTCTTCTTCCCAGTTGTTATCTACAATATCCTCGATTTCGAAGTCAGAGTCCAACATGAAATCACGGACCTCATCGGCAGTGAACTCACGCCTTCGCCGTTTTCTCGGTGGAGCCATAGAAGCAAACACACTTTAGCTCATTCAGGAGAGACTGATAGAGTATTTAGAGATTATGAAGCAGTAACGTTGTTGAATCGCAGGAGAGATCGAGATAAATGATGATCACTGGCAATTTCCCCCTTCTTATGTAAGTCAATGTGATCAGTTCAGGTGATAGAATAGCAGGATTAAAACTATCAACGTTCGATACCTTCGCCAATCACGTATAAGCAAAGGTTATTATAGCTCTAGAATAAAACTTTCGTTTGAAAGACCTGAAAAGAAAGAGTACCGCCTATTTCCAAAACCTAGCCCATAATAAAGGCGCGGCACGCGTGAATAGATGTTTCATGGCCACCGCCACCTCACCGCGAATACAATAAGAGTGCCTTATTTGCATAGATGAAAGCGCCTACCGAAAGACCGCCTCAAACAAAAGAAGGCCTTGACACCCAACCTTGGTCATGGTCTATTACATTCGAAAAACATGTGTCAGTATTTTGTTGGTCAAACTATGGAAATACATGAAAATATCCTGTCGAAACAAGAATATCGGTCTGTAAACACTCGTAAAATAATTGGGAATGAGTGTTTTGAACTGGCAGTACTTCAATTGCGAATGTCAACCTTACCTTTTCCCTGTTATATTGTACCTTTTCTGCCAGCAGATTCAAACGCGTTAATAATTGTGACAGACTATAATTATCATGCAGTTGATTTTAGTCAGTAAATCTAAGTTTCATCAAATATGTCAACGAACTAAACATTGTAATAAAATGAATTTCAATAAACCATTACCATGTCGATTTAAAAGACACATGTACATATATATATATATATATATATATATATATATATACACTCATATATACAGAGTGGGAAAAGATAAAGGCATTCATGGACGTATAGATAACTCAACGTACATGTTTCACGTATATACAGTATATACACATTCGTTGAACTACGTTCGTGAATGCCCTTTTATCTTCTCACCCTGGATGAATAATGAAGTAGCTACATGTACACTTGTTCTGTACAAGGCGCCTTCTCTTTCTCGCTCTGTCTCTCTCATTTCATATATATATATATATATATATATATATGTACATATATAAAGATAAGTAACAAAATACAATGAATAATACAATAAAATAAAATGAATTTTGTTATTGTTCTCTCAGTATCAACACTTGAGAAAGGGCGGCGAGACGCTCGAAAATTTGTGTGAAGAAATAAACCGTTGGTGAATACAGCATGAATTTTGTTACAGCTTTGTTACTTATCTTTTTATCTTGCCAACACGTGGGCTACCTTATCAACATATATATATATATATATATATTCATATTTTTAATACACATATGTGTATCTTTATAATATATATAATTTTGCCTTATTCTGTTCAAATGTATGCAAATTGGTTGTTTTTTTGCGCGCTTTTGTGTTTACGTCCCAAGCCCTTGAAAAAGACTGGTAACTCCGTCGAAAGCTTGGGAGAGTAAAAGGCTATTAGTGAACATTACTGCAACGTCTGCGAGCAGTCTTTCCCGTCACACATACACATAAATATAATTCAGCACCCACAACGTAGGAGGCCAAGCCCGCTTCACCTTATATGTTGTATATATATGATTATATATAATGAAACGTTTAGTCCGCGTGTTGGTACCAGTAGGTATAGAAAAGATGAAAAAGTAGAGTGGTAATGCATTTTGACAGTCTTCATCTTCATCATCATTTTTTCTGTCTACATGTATATAGAAATATATATATATATATATATATATATATATATATATATATATATATACCAAAATATATGTATCTTACATACAATTATAAATTCAGCAATGTTATAACGACTGCGCTTGATAACCTAAGACGGCGCTTCTTCTCTGTCATAATAGTATAGGACAAAATATGTACCATGTAAAGCAGAACATAAAAATGCTTCTCCTTCATGCTTCAGTCAGATTTTTTTTTTTATCCCGTTTTGCAAAGCTTCTTCAGCATACATAATACCGTGTTGTTGTAGCCTATAAGAAAAGCAATCAGCTTTTGTGAGAAAAAGGAAAGAAAGAACACAGACAAGTTTCAAACGTAAAACTTGCCATTCATCTCTCTCATCTTGACCACACAGTGGTATAAACACGAACTAAAGATTTGCCACGCAAACGCTAAGAGGACGCTAATCAGGCAGATCATTATGTTCTGAACATGCGCGACACAGCCAACAGCCATTGTCCAACACGGGAGGCTGCGCCGTCTTGATGTTAGCGTCGCCGATCTGATAGTTAGGGCATTTTAGAAAATTTCTGGACCATCTGTGAAAAAATTGCTTACCAATAGCTTTCTTTACCATTGTGTTCATAAAGGTGTCTACTAACACCTCTCAATTAGTTCCAACCCAAATCCTTGTGGAAAATTCTTGGGAGCCAATCAAAGTTGAGCATACAGAGGGGGGCGGGGCAAAAATGGAAAAAAATGTTTTTTTCCAATATAAGGGTGTGAGATGTCTAAATAAGGGTTTCTGGGGGTGCTGAATCGATTCCAACCATTAGTTTTGAGTAAAAACAACTATTTGACCGTAAAATAGGCCACGCCTCCTTTTTACCCCGCCAAAATACGTAAATATCGGTATTTTTACGTATCTCATTGGATTTATACAGTGGGTTTTTAGGGTGCACTGAAAACATTTGTGTACGATTGGAAGTAGTCGTTCCCATTTCTCTTATTTCTATTACACCACATACTATCCTATTATTGTTGTACATACTTATTAAATGTTTGATTCTCAATTAGTTATTAACCCAAGTCCTTGTGGAAATTTCTGGGGAGCAAGTTAAACTTAGGCAACAAGGGGGGGGGGGGTCAAAAATGGAAAAATATTTTTTTTCCAGTATTAGCATGTGATAATTATGTCCAACTTGGGGTATCCGGGGTGCTGAATTGATTCCAACCATTAGATTTGAGCAAAAACTTGTACCTGACCATAAAATAGGCCACGCCTCCTTTTTTGCACCGCCAAAATATGTTAATATTGGTATTTTTATATGTATCTCATTGGGTTTATATAATGGGTTTTACCATTTTGCGGGTTGCACTGAAAACATGGGAAGTAGTCGTTCCCATTTTCTTATATCCATTACACCAAATTATCACTGCAGCTGTACATACTGGGACTGTTTGATTCTCATTCCTTTCCCTTTGTGCCTGTCCATGATCAGCAGTCCGCTGATTGTCCATTCCATTTGTCGAATTTCTGGGATTCCTTCAAGATATCTTGCATTACGAATCTAAGAACAGTATGGAAGCAGATGTAATAACGGCACCTGGCCATGGCGTCAGGTGTTTCATCTGTGATGGTCCAGAAACTGAAGTGAAGAAGTTATCAAAAGTTACTAGAAAGGGCTACCCACTGATGTTATCATATTCTGAGTGCGTGGACGATGCTTCGCTTAGCAGGAGACTGAATGAAGACTGGAACAATGGAGACGACCCAAAATTGAGATACCATATGGATTGCAAAACCGAGTTGTTCAATCATGTCAAAAGTGCATCCACTGCAACTGCTGAGGGTAAGTTTCTCCATTCATCAGATGTACTACTTGCATATATTTCGTTAATTATCTGTCAGACGTTTTAATGCTTAAAAAAATGAAAAAAGTGACCAAAACTACCTTTCTACACAATGCGTTCCCCAGGACAAGATGAGAAGAACCAATGGAATGACAGGATGAAAAGACGCCGGGTACTCTCTGGGTCAGGCACTTCAATTGCCGGTAGCTCCAAGTCCGAAACCCCAGCAGCACACCTTGTGTACCGTGAAGTTTGTATACTCTGTAACCAAGGCATCAATGTTGGAGCATTGGCCAGAAACCCTGGTAGGTTGCCTGTCATAAGTAGGGTCCTATAAAAGTTTCCATGAATATTTTGAGAAATCAATTTTTCTTGCTTCTTGCTGTAACAAAAGTATTCTAGTTCACTTGCGGACAAATTTGGTCAGGCTCGTTATAGTTATGATTAGGGTTAGGGTAAGAATTAGGATTAGGGTAAATGTTAGGGTTATGATTAGGGCTAGGGTTAGGGCAAATAGAAGTAGCTCAAGTTCAAGTCGCAGAAATGGTTGAACTAGAATATTATCGCCTTTTAATTTACTACCACTCAAAGTCGAATCATTTACTATCACTTACCTGATCCTATATATGTGGCTACTAGTATTGTGAAACCTTCCTATTCTTCCAGAAAGAGCCCGGAAGTTGTATCGTGCACCTGACAATCGCTACATGGATCGATTAAAAAGGAGCCTCATGGAGACAGCACTGAGCCGAGGAGATGCCTGGGGAAATGAAGTCGCTGGTCGCCTGTCTGGGATCATAGATTTGGTTGCAGAAGAAGCACTGTACCATCTTAAGTGCAGGACCCTCTTCGAGCACCCAGTTCAAAAGTCTAAGGTAAAGACTGTTAAACAAATTAATGACCCCTTTGGATCTCCGATTTCTTTAAAGATCAATGGTCAATTACTCCACTGAGAGCAATGTTAGGGGTATAAACAATAAATTGCAGTCATTTTAATTCAAAATTTTATCGTTTTCCTCAGGTCGGACGGCCTCTTGACGAAGAGAGACAATTGCTGTTTGACAAACTGTGTGAATGGATGGATGAAGGAGTGGAACACGGTGTGACAACTCTCTCAGATATCCACATGAAGATGGTAGAGCTTGATCCAACCGAGGACAAAAGTCTGGCATATGGCCGACGATATCTGAAAACAAAGCTTCAGGAAGAGTACAAGGAGTCTCTCTACTTCACGTCGGAAGAGAGAAGAGAGGACATTGTGTGCATGAAAGACATGACAAATGCAATCCTTCGAGACTACCGTCAACATGTCATCAACCCTTTGCACACCCTTGACAATGCTAAACTGAAAGAGCTCACGATTTCAGCTGCCATTAAACTGATCTGTGGAGACATGGCAAGAGTTCCATTTGCCCGAAAGCAATATCCTTCAGTGGAAAGCATGACCAACACAGAGAGCCAGCTAGCTCTAATTCCTGACAGCCTACAGCAGTTACTGAAGCCGATCGTAAGAACTGATGAAAAGGTGGCAGTCTGGGGGCAAAACCTGCTGAAAGCATACCGCCCTCGGTCAGGAGTGATGCCCTTTCACCTTGGACTCACGGTTCAGCTAGACCACAAGTTTGGGTCTAAGTGGTTGATTGAACGTTGTCATCGCCTGGGATACTGCGAGTCGTATGCTGAGCTCCATCACTACAAGTATTGTTACTTGAGTGTGAAACATGAACTTGGTAGCATGAATCAGGATACCAACATCACAGATGACGATGAAGCAGGTGACGTGGAGATGGAGGAAACCGAAATAGACGCAGTTCTATCCTCAGAAGACCAGGGGGAGAGTAGTGATGAAAAGATGGATGAGGATCCCCAAACATCTGCACATTTTGTTCCAGAGGAGAGCACAGTTCATCAATTTGTTGGTGATAATATAGATCTGAACATTGTGTCACTGAATGGGAACACATCATTCCATGCCATGGGCATGGTCAAGGCAACTTGTCCAGCTCCGCGGGAAAGACCAGATGAGCTTCTCGCGACTATCCCAAGAAGGAATATAACCACTCAGGAGAAAGCAGCCATTCTCAAAGCAACAGAGGTGAAAATTCTGCCCTTTACTCCAAAAAAGAAAATAGGGTTGGCAGATGTTCAGTTTGTTCCCGTAGCAGATCTCGGCCAAGACCCTCCAACCTTGCTGCCAGGAGACATCGCTTGGGCGGCAGGATGGGCTATTAAGAATCACAACCCTGCGTTTGAACATTCAAACTGGAATGGCTTCATGAAGTCAATCCACCGACCTGGATGCAAGGAGAAGTCACTCATTGAGTTTCTTCCAATCGTCGAGGGTGACCCGAATGACTATAGCACCATCTACACTACTCTAATGGAGTGCCTACGTATTGGTCAGTCTCCTGCTGTCATCACGTTCGATCTGCCAATATGGTTGAAAGCAACTCAGATAGTCCTTCAGTCAGAGCTGCCCATCATCACAAGGTTAGGCGGGTTTCACCTCCTGAGAAGCTTCCTGGGGTCCATCGGGGCAATCATGGCAGACTCAGGGCTGCACGAGTTGATACAGCTGGTTTACCCTGGCAGCAGCACTGCAGAACACATCCTATCAGGTGGTGCTTATGCTAAGTCCATCCGGTTTCACCTTCTTGCATCTGCTGCAATTACAAAGTTTGTGCTGAGAGAAGTTGTTTTCAGCGAGCAGGAGTTCAAAGACATGGAGGACTTTATCAAGCATGCAAAAGATGACAAAACAGGTAATTGCAATCTTTCCGATCTGTAAATCTGTAACTGTCTCTGAATATTCATATTGTCAAGCTGAATGATCTTTATTATTATTAACAACGTAAAACGGTCATTCCCCAACAGGTACAACACACCCACCAAGGATTGTCACTCTGTTCAAGGAGAGGATGGAAGAGAGGTTGAAGACATTGGCTGAAGGAGGAAGGACACCTGCACTCTGGGTCTGGTACCATCGCAGAATCGACCTCGTCAAGATGTTTATCAGGTGTGAGCGTATCCCGGATCACGCAGGTCACCTCAGCTGCATCGTTGCAATGCTCAACACCTTCGCAGCAGCCGGCCACCATCAGTACGCCAAGGGAGCAAGGCTGTATGTACAGCTAATGCACCAGCGACAGGACAGTCCAGTGTTCCAGGAAACTCTTGCCAAATTCACCGTGTATGGAAACCATGCAGTCAGGTTCTCAGACCATGAGTGGTCAGGTACATGGACTGACATCACGATAGAAACCACACTCATGCGTGAGGCCAAGTCCTCAGGTGGTCTAAACAGAGGACGCTTCCGGAATGAATCTGCTCACAGGTGTTGGGTTCAGACGCTAAACCACTTCTCATGCATTCACCAGGAACTTGAACAAGGTATGAACAAGCGTGGCGTACCTGACCACACAGACGTTACAAGAGCTCAGATGAAGAATGACGAAGATGCTGTCGACGCCATTGTCGAATGGTTGGAGGAGGTCAACCCCTTCGATGCAACACGGGACAAGAAGACCCTAGTATCCTTTTCAACAGGATTCAGTAGCACTCCAGAGGACCCAGTCAACGCTGATCAGGCAGAGGAGGTTGGCAGAGCCATGCAGGCCAAAATGAATGGACGAACGGTTCTTGATTCAATGGAAACTAAGCACAAGGTGAAGTCATTAGAGAGCCTCAGAAGTGGACCTACAGTCAATGGAAAGAAGCTGGTTATTGACTCACTCAAGCTCTTCAACCGTCTAATCATCATCAGTGAGCGTGAAGTCAAGACCAAAGATGCTCTGCGATTTGAGTTGACGCCAACACCAATGTCTCTATTTGACAAAGACCAGAAGTTGCGAAAGCCAGTCAAGGCTGCCCTGGGAAGATTTCTGAAGGCATTTGTGGAACCCGTTGAACAAACCCCCTGCAAGAGTCTGGTGATTGATGGTGGGTGGCTCCTGCACAACGTCAAGTGGGAGGCTAACCTCACCTGGAAGGGCATTGCTGAGAGCTACCTCCAGTTTGTGAAGTCCATGGGGAGTCAGTTTCTCCAAATCACTGTGGTCTTTGATGGATACGGCAGTTCCACTAAGGACCATGATCACCTGCGACGAACAAAGAATGCATGCTGCGACATTCTGATTCGCCCAGACATCAAAAGCCTCGTTCCAAGAGAAAAGTTTCTCGACAACAAGAGCAACAAGGCCCAGCTCATTCTCCTGCTCGCAGAGACATTCAGTAGAAATGGGATCAGTGTACAGCAATGCCATGATGATGCAGACACTGCTATAGTTCGGGCAGCTCTAGATGAGTCAAAAGATTCTCCTGTTGAGGTGAGGGCTGAGGACACCGACATCATGGTTTTGCTGATTCATCATGCTTCAGACCATCCCATCTTCCTCACAACAGCCAAAGAAACATCTTATGATGTCACAAAGATCAGGGAGGCCCTGCCAGAGAGATACCGGAGGTATTTGATCTTCTTGCACAGCTTCTCCGGCTGCGATACAGTGTCAGCGATTTCTGGGTTCAGCAAATCAACTTTGGTGAACAAGCTCTGCGAGACTGACAAGGCGGAAAGGGCCATGGATGTGTTTCTGGACATCCGAGCTAAGAAAGATGATATCATCAAAGCCGGCTGTGAATTATTCAAGCTCATGTTCCATGGAAAACCGCCCAAAGACTTGGGGGACTTGAGATTTGACATCTTCAGCAAGCGGGCTGCTGCTGGGAGCATCAAACCTGAGAAACTGCCCCCGACAACAGAAGCTGCAGCGCAGCATTCTCTACGAGCTTATCTCCAAACCAGAGATTGGCTACGTTTGCAAACTCCATCATTGGATGTCTTGGAGTACGGATGGAAGCTCGGTGACCAAGGATACGCACCGGTCCCTTCAACAGACCCCATAGCACCGGACTATCTTCTGAAGTTTGTCAGCTGCAACTGTGAGGGGGACTGTAGGACGCTTAGGTGCTGTTGTAAAAAGCAAGGAGTCAAGTGTATTTCTGCTTGCGGCAAATGTCATGGTAACTCTTGCCTGAACATCAACCAAACAGCTGATGAGAGCAACGAGGGAGCTGTCGGGGAGTAGGGTAATGTAACAATGTTTTGATATCGAGATACATTTCTGTTGTTGCAGTAATGTTGCAGTGTTTTGCACAATGTTTTTAGAGTGGGTATAGCTCAAATTCAATGATAGAACTTAACTCAGCATTCTGAAAAAAAATACTCACTGTATAAGCCCACTGAGATACGTATAAACTACCAATGACACATGATTCGGCTGGTACAAAAAGTAGGCGTGGCCTATTTAAATGATCAGGTAATAGTTTTTTACTCAAAACTAATGTTTCGAATCCATTCAGCACCCAAGAAACCCCTAATTAGTCATCTCACACGCTAGTACTGGAAAAATAATTTTCCCATTGTTTGCCCCCCCCCCCCTTTGTTGCCTAGGTTTAACTGGCTCCCCAGTTGTTGTTTTTTGTCCACAAGGATGTTGGTTCGAATTTATTGAGAATCAAACATTTAATAAGTATGTACAGCAGTGATAGGATTAGATTTGGTGTATCGCACACAAATGTTTTCAGTGCACCCTAAAAACCCACTATATAAACCCAATGAGATACGTAAAAATACTAATATATACCTATTTTGGCGTGGCTAAAAAAGGAGGCGTGGCCTATTTTACGGTCAAATAGTTGTATTTACTCAAAACTAATGATTGGAATCGATTCAGCACCCCCAGAAACCCCTAGTTAGACATCTCACAACCTTGTATTGGAAAAAACAATTTTTTTCCATTTTTGCCACGCCCCCCTACGGATGCCCAACTTTGATTGGCTCCCAAGAATTTTCCACAAGGATTTGGGTTGGAACTAATTGAGAGGTGTTAGTAGACACCTTTATGAACACAATGGTAAAGAAAGCTATTGGTAAGCAATTTTTTCACAGATGGTCCAGAAATTTTCTAAAATGCCCTAACTATGAAGAACTCGCTGTTACCACAGATCAGAATTGAAGATCGCGGGTAGTAGAATACCCATTTCCATGAATTTTGGATACTAGAGGTATTCACATGTGCATAAAAAAATCACACTATCGATCGAGATAAATGATGATCACTGGCAATTTCCCCCTTCTTATGTAAGTCAATGTGATCAGTTCGGGTGATAGAATAGCAGGATTAAAACTATCAACGTTCGATACCTTCGCCAATCACGTATAAGCAAAGGTTATTATAGCTCTAGAATAAAACTTTCGTTTGAAAGACCTGAAAAGAAAGAGTGTCGCCTATTTCCAAAACCTAGCCCATAATAAAGGCGCGGCACGCGTGAATAGATGTTTCATGGCCACCGCCACCTCACCGCGAATACAATAAGAGTGCCTTATTTGCATAGATGAAAGCGCCTACCGAAAGACCGCCTCAAACAAAAGAAGGCCTTGATATCCAACCTTGGTCATGGTTTGTTACATTCGAAAAACATGTGTCAGTATTTTGTTGGTCAAACTATGGAAATATATGAACATATCCCGTCGAAACAAGAATATCGGTCTGTAAACACTCGTAAAATAATGGGGAATGAGTGTTTTGAACTGGCAACACCTCAATTGCGAATGTCAACCTTACCTTTTCCCTGTCATATTGTACCTTTTCTGCCAGCAGAATCAAACACGTGAATGATTGTGACAGACTATATTATCGCGCAATTGATTGTGGGCTGTAAATCTAGGTTTCATCAAGTATGTCAACGAACTAAATATTGAAAAGAAATTAAATATTCATTTCAATAAAGCATTGTCATGTCGATTTAAAAGATATACATACATACATAATATGCAGAGTGGAAATAGATAAAGGCATTCATGGACGTATAGATAATTCAACGTACATGTTCCACGTATACACACATTCGTTGAACTACGTTCGTGAATGCCCTTATCTTCTCACCCTGGATGAATAATGAAGTAGCTACATTTACACTTGTTCTGTACAAGGTCGAGGCGCCTTCTCTTCCTCGCTCTCTCTCTCTCTCTTATATGTATAATATATATATATATATATATATATATATATATATATAACAGCAACAAATAGTTTCTTCTCGGAGTCCTAAGAAAGTATAGATTCACTACAGTAGGTCAATATAAACTCCGTTGGAGACGTAAAGTGTCAAATCTATTGACTTGACAAAGCCCTATGGGCGAAAATGCGTCAAATTTACGTCTCCAACGGAGTTTATATTGACCTACTGTTGTGAATATATATATATATATATATATATATATATATATATATATGTATATATATATATATATATATATATATATATATATATATATATATACCTTTATATACGATTTTGCCTTATTCTGTTCAAATGTATGCAAATTGGTTGCTTTTCTGCTTTTGTGTTTACGTTCCAAGCCCTTGAAAAAGACTGGTAACTCGGTCGAAAGCTTGGGAGAGTAAAAGGCTATTAGTGAACATTACTGCAACATCTGCGAGCAGTCTTTCCCGTCACACCTACGCATGAATATAATGCAGCACCCACAACGTAGGAGGCCAAGCCGCTTCACCTTGTATGCTATATATATATAGATTATGATTATGTATTATGAAACTCATAGTCCGCGTGTTGGTACCAGTAAAGAAAAGATAAACAAGTAGAGTGGTAATGCATTTTGACAGTCCAACAGTGCTATTTATTAGCACATTTGGACTTTCAAAAATTCATTACCATTCTACTTCTTCATCTTTTCTACCGACATGTATATAGAAGTATATATATATATATACATATATATATATATATATATATATATATATATATATATTGACAGTAATGTTATAACGACTGCGCTTGATAACCTAAGACGGCGCTTCTTCTCTGTCATAATAGTATAGGACAAAATATGTACCATGTAAAGCAGAACATAAAATGCTTCTCCTTCATGCTGCAGTCAGATTTTTTTGTTTATTCCGCTTTGCAAAGCTTCTTCAGGATACATAATACCGTGTTGTTGTAGCCTATAAGAAAAGCAATCAGCTTTTGCGAGAAAAAGGAAAGAAAGAACACAAACAAGTTTCAATCATAAAACTTGCCATTCATCTCTCTCATCTTGACCACACAGTGGTATAAACACGAACTAAAGATTTGCCTCGCAAACGCTAAGAGGATGCTAATCAGGCAGATCATTATGTTCTGAACATGCGCGACACAGCCAACAGCCATGATCATTGTCCAACACGGGAATCTGCGCCGTCTTGATGTTAGCGTCGCCGATCTGAAGAACTCGCTGTTACCACAGATCAGAATTGAAGATCGCGGGTAGTACAATACCCATTTCCGTGAATTTTGGATACTAGAGGTATTCAAATGTTCTTTAAAAAAAAATCAAACTATCATTTTTTAGCTCTGTATTATTCAATTTTTCAAAACAGATTCAAATTCTGTCCATTCCAGTTGCATTACTCCTGTCTCGATACCGGTGGGACGTGGCTGTCGTGATGGGTCCGTACATGTATTTCCATAACCATCCTCCATCATGTCTATAGCAACGTGGATTGACTGTATGCATTGTGCCAACTATTTTCGTGTACATTTTTCAAGAAGTGATAATGTCAGTAATGCATCTAATTGTTATCAAAAAAAGAAAATCAACAAGCTGTATACAGGTACTTGAAATACGTGGGGTACCTTGTATGAAGAATGTGGTAATGACAGGGTGTTGAAGGAAGGCCTCTGATTTCGACGGACTGTGAGAAAAAATTGAAAATGATTATCATTAGCGCAGATAGGGTCTTTACCAAGAAAGAAGAGTCAATCAGAGCAACGTACAGAACAGAAACCAAGAATTCAAGAGACCTCCCCTGATGGTAGCATAAGTTGTGAAGATTTTGCATGTTCAAAGGAAGCTTTTGTTCATGAATAAACGCAGTATAAGCATATACAAACTTCGCCTTTTGTGAGAGTTCTTTCGGTCGACTTTCAAATGCAGTGAGCATCGCGGAGCTGCAAGAAAACGATACATGTTTTATGAAGACTAGAAGAGCCCTATGATAGTTATAGTCGAAGCCTGTGAATGAAACTTGTATACTAGCGTGACACCTACGCTTTATTGAACATGGTTTGAGTTTTTAGGTCAGTAAAACACGTTTCCAAATTAATCTTTGACAGGAATTACTTCGACTCCCTTTGCCTATAGCATATTTTGCTTCATTTCTGTGCACAACAAAATATGAGTTTCAGTACCACCTGTGTTCTGCATTCATTCCTTGAAACCCTTCAGTTTGTAGCGAAATGAAGCATCATCCTATATGCATCCTACAGCATACGAGTGATTGCATGGGTGTATACGAAACTACAAACGTGAAAAACAGCTCATTCTGTATTTGGCGTGTACATGCATTCATTTATTATGTATAATTATTATCTTCATTGAGCGTATCTAATTGAACTCATGAACCAGACGGCGAAAACTTCCCCCTTCCTTTGCAGCGATAGTGATTACTATTGACATTGAGATTATCGTAACTTCACAGTCAATTATGCCTAATGTGAATAACAAGTCAACGATCAGAAATGAAGAAGTTGAGGGGCAAGATATAAAGAGAGAGTGAGGGAGAGAGAAAGAGAGGGGGAGACAGAGCACATACTTTGATTTATGCAAAGGCACGATCAGTGATCGAAATCATAAAAATTGATAAAGAAAAGTATGAATAATGAAGCTAGCATTCTACGCTACACCGGGACGACTGAACTTCGACAGTATAGAGTGTAAATACTGTTTCTGCTAGAGAAAAAGATGACACTCTGAGTTACAAGACGTGTAGTGAACAGAATTAGCAGCAATAACAAAAGCGCCTCAGATCTTCCGACAGAAGATAGCTGTATTGACTATACTGCTGAATAACGTAAACTAATCAGGAGCGATTAGCGAGTAAGGAGACGTAATTTCAAAAGAGAGATAATGACATCAAAAAAGCCCACATTAGCAGAGTTTCTAAAGGTTGTCTTTATGTTTGTAGTTTCTTTTCGTTGTTTGTTTGTTTGATTGATTGACATCTTGTTTCTTTGCTTGATATTTTGTTGCCCCGGCGGCTCAATCCCACTTACCAGCATTGCCTTCTTCTTTATAGCTGCTACACGGGTACGATGATTTTTGAAGTCCTTTGATTCTCTCTTTCTATCATTTTGCATCATGGTAATTTTGTTGGAAAGATTTTAGTTTTTACTGCACCTCAAATGTTTTCCCTCATGTTTTTTTTTTTTACCTCAAATAACGTGATCATACTAATCATATAATGTTTAACAATTTTATATATATTTTCTTTTTTTTTCAAAACATAAGGATGCGTGCTTGACTTGATCATATTCTTTGATGTGTGGATGCATGACTTTCGCGACGGATGAGTGCTAGACTTTACATTCTGATTTTGCAGTTTTCTCCGATATTACTAAGGTTGTGAGACGTTAGCGGTTAAAATGTCGGGAAATGAATCTGCCGTCATGCGAAGGTCCAGCATCAAAACACTTTTCCGAAGTGAAGTACAATTTCTGGGATACCTCTAATATCGCTGATATTCTGTTTGTAAGTGTTACCCAACACCCAATGTACCGATCACGTCAAAAAGCAAAGTAATAGATTTTTTCACATGGTCATAATATTGGTGCGATACGAAAATGAAACTCACTAAGCTCCAAAATAATTTCAGTAAACAATGATATTGTTACCGATCAAAATCTTTTGAAATATTCAGAAATACGCAAACCAAAAATCACTCTCTCCCTTTCTTTGCGCCTCCCCCCCCCCCCCCCCCCCCCCGAATCACCGCACTGCAGTGCACACAAATGAACTATCAGTAACCTTTGTTTATTTCATATGGATGTGTAGTTCTTGGTCTGTGTGCCATTATGTCCTTCATTTTGAAATAGACTAATTAGTTTGAGAATTTCATATTCCTACAAAACGATGTTCGCATACAGTTCGCGGGAATATTAGACCTAGATGAGGGTCTGATTGCTCTTCAAAATCTGGTGAACGTTTCAGAATGAGGATTATGTAGATATGTGTAGTGCTATATTTTCAAATTCCACTTTGTTCCACGTATCTGGTTTCAACCAGCGCTAGGCGCAACAAGCACGTGGCTTCAACTGCAGGTTTCAGCGGCTGTCCTCGTGGTGCTGTGAGTAAATCGCTTGTTGTGAGCCAAACACGCGTCGTTGTTATGAAGTTACTAAGGTTACACTTTAGTCATGCCGCGATCGCTTTGGTGGTGGGTAGCTACGCAAAACAAGGAGCTGACCATTGATCGATTACTCGTAGACTTTTGATGAAATAATAAGGAAGGCATGCGCCGCATTGTCAATAAGATATTTTTTGGTCCGACAGTGTAGCACATTGTTCAAGGCATCCTCGGATTATCTCCGCCTGTGACCATGGGCTCGCACGCGAACGAGCCCCTCACCGACAAAGGACTGCCGATTTCAATAGGGCACGCTCGCCCCTCACACTAACAAAAGAGGGATTACTGTTGGCACTTCCTGCTCAAATGGATAAAAGAGTGGAAAGACTCTCCTCCAAGACCCGGGACAATTACCTTTACTCTCAAAGAGGAACCGGGACTAAATAACCAAAGTTTGGGAATGAACTACTCGGTCAAAAAAGTAAATTGCATGGGCAAAACAAACTGCGAATATCTTTGAAAGTATACGACTCTAGTTGACAAATGTGGTATCATTCGAAAGAAAAAATGTATATCTAAAACTTTGTCACAGAGTCAAACACACGTTCTATTGAAGAAAATTCACAATTAATTCTTCCTTTTCATGCTACCCAAAATTTCTTGATAATTTTTTTATGATATGATTTCTTTCAGCAATATTTCAAATTAGGATAAATATTACTGCAAACTGACGACATGGCACGAAAGAATTACCATTTCTCCACATTTTTTGTGCAGACAACATTTCAAAACAAGAAGTAATTACAGAGATATGACAGTTTGAAATTACCCTGTCTATCCAGATTCGGAGCTTCCGAGCACTGGCTAAAAATCTCTGGCACGTTAGGGGTTTTGGGCCTGGCACATTAAGAGTTAATCAGGACTCACACAAATGGGGGCACAGCTTTGACAATGAAAAGTCACAACATTTTTATCACAACTGAACAAGATATATATGGGAGATGCTTTAGGTTTTTTTTTCATCAATTTTTATCACAACTGAACAAGATATATATGGGAGATGCTTCAGGTTTTTTTTTTCATCAATTTTTTTTTTTCAAACTGTACAGAAATCCATACTTACTTGAGGTAGCCAGCGTCGTGATACAGCCGCAAGCATTGCACTGAATCTCCACATTCTTGGAGGAAAGGAGTTTGATGAGAACGGGGAGGGCGCCGCACTTCACAATCAAACTCTTGTTGGACTCTGGTCAGTTTGCAAAGGGCACGAAAGGAGAGGGTGGCAGACAGTGGAGAAAACAATTTAGAATGCAAAGACAAACATTTGAAAGTACAATGGACTCCCGTTATATCAAAGTCCTCGCGACCAGCAGTTTTCTTTCGTTATATCCATATTCTGTTATGACTGAACAAATAAACGATGAAAGAATATAGAGCGGATTATATTGCGGTCTGAATTTTTACTTTGTTGTAACCGGAATTCCGTCATAACCGTGTTCGTTGTAACTGGAGTGCACAGTAATACCCAATGAAATTATTGCCTTGCATCGGTAAAAGAAATGAACTCAAATTACGGGAACAACAACTGTAAAGCAAGAAATTTTTGCAGAATGAAATTTTTGTGAATTGCCACTGGCATTCAAGGCATATAGTGTACACAAGAACTTTTGCGTGCATTTGTATTTCATGAATCTTAGTTGGCTCTCGCAAAATTCACAAAATTAGAATGCACACAAAAATGTTCTGATTTTACAGTATCATACAGAAGTCAGTAGATCATTTAAAATGGCATCTAGTGAAAACCTCGAGGTTATAAGATTTGATCGCTATTAAATGTATGAATCCTTGTTTGCTCTGTACAACAAATGAACACATGGATAGTCTGTTGTATCTTGCATGAAATGCATTGTATTAGATATAATATATGTATTTTCATGATCAGATCACACACACACACTCAAACAATTTTTTTAATATACAATGTATATGCTTGCATATATGTTTCTCAAATCATGCTATATTCATTTGCATGATTTATATGTGTCTCTGTTTTATTTCTATCACCGTATTTACCTATTGATATATATGTTTCTCTCTTCAGAATCTATGAAAAATGAGGCAATCTATCTACTGTAAAACACAATATATTCCTGGCATGAAATTTTCGCGAATTGGAGCCTACGGCCTTTTTCACGGCATGAAATTTTTGCGAGTTGCCTCTAACAGTCAAGGAGTACTAACTATACACAGCCCTGTCACTGTAAAAGCGCAACAGCTCCGCAAGGCGTCTGGTTGGGCTAAGTGTAGACGACAGCTTTCACGTGCATTTTAATTTCGCGAATCTTGGCTCTCACGAAATTCACGAAATTCAATTGCACGCGTATATTTTGCTCTCGCGAAATTCACGAAATTAAAATGCACGCGAATATTCCTCGTTTTATAGTATCTTTCTGTCTCTCACCATGGCCACACAGGGCAAAGTTACTGAGAGCGAGAGATGCAGCCTTCTGCGTCTCCACGTCATGTGACTCCATGAGGACCAGGATCGGCTCCATAACCTTTGTCGTGATCGGCTGCATCACTGACGAATAGAAATGACAAAAGAAAGGCAACAAGTTGTCTTGGTAATATACTATAACAACACTGCTATACACCATGTCTACAGAATATGATTTGAATTGAATTGAATTGAATATGATTAACAAACATACAATAACTTGTCAGCTGTACTGAAATATCCATTGTAGCAACAACAAAAGAAAAAGCGGCTGAATAACAGCTTTAAATACTGTAAAAAAAAAAGCTGCTGAATAACAGCTTATACAGTACTGTAAACGTCAATATTTTCGCGCGATTAATTTTTCGCGCTGAGATGAGCGGCTCGAAAACGTATTCGCGGGTTCTTAAATTCGCGCTCCGCAGCAGGTTACTTTACTGTAGTACACATTAACTGCTTTCATCCAAAGCCTCTGCTACATAGCTTGCTATGCCAGCGTACGACAAGCGACGTAGCGAGCGGCTCGAATGCGAGTACAAGCACTCAAATACGTAGTACAGCTGTGACTCTAGTACCGTAGTCACGGGGGACTGTAGCATCGATGCGTGCGGTGCACACATGCATGCTACAGTACACAGCAATCTAGGGTATCGTCTCCTCGCACAGTACTAGTAGCGTAAACATGCCTGTACATTGTACTACGTAGCAGTATCATCGATGAAGCGCACACAATTCATCCCGTTCAAAATGTGCGTAGAAAATTGTGAAGATATATTCGCGCGTTTTTGAATTCGCGCTAGCCGAGCGTAGCGCGAAATCCGCGAAAATTAATGTACCGCGAAAATTTCCACGTTTACAGTACACTGTATTGATTCCAAGTGCCAATGCCTGGCATACATGGGTAGTTAATCCTCTTTTCTAAATTATGCATCTAAATCTTATTGGTCCACATGATCCAGAATACAGGTGAAAAAAACACACACAAACACATACACACACATATCAAAAGACTAGTGTACATGGTTATGTAAGACTCACATCTCTCACTGATCTCCGCAAGACAGAGGGCAGCAGACCGTTGCAGGTCGGCATTCTCCGAGTACGTCAGCGTGCACAGCGCCTCCAGCCTCTCTTCCGATATCGTCGGCTTTTCCTCGCATTCTGCGGGTCGACAGATTAATCGGTCACAGCGTGAAATAAACCCCAACAAAATAAACCAGGCTTTGGAAGCATGAGGCATGCCACTGTGAAATGGCTGAGATTAAATGCTTTGCACGATTGAACTCTTTGAACTCTTAATCATGTATAATTAGTGCACCAGACTTTAAATACGATCAAACAGCAACAGGAATGAGAAATGACTCGTAATTGGTCGTCCATAAAGTCTGGGGAGGAGATTACAGGTGTAGCTAAAATAATATGTGAGGTCAAGGAACTAACCTCATACTCTACAAGTCACAGAACAAATG
This sequence comes from Diadema antillarum, assembly GCF_040938485.1. Lineage (NCBI taxonomy): Eukaryota > Metazoa > Echinodermata > Echinoidea > Diadematoida > Diadematidae > Diadema > Diadema antillarum. The sequence goes on from NW_027271554.1 coordinate 1,537,992, forward strand.
GGTTGTAATGTAAAAAAGAAAAAAGAAAAAAAAAGATAGATAGAAAAAAGGTCACCAGGCTTTGGAAATGTGAGGCATGCCACTGAGAAATGAAAGAGATTATGCCTCACACAATTACCCACATACAAATGTATACATACTTGAAGAACTGTGTATTAATATTGCACTAGCCCTTTTTTCAACAGTAACAGGAATGCAGAAAAAGGTCTTGTGATTGGTCATCCCTGAAATCGGGAGTGGTGGTTGGATGTGGGTTCACGCCATAGTGTTGTGCAACCAAGGTACCATCTCACATCTGGTCCTCCTTCTCCTCCTCTTCCTCCTCCTCCTCTTCCTTCTCCTCCTCTTCCTCTTCCTTTTCCTCCTCCCCTCCTCTTTCTCCTCCTTCTCCACTTCCTCCTCCTCCTCCTCTTCTTCCTCCTCCTCTTCCTCTTCCTCCTCCACTTCCTCCTCATCTTCTTCTTCATCCTCCAATTCCACATTAATATTCTCCTTTACCTCACTCCTTACACACTTTCCCATCCCCCCCCCCCATCTTAAAGGGGCATTCCAGACGATTTTCATAATTTCACATCAAGTAGTGCGTAAATCGACAGCTCCATGTATAGATTTGTGGAATTTATTGTGGTCCTAGAGTAGAGAAACCAATACTCTGAAAAATCTTGAACAAATTACACTGAACAGTGCTGATGACATAGGAGCCTCGCATATTTCAGAAATGTAGCAGTGTAACTCCGTTATAATACTGCTTGCTTAACAAGTTCACTTGTGTATAATCTACGCATGCCTTCTTCCTTTGTTCTGCTTCCTTGAGACCCAACTCGTGCATTCTTATGGTGAGGCTGCCATGTCATCATCCTTGTTCATTGCAATTTGTTGTGAATTTTAAAAACATTCTTATTCCTAATCTCATTTATCAATCACTGTAATTCTGAAACTCTGTACTTAGTTCAACTAATTTAGAGTTGTTCAAATGTAAAAGTCTAAAAATCATCCAGAGGTCTCCTTTAATCATAATCAATATACAGTGTACGCAGCATCATGACCAATGAAGAGCAACCATGCTTTCAAGGTCATCACAAATAAGGTCCTCCTCCCATAGAAACGTGATGTCACTAACCTCTGTTCAGGTAATTCAACAGGTCCTTGACAGCCTCCCTCTCCGTATCCAGGAGGAGGGGCTCATAGAGGTCGTCGTCATAGTGACGGTAGGCGCTGTAGCATCCACAGCAGCAGCACAAGGAGAGCAGGTAGTCCAAACAGTTCTCCATCTCGTCCGATGGCTGGTTACCACGGCGATGATGCCTTCCCCGGCAATGAGAAAATCTGGAACACCAAAGGACAAACCTCTTTCATATATGCATTCATATCCCACACATAATTTCTGAAATAAAGGCTATTTCATAATTACTCAAAGGTTTGCTATCTAGAGGACTGCCAAGGTTAGCAATAACTGATGCATAACATGCATCACAATAGATGAAGGACTTGAATTAGGTGATTAAAAAAAGTTGTCACTAAATCATCAGGATGGAACTTCAGCAAGTCATAACACTCTTAAATGATTATTGTTGACACTGTTTCCTAGAAGCACATACTGTACATAGCACACAAACAAATTCAAATTAAAGGGATGGTATAGTTTTGGTAAAGACGGAGATACCAATTTCAACTTTCTGTGAGATAATGGACCTATGACATATTGAAGAGCATACAATTCTGAGAGGAATTCATATTTGATGAAAATCGGTTTTGAAATGGCTGAGACATCCCAAAACAAAGTAAAACAAAGTGATCCTAATAAAACGCAGGTCCTACCTTTTATTAGGATTGCGTTGTTTGGGATATCTCAGCCATTTCAAAAACCAATTTTCATCAAATAAACTTTGAATTCCTCCTAGAATTGTATGCTCTTTCATATTTCATAAAAGGTTTAAACATCTGGAAACCTGAAGCTCTATTTCAACCCTAAAATTATATCATCCCTTTAACCTTTTCATCATAAGCACCACAACATGAGCCGAAAGTTAAGCCTGATGTCTACAGAGTATTTAGAACCAAATGTCAGTACTGTACAAACTAATCCTTTTCTCTTGTTATCATAGCCAGGGTCACAGTGACCATGACATTTAAGGCCCCTTTGTTCCTACACTACAGCCACACAACAATGGACACATACATTGTATATGTTTCAATATATCAAGGAGGTACTAGGCAAGGTTATATGAAATACCATGGCATATTTAATAATAGTTCTCTGGTAAACATTGGAATAACAGCTCTCCTGATATGCACAAAGAATAAAGTACAATATCAGGGTGAGCACTACATAACTTCTTTTTTTTTTACTGCTTGCTCAGTAAGGCAGGCAGATTTTCAAATTGTTGCAGGACACATGTGCAAACATGAATTTTACTAGCCTGACAAGGAAGTCCAAAAATATAAGAAAATGACAAATAGAAAATTATTTGTATACCACACGTGGACGCACACACACGTACCACACATGGACGTGTGTACAATGTACATCCCTGCAATGTCTTATTTGTTTGATCATGGACCTGTTTAGACAGAGCTCCACACATGTACATCTCTTCCTCTTTCATCTATAAGAACCAAAAGATACCAATTCTCTTTCATACCTTCTAAAGAATCAAGACCCATAATATCCATAAACAGGCTTTTAGACCAATCAACAGAGATCAACAGACCATTCTGGCTATTTCAAGTTCTGTGTGTTACTATACATGCAGTGACTGGCTGCAAAATTTTTCTTCAAATGGCATGACAATGGGGGAGGGGCAGGACCTTGATATTATACCTGGCTACAAACCTTTCTGAGGGTTTTTTTTTTTGTGTGTGTGTGTGTATTGCTTTCTGGTGTTTTTGTTTGTTTTCGTGTGTGCATAGGTAACAATGAGGGTCAATCTGCATGCTCCAGTTCAACTCACTCCAGTTCCACAACTTATACCACTGTAACACCTCTCAATGATACATGTGTCGACAATTTCACAATTTCATAGCCATTAGCTAAATGACCGTTTTGTCCTTTGTTAGACACAGCGCATGACCAATTGAAATGAACTCCAGTCTAGTGGACATCAATAGCCAGGAATGCATTGTAAGTTGTCTGGTTGACCTGACGACAGACAAAACATGCATCGCACACAACGGTCATTGCTGTTTACATTTTCCTTTGTTACCCGGGGTGAACCCACCATTATAGACTTCTATCTTTTCTTTCCTATTTTGAGGAGCAGCACCTCACTCTTGAACGGTCTTTTGGAGATTTTGACTTTGAATGCATTGCCCTCTTGACCGGCAATCAATGGCCATTCTAACCATCTAACCACCTGATATTCTCGGATATATGTATACATCAAAAGTTATAATGGCAGCCAAAATATGTAAAGAATATATGATATATGAGTTGGTATTTTAAAAAAGAAAAGGGCTCTAAAAAGGGCTCATAGATATCATATGGACCACAATTTTAATGTTTTAAAAGTCAGTCATTCCATAAACCACCATATTCAGTCCACTTTTAGCAAGCTAGTTTTTTGCATGAAGGTGTTTCCCTTCCGTTCCCGAATCCATTTTTAGCCCATATTTCCATACTGTAAAACGTGATATATTCGCAGCATGAATTTTTCGCGAATTGGAGCCGACGGCCTTTTTTGCTGCATGAAATTTACGCGAACTGCCACTGGCATTCAATGCATATAGTGCAGACAAGAACTTTCGCGTGCATTTTAATTTCGCGAATCTTGGCGCTTGTGAAATACGCGAAATTAAAATGCACGCAAAATTCCTCGTTTAACAATATTCCAACCTGCTCTGCTCATATCTCTTCTCCATGCCATGCATTCCCTCCCCTCCAATTCTCATCCCTCTTCCTCCCCTTCTTCCCAACCCCCTCCCATTCTCTTACCCCTTCTCTATTTCCTCCTCCCTACTCTCTATCCCCTACCCCCCTACTAAAATACCTCTTTTCCTTCTTCTTTCCCCAATATTCTCTCCATCCCTTGATGCCTACTCTCCCTCTTCTCCTTCTTTTGAATATACAACATCCAAACTAGAGAAGCACTCTGAGAGCGCAGACCTCCGCCGAGCATACAGCTCATTTCCACCACTGATCTTGTTCTTCCATAGAGATATCAGTGATTTCCACCAATACACACTTATAGCATTGTGTGCTGAAAGTCACCCGATTTCCCAATATAGAAGCCTTTGTTAGGTCATAAACCCTCAGCTGCACGTGCACCTCACCCTAGCAGACACTAGAGCACGCACTTTAGAGCACGCACTTTAGTGCGCGCATGCAAACCTCAAGTACGCGCATTCTGAACTCCCAAGTTCATTGACCCTACCTGCCAAAATATCACACATCCTTCATAAATTCCCAAAAAATTCTCAGATCACTACCAAAATTTGTTCATCTGTTACTTGTGTCATTCTCAACCTTTCCTGCAAGTTTCATCCAAATCTGTTACCTACTTTTTGAGTTATTTTGCACATGGACAAACTAAAGTCTACAGTTCGACCTCGATTATCCGGCCTCCTTTTATCCGGAAATCTCTATTATCCGGACGCGTTCACGCAGTGAAGGACTCTCTTTTCATTCAAAAATTGAGAAAAAAAAAACAGTGACTTTAACATCTTTTCATGGATCTGTTTCACTAATTTCATAAGATGTGTATGATAGGTTTCTCAATATCTAATGAGGTAAAACATGTATGATTTTCACATAAAGATATACTTTATTTTTGTGAAGAAGGGACTACAATTTTGCGCAGGTTAGCATAGATTACACCACCGTTGCGGGTTACGCTACCTGCCTAGCTGCCAGTGCACTGGGACGGCAGCTTGGACGGCAGCTATGATTATACTTAGTACATGAACAGTGTGTCTCCCATATCCGGCCAATTCGCTTATCCGGATGAGCGCCGGTCCCGACATGGCCGGATAATCGAAGTCGAACTGTAATTTAAACAAACGGTAACGAAAACATAACCTCCTCCCTTGACGGAGGTAATAAAAATGATGAGATTCCATGCAGTAAAAACTAAAGGATTCTGTAATTTGGATCTGATATTTGAGAAAACCTCATATCATACAATTGTGTACTGTTAAAACTTTATCACTGATCTCTGTGTATTAGCACACACAAAGAATCTTTAATAACTAGAATCAAATGTTACCAATGTGCATAACGCTTGGATGCAATAATTCGCTGATGACCAATTCTATTCTAGCAGGGCTGCGCTTCTTGTGGTTTTCAAATGTAGTATGTACCTCGGCGGGCAGCAAATGAACATCGATTCAATTAGGCCAACCTTCTCTCTTCAAGCTACCGGGCCTTTAAAGGGATAGTGCAGTTTTGGTTCAGATGGGGCTTCTAGTTTCAAACGTCTTTTGATGATAATTCTTTGAGACACCGGTAGCGAAAAACCTCTTATGAAATGCTAAAGAGCATCAATTCTAAGAGGAATTCCAAGTTTAGTTGATGAAAATTGCCTTTGAAATGGCTGAGATATCCAAAATGAAGTGATCCTAATAAAAGGTGATATTCAACTTTTATTTGGTACCTGGTATGTAGAGCATGTTTTGTTTTACTTTGTCCTTGGATAACTCGGCAATTTTAAAACCTATTTTCATCAAGTCAACTTTGAATTCCTCTTGGAATTGTACGCTTTGTAACATTTCATCAAGTGGTTTCTATAGGTATCCCACAAAAAGTTACAAGCTGAATCCTCACCTCAACCAGTACTATAACATCCCTTTAAAGTCATGGAAATACAGCAGGTCATCCTCTGACCTGCTTCCACACATCTCACCTCTATCTTTTGCCACCTCCACCTCAATCTTTGCAATCAGTGCCATGGGTACATCAAGGCAGAAAGGGGACACACTTTGTAGAAGTGGAAACCTTAGCCTTTGCACCAGGCTTTCATGCACAAACTTTGAGCGTGTTTCTACTGAGAGCACCTCGCATCACCTCGCATTACTTCGCATCACCGCGAATTTTGTCTCCCGCGTCACGTCGTATTTTACGACCACTCGAGCTGTTTCTACTGAGCGATAAAATATGCGGTGACGGAAGGTGACGCGCAAAATGCGGTGAATCCGGAAGTCACATATTTTCAGGTCACAGATCGGGTCACGCTGCCTCGACTGCCATTTTGTGGTAGACAACTGAATTTCGTTTACTTTTTCCATTCAAAATACTTCTCACCAAGATTTCCTGCCACTTGGTTATTAGGAATCGTCGCAGGTCTAGGGTCCAGTTAATGCTGTCTAACATTAGAGGCTCCAGCATACTAACGTTAGTATTCCAGCGAAAACAAATTAGGGAATCTACAACTTCAAGACGATACGATATTTTGGGAAAATGAACGCAGTGTAAAAATCAGAGTAATAATAAGTAGGCTGTTGGGCACACAAACAATAAACGATGAATGCACACATGTACCATCACCTCATGTATTTAGTAGGAGTTCGTACAAGGCATGATGTGTGCGAAACTACGGTCACTGTGCATGTACACAAGTGTCGGAGTGTGCGATGAACCGATTTGAAAAGGGCGGGCAAAAGCTCCTAATAATTCGAGACTTCCGGTACACCAAGAATTTTGCTACCCCGTGTGTTTCTACTGAGAATTGTCCCTCGCATCACCGCCCATCGACCACCTCAGAAGGTGGACGACGGAGCACCTCGCATCACCGCGCATCGGCCGGCCGCTACTCGATCTGTTTCTACTGAGGAAAAATTCGAGGTGTCATTACGTATCATCACGAATCACCTCCCATCGCCTGGCATCACCTCGAATTTTCATCGCTCAGTAAAAACACGCTCTTTGACCCGGGAGCAAAGTTTCAGCTTGCACAGAAAAGAATAATGGAAAGGTACACAAGGCATCATTAGTTTATTCTAGCAAAAATTCACACACTTTTGTCTTTAAATATGTGAGCTGTTCATCTAGATGTTTACTGTTCACATACATGTAAGACATCCTATTCAATACATTTTCAAACTTCTTTAAAAATCTATTCATCAATTATCCAAGGGCAAAGTCATTAATTCTTTCATACATTTTCACTGAGAACCTTTGTTTTCCTCAGCCTAGAACATGGAACTCTATGAATCAAAGCTGTGATTCTCAGCGATCAAACAATGGCTCCTCAGCTACTTTATCACAATTTAATAGCTTATCAATGTTAACTTTAAAGGGATGGTACAGTAGTGGTTGAGGTGAGGATTCAGCCAATACCTTTTGGCAAGATACCTAGAATTCACTTTACAAAATGTTACATAGGGTACGAATTCAGTTTACTTGATGAAAATCTGTTTTGAAATGGCTGAGACATTCATAGACATGTATTTAAAACTTGAATTGCTTTTGTTTTGGATATCTCAGTCATTTAACATCCAATTTTCATTTTTTTTTTTTAAATTGAATTTCTCTTCGAATTATTTGTTCTTTCACATTCCGGAAGAAATTTCTCATGATCTGAAATAATTATCATCAAAAGAGGTTGGAAACCTGAAAACCCAACTCAACCGAAACTGTACCATCCCTTTAAAATATCAAGCAAGGAACCCTTGTGTGAGTCAAAGATGTGATTCTCAGTGATCAAACAGTGGCCCCTTTGCTACTTTATCATGATGCATCAATGTTTAACTTTTAAGTAACAGGTGAAGCAGCCAGTGCATGAACTGTATCCACAAAATAAATGTTTGCAAATGTGAGCAAGTCTGCTAGGTAAGGTCTCAAGTTCAAGTATGAGAACTTTACTGTAAAACCAGAAATATCGCACCATGAAACTTTCACAAATTAGAGCAGATGACCTTATTTGCGGCATAAAACTTTCGCGAATTGGCGACTGCCATTTGACGCATCATTTATACCCATGCAAACTCTCGTGTGCACTTTACTTTCACAAATCTTGGATCCTGTTACAAAGAGTGTAAGATTCTTGCAAGGAAAAAAAGGTCTGGCTTGACAGTAAATTAGTGTGGTCTTGAAAACACGTGTGCGTATGGTACATGTCTCTATTTGAAAAGAAATCAATATTGCACTGTGTAAATGGATTTGTCTACTTGGCATACCTGATTTATATAAACACTGAGACAACAACGGAAGGTCATCTAGTAAGCCTGCATCGTAGTTATTATTCACTTTGGATGTAATACTACATGATATAATCAATGGCAGACCTGTATTAAGGATAGACAAGATGTACACAATCAGATTGTTATCCCATTGCTGCTGTTGCATAAAACCTTTTTTTCAGTCACTCGAAACAGTATACATGTAACTCCCAGCGTAAAATCTATTGTACAATATCATGTCAAATGAAATCAGAACTGCGTGTAAGATTGGACTATGACTCAACCAGACTGTTTTGACAACAGCTGGTAATCTCAGACAGCCCTGGGGAAAGAGAGGGGGGAAAAAAAAAGAGGCAAAGAAATTGTTCGGTTTAATACGTTGTGAATGTCATCACTACTAAACTGGGATTGCTACCAACCAAACATTGTTCCCTGAACTGAGTGTAGTGAGAGCAAGTTGGTTTGAACTCCTCAAACCTCCCGGGAATTCAAAATTGTCCCAGGCTGACATGCATGTGAAGAGATGTGTCAGATTTACATCACGGCTCATATTTCACTCTCTGCAGATTACACATGATCCATTTGAACAGGGAATACTTTTCAAGGTATCGCGTAGCAATTTGCAATGCATTTTTCGACATAACTGCAGATACAAAATGCCCTTGTGTAGCATTTTTTTTTTCATACGGAATTGTATAAGGCCTACCATTTGTTCAAAATACAGCTATTAGTGCTTTTCAATTTTGTAATGGGGAATTATTCCCTGCTAACACAGTACAATGATCAAAAGACTATTATATAGTTCAGCAATCTTTTGTGTAACCTGTGGTATAAAAGTACTTTACTTTCTTGTATAAAAGTCCTACTCTTTTGATAAGCCACTCCACCCATCATTATTTACCCTAGTGAATCCTACAATTCAAGGTCAAACTAAATGTTTCACTAAAGTATTTTATGCACAGTATACACTGTACACCAGTATCAGTATGCGCGCATGAATATGAATCATAGCCATGCTACACATACATGTATTTCACTTCACTGGCATGTGGTTTCAAAGCAACAAAGATTAACAAAAGTCTGCCTCAGCTTAGAAATTTCCTTCGAGTCTTTAAAGGGGAATGAAACCAAATTATGTGTACAATGTATGTGGATTGAGTGAATGCAACAATATCTTTAAGGAACACATACCAGAATAAAGTTGGAGGAAAATTGGAAAATCTGTTCAAAAGTCAATAATTCTTAAAGTTTTGGTTCCGCCATCGCTGGATGAGATGACTTCAACAATTTTTGACATCATGTATGGAAAGCAATGTAAAGAAAATCAACATAAAATTTAATGTATTTTTATATTCTAGCATTATAAAAGAGCATTACCTCTTTCAGAAAGCAGGGGGGAATACTGTAAAACATGATATATTCGCGGAATGAATTTTTCGCAAATTGGAGCCGACGGCCTTTTTTGCGGCATGAAATTTTCGCGAACTGCCACTGGCATTCAATGCATATAGTGTAGACAAGAATTTTCGCATGCATCTCAATTTCGCGAATCTTGGCGCTTGTGAAATTTGCGAAATTAAAATGCACGCGAAAATTCCTCGTTTTACAGTAATTTCACCCTAAACAACTGTATGTCAGTAAGAAGTTGGGGGAATGTGTTCTTTTAGGGTTAAAAAATATCAAATTTTGCAGAATTCTCTCCATATTTTTATCCCTAAAATAAGAATAACTATTTCATAATTCTTTACTGCTCAACTGTGCAAGGCATAAATCCTCTACACTACAGCCAAAGTGTAGACTTGAATTTGTGCTGCAAAGTATAGGCAGAACCTATGATGCTGATGTGCTAAAAATATTGATCTAATGTAGCAATTCATATGCACAAAGTCATTATTACAAAACGCAGATGTTTTGTAACAATTCATTGATTTTCTTCTTCGCAGAGCAGCTGCCCCTCTCACATCCCAGCCAAAAATAAATCATTACGATTGAAGTTTATTACATATGCCCTCTTTTTTTCCAAATCAATGCAACTTTAATACACACTACATAATGACGAGAGCAGCGCATTATATGTGTCTCTCCGAGGCTGTAACCATTCAACTGCAGAACAATACTTTGTGCTGCTATTTTTTTTCATGAGTCTCCCGCCTCACAATAGCAGATGAACACATTTTGTCGGGACACAAATGCAGGTACACACATTAAATAGCACATTTCCCTAATGGTGCAGAAAATATTGCTAACTGCTTTAAACCAAAAATAAATCATGTATGTTCTTTTCTCTGGCCAGAAAAATCAGGGGGAAAAAAATGATAAAAACCCAACCAGAAACAAACCGGAATAGTGGATCACGTAATAGTCATTACTGAGAATGAATGATTCTTGGAATTGTTTTCTTCTGCATTCTATGTCAGTGTTGATGTCAAAGCAAGTAACATCAAAGTTTGAAATGGATGTACGTTGTATTTTGGCAGCTGTCAGCAAAATGATTTGCACGAGATCTGCAACACTGTATTTTTCAAACGCTGCAAAATATGAACTTTTTTTTTCTTCTATAATCGAAGCGATCAAAGTTGGATAATGGTTGTATTTTGTACATCTGGAGAGAATCCTCAGGGTGCAAACAATGATTTGAATAGTTTCCCATGTGGTGCAAATAACATCATAATAATGAAAAGTAGGTGATTTGCTTCAGTTACAAACATATTAGTGTCTGTTTGGGTCCATGAATACACCAGTGAAATGATGTCAAAGTTGCATTTTAATATTTTCCTTTTGAGGAAATTGTGGTTTAACTACATGATACTCCGTGTGTCTCATCTCTTCAGACATTTCATGCTTTTCATTGCAAAGGCTACTGTCATCCAATACATCTGTTCTGTGGAAATTTGAATACCATCTACACTTTAAGATACAAGGTTTGTTTGTGTGCAAATCTTGGCACAGATTTTGTACCCAAGAATGCCAACTTTGTAAACAACATTGCAGTCTTGTGAGGGCTGAAAAAGTCTCATTGTTGGTGGAAAACAGTGTACCTTTCCAGCAATAGACAAGTGCAGTTACTGTAAAACATGATATATTCGCGGCACGAAATTTTCGCGAATTGGAGCCGACGGCCTTTTTCGTGGCAAGAAATTTTCGCGAATTGCCTCTTGCGTTCAATGCATATAGTGTAGATAAGAAATTTCGCGTGCATTTTAATTTCGCGAATCTTGGCGCTCGCGAAATTCACGAAATTAAAATGCACGCGAACATTTCTCGTTTTACAGTAATACAACTGAGAAAAATTTTATTTTCCATGAAATTTGCCTATATTTTTGGGGGAAAAAGGTTCAAAATACTGCAAAAAAAAATAGTATCACTCATCACTAGGTACCCATGAGCAGGGCATAACACACACAGAGACACACAGACACACACAGACACACACAGACAAAAATGTTGTTTTTTTTTCCCACTTGCCACATACACATTAAAAGGCATTTCGGCAAAGGCCTCATACAGCTGTTAATGGGCAAATTTCAATTCATTCTTGTTGCCCTGCGTAGCAGGTTTATAGATTTGTAGTATCTTGATCACATATTGATCTTTTGAAAATGAACATATTGAGATACGACTAGCATCTTATTTTATCAGTATCCTTTATTTGATTGATAAGCCAAAGAGAGGTTCGAAGTCAACGGAAAATTCATAATTAGTGCTAGTGCATTTCTATTTTCTAAAGAATGTACAATATTGTACAATAGCAAAATAAATTTTACATTGTACATGTATCACAAAAATACAATGATTACCTCAGGTATAAAAGTGAATCCCAGTGTACTCGTCGAATTTCCTCAGTTGACTTTCCCAAGCTGCTCGATCAAAATGTACTCCTTTGAAATGTCTTCAAATGCCAATAATTGTCCAGTTCTTCCACACACCTGTGTATGTGGCGGTCAGACAGTCCACCTAGTGACTTTCATGGTGGACGCTATCACAACTGTACAATTCTTGGCCATCACTTGGGGCTGATCACCATATTTTTGCAGAATCAGGAATTGGACCAACGGGAGATGGGACCCCAGGCCTTTTCGTCTTTCAATAGTAAGATCCCTCGGACACAAAGTCGTACAAGCTGGCTGCCAGCGGGACAGGACCGAGTTGCTTCAAGCTGCAATACAAAAAAGGCCAACAGTTATTACTTTTGACTCTTGCCCTAGCTATACGTAGGCAATACGGATGGGTTTGAAAAACTGGGCACCATTGAAAACAAATAATATTCCCTTTTGAAAAGAGATTCAGCACAAGCAGCCATTTGGAACCAAAAACCTTTCCTATTAACAATAGTGACATGCCACAACAACTCTGTAAAGTTTGTATGAAATAAATAGATAACAATAACTCATACACTGCATATTTTGCGAGACTATATGGCTATAAAAATAGCTCAAAAGAAAAATATGAAGAACAGGTCAGCTGACTTTGTTTTGGTCTCTAGAGATTGGGATACACTCAATGTAAATGAGAGACGCCGTTACATTTGTTGTGAGAAATTTCTAAAATAATGAAATTTTGACGAGAGACTATAAAAGAAAGATGCAAAGGAGGGGACAACTGTAAATTTTAGAGTCTGAAATATCAGACTACCTAGATCTACAATGTAGGTCAGGGGGAGAGGAGGGTTTATCAGGGAGAGAGTCAGTCATCTTTAAGCAATCAAGGATGGCAGCTCAAAGCTATTAATTCAGGCATATCCAAAATATGCATGGCAACTTTGCACACAAAAGTGTCAATTCCGTACAAGAGGATACAATGTACAAGTTGTATGTCTACACAAAGGTTCCCTAATACAGAATGTTAACTAGTATGAACGCAAGTGTGAACACATCCATGTGAGAATGTGTATGTGGTCACTCTATTCTACATCTACATCTAATGAGGAATTAGTACTAGTATTATACGCTGTCCTAACTGCCAGAACAGCTCAACAAGTCAAACTATAAGCACGTTGTAAATGCTGCAAACTGAATTGTGAAAAAATGATGCATTGAATGGTATTGTTACTATTCAGACAGCCTTTCTATACACACTTTTCTTTCATGCAAGCATCCTTTCAGGTGCACAAATTCAACCTGTTGAATAGCTTTTGTTGCTTCTACATACAATATACCTTTGCTGCATATCATATTTGAACTTTTTACCTTTTTTTTTCATAGTGCTTTATATGCTTGTTGCCCTCAGAATGACACAGACCTATTTATATACTAACTAATCTTGCGTAATCACTAACCCTGGTCATCTAAATATTCAGAGTGATGGCTCACATCAACTGTCACCACGGACAGTGACCGGCAATTAACTCTTCGTGTGCCACGGGATAAATCCCCTGTGTGCCATATCATTCTACTGCAACGCATGAGCACTTTTGGGAAACATCTGTTTATAGTACTGTAAATGTGGAAATTTTCGCGGTACATTACTTTTCGCGTATTTCGCGCTACGTTCGGCTAGCACGAATTAAAAAACGCGCGAATTTATCTTCACAATTTTCTATGCACATTTTGAACGGGATGAATTGTGTGCGCTTCATCGATGATACTGCTACAATTGTACGTAGTACAATGTACAGGCATGCTTACGCTACTAGTACTGTGCGAAGAGACGATAGATTGCTGTGTACTGTAGCATGCATGTGTGCACCGCACGCACCGATGCTACATTCCCCCGTTACTACGGTACTACAGTAACAGCTGTACCACTACGTATTTGAGTGCTTGTACTCGCAGTCGAGCCGCTCGCTACGTCGCTTGTTGTACGCTGGCATAGCAAGCTACAAGTACTAATTGTACGTAGCAGAGGCTTTGGATGAAAGCAGTGAATGTGTACTACAGTAAAGTAACCTGCTGCGGAGCGCGAATTTAAGAACCCGCGAATACGTTTTCGAGCCGCTCAGCGCGAAAAATTAATCGCGCGAAAATATTGACGTTTACAGTATTTAAAGCCATGTAACTTGTTATAGAAATGTTTACAGTAGACATGTCTACATGTATGTATGCATTAAGCAAAGTTGGAGAGAAAATTCCAAGCTTTGCTGCGATGTAAATTTGTGACAAAGCTATGATAACTTCTCTCGCAAATGGCCAATACAGCAGTGGCTATGCTATGTGCTTTCTCAGGTCTGGGAGGCATGACTTTTGCAAACACAACCGCAGCTGAAATTTATAAATTACTTGAAAAACCTGTAGGAAACACCACTGAATGGAATCATAAGTGACGCTTTCATTATTCCTAGGCATCTGGCAAAATATCTATCGGTTCAGGCGGGAATGTGCCTTATTTCAGCAAAGTATGCAAACTTGCACGCTGTCGACTGAGTCGGCCACGCGAACATGGCACTTAAAGAGTTAATTAACAACCATACAAGATTAATGCCACAGTGACCCACTTTCTGCAGCACAAACTTTGTACAACCGTATGTTAAATGATCACTTGAGCTGGACGTGTCCGACCCTGATATTACCACAATCAATTGAACCACACATTACTATCATTGATAGGATATGGTATCTAGTGCTACATTTCCATGCCTCTTCACACCCCCCCCCCCCCTCCCATGAGATGTTGATTGGTTCATAGTCAAGGTTGATACATTGTATGTCTATGCACATTGTACTGTACTACACAATATGATATGTTTTGCAGTGCTTTCACAATAATTTGCGTAAAGTTCCCGGATGGATGAATGGATGGATACTTTGCAAAAATGAACAGCAAACCAAAATATTGCCTTCCCTCAACAGAAATGTTACATATTTCATGTGTGCATTAATGTATAATTTTCAATACGCATGACTCTCAAAAAATATTGCCCCCACTACTAAACAGATTATATGCAATATATAGTATGTATCATCTCTTCAGTAGGGAAATGATATTCTCTTGAAAAGGGATGATGCTCGTTTCTCATTCTGTGAACATGATTCTCAATCACAAATTCACAAAGTTCTTGTGTATACAAGAGTACTATGATGTATTGGATGCCAGTGGCAATTTGTGAGAATTTCATGAGCACTGCAAAAAAGGCTGTCAGCTCTAATTCGCAACAAAGAATTTTATGTTGCAAATTTTTCCTGCTTTATACACTACTCTTGTTTAGAGAACCAAGCACACTCCACAGTCTTGAACAGGAAAACACACACACACTCACTTACAACGTACAACTTTATATGATGTACACGAAAGATTTTAGGTCTTGTACACACAATGCCGTCAGCTCATGGTTTAATGGGGGGAGGGGGCTCATCAAATCATCTAATTCTATAATTTCTCTAATATCTGTTATTTACAGAAATGATTGCTCATGCTAGTAATTCAGAATCTGCTAGTAGGAAGAGTCATCTCAAGACAGCAGCTGCCTTCTTGCTAATCTAAACAGCAAGAATAGTGATGTTACAATATATTGATTGTGTGTTATCACATACCAACACTAAGTTTTGTACATCACTGTACTTCAAATGTCATAGGGTTTAGAGAAGGGAACTGGACCCATAAAGTGTTTTTTACCATACATCAGTTTACAGGCATGGGACAGGTAACATTTACGGCCCAAAATGTTAAATGATTTGAAAACTGGTTAGTACATTTACCAGTTCCACTGTTTCCCTTAAGCTTACACCTACAGCATGCATATTTGTAGAAACACTGCGATTTGACCTCAGGTTGTGTCAGTACATATTGGTCCACCCCTATAAATTGTATTATCTCATGCATTATATCCATAATTACTTTGAATAACAAGGAATGTGCACAGGGTTTATAAATAATATAGAACAACAGTGCTGTAAAAAGACAGAAGAAAAGAAAATCTCCATACATTGTGCTGGGTAAAATTGGAAGTAACTGAATGTAGACAGACAAGAGTTGCATTCAGTGGAATATAATTTGTTACAGGGCAAACTTGTCCACCTTCATAGACATGTGGATTGAGTGAATGCAGCAATATTTAATAGTAGAACACTTCATTGAGAGTTTGAGGAAAATCTGACAATCCGTTCAAAAATTATGAATTTTTAAAGTTTCTGCGCGGTCACTGCTGGATGAGAAGACTACTACAGCTTGTGATGTCACATGTGTACAACGATAAAGAAAATATATAGAAAATTCAACATATTTTCACTTTTCTCGCTTAATAAAAGGTCACAGTAATGACTTCCCTCTTTCAGAAGGCAATGGGAATAATATTACCCTTAACATGTACATCAGTGACAAGTCCACGAAATGTACACTTTTTTCAAAAAGTAAAATTTTGTGAAATTCTCTTTATATTTTCCTTATATCGTTGTATGCATGTGACATCATACACTGTAGTAGTCTCCTCATCCAGCAGTGACTGCACAGATACTTTAAAAATTCATAACTTTTGAACGGATTGTCAGATTTTACCCAAACGTTCATCTATGTGTTCTACTAATATTGATGCATTCACTCAATCCACATGTACACTCAGCAAAAAAAAGAAAGTAAACACTTTTTTGAGGTCATATTTTTCATAGAAGATTTTTATGAAAATCAATGTATTATATACCATATTAAAGGTAATTTAATTGCCTATTAAGCTAATAGTTTAATTAGAAAGAAAACTGTACGCATGAGTAAGCACATTCGATTTTGTCCTCCAAGGCACAAAATAAAAAATTGCAAAAATTGACAAGTTCTCTTTTATTTGCAAATGCCCTTCACGATAACATTGACAACAAAAGACCAGTTTAACACAATGAGAGACATGAATGAAATAGGAAAAATAAGTTTTTGTTCTCTTTATCTCTTTATAACCTCTAAGAAAACAAAGTGGGAAACTAAGGGGGAAAAACAAAAATTTTCTGTCAAGTCAAACTTCAAATGACAAATAGGTAATAATAAGCATAAGATGGTTAAATGAGCAGAATTTCTTTATTTATTTATTTCAATCTAGTGATTTAAGAATCCATGTGACAATTTCAAGAACCGAACATTATTTACAATTTCCAAATTTGAAAAAACACCTCAAATTTCTACCATTTTTGTTAGTTATTACTTCTTCTCTCATTTCATTTGATTTTAGATTTGACATAAGATGCTTTATTTTCCCCCTTTATTTTTAGTCTTCATTCATCTTTTGGTCTTTAAAGAGATCATAGAGATCACAGGTTTGTTTTTGAAACTTAATTCATGTTTCTTTTTGTGTGAAATTTGTTGTTTGTTCTTATTGTTCTATGGAAGAGCACATACGCATGAATGGCAAATTGTTCAGTTTTGCAATTTTTACTTTTGTGCCCTGGAAGCGAAAAACAATGGTGTTCACTCATACGTAAAATTTCCCTTTTTGATGATCTACCAGGTTGATAGCCAATTAAATTACCTTCAAATTCAATATGATATATAATACACTAGCTTTCAGCCAAATATTCTATGAGAAATCTAAACTTGAAAAAGCGTTTACTTTCTTTTTTTTGCTGAGTGTATTATGAAGGTAAACTTGTCCTTTAATATCAGCATCCATTATTAGAAGGCTTCAGATTTGCGATGCACACATTTAGACGACGATTACATGTATGTGGTCCAGTGCGCCTCTGCCAAGCACGTCAAGCAAGAGGTGCAAAATTGTACAGCACACCAGGCTTCGTTTAGAAGGGAATGCCGTTTGTTTTTCTTTTTAGCTCAAATTTGTTCAAGTAGGAAGTATGCACTGTACACTACACACAAGGCACCACACTAGTCAATCAGTACAAAAATACACCAGATGGCAAAGTGTACTATAACCACAAGAAGGAGAACTGATAAATGTGATGCTTCCATACAATGTTGTAATGGATTAAAGGACACAGGTGTTACACAATCATATACTACCAGTATGGATGTCACAAAACCATCACAAACAAAGGAGTAGTTAAAGGCCCTTTAATCAATCATTGGAACACACAACAGATTACAGCCTCAGATCCAGACCTTTGTATTTTTGTCTGCTTGATTGACAAGGCAGGTTGGAAAAACGATGTCACAAGTACAGAGTTGTGGCAAAGTGTCCCAGGCTGCAATGGTTGGATGTCATCCACACAGAGCAATGTGATCTGTACGTCATGACTTTGATTTTGAAAATTAATAGCAAACACCCAGAAATGAGACTAGCATTGTCAATGTGTAACAGCTTCTATGGGTTATGGCCCTTTTGTACTTTGGTGCTGGTTGAGATATTGTATAGCCACAGGCCCATATCAGGCATCAGAGAAACCACAGGCAAATCTCTGACTATATACTAAACAACCATCCAACCTTGTTGTCTTATTCCCATTCTTCACAAGTTTGGATATAGGTTGACATATTACCTATTAAGTGAAGCATTAAAGGGGTATCAAAGATTACAAGGAGGGTTAATAAAGTAGGCTAGGGCCAAGTACCCACAAGAGCAAGAGGCAGGCTTTACAATTGTAATCTTCTTGGCCAGCTCATGGCCAGCCATTGGACCGTTCACACGTGAACTCGGGTGAACTATGGTAGTATGACATGACTCTTGAAAGCAGTGGGCTTCCCCCAATACTGTAAAACTCGATATTTTCGCGGCATGAAATTTTCGCGAATTGGAGTCGACGGCCTTTTTCGCGGCATGACATTTTTGCGAGTTGCCTCTAACATTCAATGTATATAGTGTAAACAAGAACTTTCATGTGCATTTTAATTTTGCAAATCTTGCCTCTCGCGAAATTCATGAAATTAAAATGCAGGTGAACATTCCTCATCTTACAGCAATCAGAATAATGTGGTGCTGTTTACACACAAATAGACTAGATGGCCAGTGCCGTATTACTGCCTTGTTGGGGCAATGATTCCTGGAGTTTATATTCTTTTCTTTTTTCAAAAGTTACCTGTGTGTGGGACTAAGGACGAAAGAAGGAAATTACTTTTCTGTTTCGCTTTTTTTTCTCTCTCTCTCTTCAATATGTGAAGGCTGAATATTTTGAATATTTCTGAAATGGAAGAATAACTGATATTACCATAACTACTGATTCCTCTACAAACTAAAAACAAACACAAAACAAAAATATTCTTAAATCAAAGACTACATGATACGATGTTTCAGAGCTGATAGGTAAAGAAACATGTGGATCGAAAGAGGAACAAAACTAAGACTTAACTAATAGTATTAAATCACATCACTCATTAGTCGACACAGACTTTGAAAGACTGATGTTACATCAGTTGCAGCCTACGTATCAATAAGACATAAAATCTAATACGTTTTAATGTAAGCGAGGCTGAAGATAAACTAACCTCCAACCACCTCCACAAGAGAAATGAAATGGAGGCATTTCTACAATATATTGCATTGTCTGAAACCTACGCTGTGCATTATGCTTTGCGAGTGGACCTTACTCAAGCCTTGTGTCACCTTTGTGAATTGAAACAAGGATCCCGCAGAAGGTCTGTTTGTTAGCCTACAGGGACAAAATAAAATCAAAACTTTGCAGAATATCCTTGTTAATCATGCACTCACCGTTAATTGCGAGAAAAAAATAAACGAGAAATAACACTTCAGTAACAACAAAGGCAGACATTTTCCAGTCTCGCATGATACCAAACCAGAAGACTATAAAACAAAGTTCAATAGTGAGAATCACATTATTATTGTAGATCTGTAGCTACAGAGTCTCCTCTTGCCTTGAATGAATATGATATTAGCACTGCACTACTGCTGTAAGACCCCTGTACAACACATTGCAGACTCTGTACATGTACTTTCAATAACCTGCCACCATCACTGAATGAGACTACAAATGGGCCACACCAGCGTGTACATCGTGTTCGTCGTCACAAGCACTTAAAAAACAAGTCATGCAGTTTGCAAAACAAACGACGACAATGAGAGTTCATCGTCGTCGCGGCGATTGATCGATCCCGCCGCTCACCAGCTGATGACAGACTATGTGGCAGCAGCTGCATCAGTAATTTACACTGTTTAACAGGATTCCACAAAATCCTTGCTGATGTGTATACTGTATACGTGTGAGTGTGTTCGTGTGTCTGTGTGACAGAGTGATGCTGTGCATTTTTTAAGAATGATTTAAACAGATGAACACACTATCTCATTCTCACTGTCACACACCACAACGCACAAAAGGCATAGTGTGCAAAGTACAAGTGTACAAGTGTAAAAGAAGTGAAGGATCAATATGTATAAAACACATGTCATATAGAAGATATGTTGAGCCCCCCCCCAAAAAAAAAAAAACATGAAAAATACAATGTATGATCCCTATGGGACTGACTGTAAAGCCTATACTGTAAAACACGATATTTTCGCGAATTGGAGCCGACAGCCTTTTTCACGGCATGAAATTTTCGCACGTTGCTTCTAATATTCAATGCATTTAATGTACACAGGAACTTTCACATGCATTTTAATAATTCACGAGTCTTGGCTCTCGCGATATTCGCGAAATTTAAATGCACACGAACATTCGTTGTTTCACGGTACTGAGTACACCCTATCACAACACTCAACGCAGATATCATATATCCAGCTGAACAGGTACAAAGTAAACAATGGACAGTTGGTTTTTAGGTTTTGTTTTGGTTTAGTTTGGGGTTTTTTTTAGTATCAGACCAAGAAACTATGGGGGGAAAATGCTTTTACCTACAGTATCTAGAGAAAAAAAGGACTGTGGTAAAATATGTGTAAATCAGTACTACGGACAAAAGAATCTTTATTGTAATCTACTGTGCTGAAGTTTCAATAGTCCCACTAAAAAAAAAAAAAAAAAAAAAAAAAAAAAAAAACTCTAGTATTTTGCACTTTGCGACAATTTTTTCTCCACCATGATACTTACAACCTGCACATGTACATGTATGTATCTTGCATTTATGTATCTTGCATTTATGTACAGGGGTATACACCGTATACAAATGTAATGTCTGGTGTACACCACGATAGCAAACAGCAAACTATACAAAGCATGTACACATTAGCCAATGTGTATTCCTCGTAGTCTGTTCCACTACAAAAATTATTCTTTTCCAAGGAAATGACACTTAAATTTCGAGGACACAGTTGCAATATACACACAGCTTCATACAAGCAAAAACTGTTAATAACAGATCCATTTGAATATTAAATACAGATATTTACAAGTACGCCTTCTGCATGACATGCGGTAATACCAGTATATTTCATATATGTACTAGTGATCACATCTTTACACATGGACTATTCACAACAGATGATATACCGGTAATTATGCACAAATCTCATTTGAACAGTGAATTCATCAATGGCATGGCACAATGCAGTAGACAGCTATTAGTTTTAGTGGCATATACTGTAACTCTGCACGTGGTATAAATTGTAACCATCCATCAACAGATGTTGAACTGCTGCTTTATCTACCCAGACAGGTGCAGACATTTAAAGAATACCAATTTATAACCCCCTTGAAGCAATTCTTACAAATTAACACACATAGTTTGTACACACACACACACACACACACACACACAAACACACGTGCACGCACAAACATACAAAGAGAACATCGACATACATGTAGAATGTGATGCCCTTGACAAGACTTCACCAACCTGGGACAAGATTCCAGAATCCTTGATTTTGTCCCCATCCACTCACATGGATAAGTACTGTTTCCTTCTGTAAATTTTGTGGTAAATGCCCAGAAATGCTTCAGCATGCAGGGGATGGGGAGGTACTGTATGAGTGCACAATTGCACAGCAAATGTAGACTGCATGTGTGTGTGTGTGTGTGTGTTTGTGTGGGGGGGGGGGTGGGGGAGGAGGAGCGGGGAGGGGGAGAGGTGTGGAGTCCTTTTGTCAGGTTCAACAAACAATGGCAATACCAGTACATGTTACACACAGAACTTGGGTGGCATCTTACAATGCAAATTTGTACATTCACAACAGACACATAATAAGCATTTTGAGAGTCCAACAAAAGCTATTCCCTAACAATGGGCCATTCTTTAAGCCCCTGAGAGGACCCCTTTGAGCTATACCCAGAGACTCCAACTCTCCCGTTTTCGACGGGAGATCTCCCGCCGAAAACCCATATTTGCAAAATCTCCCGTTCTCCCGTTTGAGATTTAATTTCTCCCGCCCTGGCTCTTTGTCTCCCGTAGGAAAGGATTTCTTACTTATTTCTATCGTATGTTGAAAAAGTAAGCCTTAGATAGCACCAGAGAGCATCTAGAACCCTGGGAATATCGCGCTTCGCACACATCAAGTTGGAGTCTCCCGTTTGCTAAGGGTTTCAGGTGGGAGAATCTCCAGATCAGAAGGTGCTTGGGGTTGGAGTCTCTGTATACCGATTGAGACAAACAAAACAAAATAGATTTTTCTTTCTCCCTGTAGCTTGGGAGAGGGGATCATACAAGTTCACATGCTGCAGTGGGGACAATGGAAAAAGAAGAAGGGTATGAGCAACAATAACTGTACATTGTCAGCTTGGCTCCCACAGTCTATACAGAGAGTGCAAAATACAATGTATTGCTTACCATGCACCTGACACAATAAGTAATACTTTGAATTTGCTGTAACATGCTCTGGTATTAAAGAGAAATCACTGGTACAGCTACACCGTACATACATTTTGCCCCCCCCCCCCCCCCATATATTCAATGAATAACCCCCCAACAAAATCTCAAAACCGGACTTTCACAAAATGCATTAATTTAACCCCCCCCCCCCCAAAAAAAAAAAAAAAAAAAAAAAAAAAATCAGACTTGACCAACAAAATATCTGCACACTTGAGGACACATGATAGACAATATGATGAAGATGAAAACAAAAATACAAATAATCAACTGATATCAAGATGATGAAAGTATATATTCAGACAGAGTGAACACAAGCAAATTAAGAGGTACACTCGTATCAGACACAAACACAATTGATTAAATTCACACTCTTTAACAGGAAAGTATGGATACTATTTCACATATATTTCATATATATTTCACATATTTGTTTTGATATTCTTTGATATCCCCATTCAGCTGCAAAAGCAAATGATGACATGAATTATGACACTCCCTCTCACACTACCAGCCAAAGTTAAAGGTAGGGCCTATTGTTTACAACTGGAAGCAGTGATTTAAAATATGTTCAAGTTATCACATTTGATGCATAAAAAATGTGTCATTCAGGTGAAAACATCTTAGCATATAAAAAATTTGCAATAAAGCCTAAAATATAAGGAGATATCATTCTTTTTCTCAATAAACCATAACTGTAGACGGTTTATTCTAGAAACAAAACATTATAACTCTTGTTCACATTCTGTATATTTAACAATACTTAACACTTATTAAACTGATTAACATTTTTACATCCCTAACTCACATTTCAGAACTATTTTGAAGCACTAAATCTGGGTTTTTGTTTCATCTGTATTTTAATATGGTAAACAATGTTTTCAATTTCTCTGTGGTTCCCAATGTCCTGAAGACAGAAAATTACTATCGGGAAAAAAAATTATGAAGATACAAATTATGTACCTCAAGTTACGCAAACACTGCTTCTTTTCGTGTTGCTGTCTCACAATTCCATACACAAAGATTGTGGAGGGTGTACATCTGTATCATATGAGAGAGCTTATTACTGCAAGGTGAATTTTCTCCTTGAATAATGAACAGCACAATATCCATCATTATACACGGAACTTCTCACAAACACTTTGGCCCAAAATCAAGAAGGTGGTTTACATTTAGACCATGGTTTAAACTTGTCCCATGGTCTAAAATGAGCCTGAAATAGGTGTAGTGACATGTGCATATCAACATGCATTGGTTATTGGATGTCTGTTGGGCTACGCAATCTGTCAGTGCTATTTATGCACACACACACAAAAAAAAAAAAATGCATTTAAACCACGGTCTGAATCTGTACCGCCTTCATGAATTCAGGCCATAAGGTCTACAAAATCATGTCAATAAGTGCTTTCAGCACTGTGGCATGGTAGAGGAGTATAATATTTACCAACAAAGACCAGTAGGCAGGTCTGTATTATACTCACATGATGCATTTACAGCAGCGCATAAAGCCACTGAAGCCAGCATTAACACTAGAATCCTGCATCCAGATCTCCTGGAATCATTAATATTCACGGGGCCTCAGCATCTCCACTTCAGTGGAGTTTGCAGGCGTGCATCACGCAAGTCGATTGCCGGAGACAGGCTAGCGGAACGCTTTTGTTTACAAACTGCAACACAATGCACTTGTCCCGGTAATGAGGACATTCTATTGCCGGATGCCACCCACACGCTGCCTTTGTTCGGCGCGGCGGCATTTCGACCCAACGCTCCTACATGTATGCAATGTCAATTACGTATTACACATCGGCCACACGAAGCTAGCACTGGCTGATGATATACACTCGCTCACATCACCCCCCAAGTTACGTGTGTGCACACACTGTTCCGTATTATGGAAGCGACGCTTATGAGATGTACTGCAAGATGAGGGATGACGAGTTAAACGCACCCCTACGGGACTATACAGGTTGTACAATTTTGTAGCTCCTTGCCTATTCTCTCTCTCTCTCTCTCTCCTCTCTCTCACAAGATGTATGCACACTTATTGGAAATACACACACTCGTATACACACACACACTGTTTCTGTACGGTTGTTAAAACACCGCGGTACTCAGCCGATCTTTCGGAATATATCCAGAATACATTTACCCCGAAATAATGCCTCGGGTGCATTTCAAGACTTTTGAGATCAGATTTTCCAATGAAAAAATATTACGACCTCAACCAAATGCTTCCAGGGAAAGAAATGCATGCATGCCATGTGAACTACACTACTAATCTGTATTAATCCCAGAATGAGGCAATGCAGATTTGGATATTGTACAGTGTAAGATAAGTTGTGCATGTATTCTCTAAGCCGGTGCATCGTACAGTATTTTAACATACATGTACAATGGGCAATCATTCAATCTGAATTTGCCAGTGGGGGACTTTCTTCGCTTCCTATCAAAGTAAGGCCTATAAGTTTTTATTTATTTTTTTAAATACAAAACTGTGGGTCCCTTTCATAAATACCTGGCAAGATAGAGATACTCAGAGTGATAGTACAGAGTGGGTAGGGGCAAAAAAACCTTGTGCCCCCTAGCCAGGGGCAATTAGATCTCATTACTGGGCAAGTTATAAACATGAATATAACTTAAAGGCACTTTCCCTATGTTAATGGGAATGTTTGAGTGCATATTTGGAAGAGCAAGTGAAATATCCCTGTATCTCCTACAATGCCTTCAACATGGAATCTTACAAAACTCACGCTGCATTATGAATTACTTTTGGTGATATCCATCCATATAAAACACCACTGAACACAAGATACCCCATTGTGTAAAGCAGAAAAATGGCTAAATCTAGTGTAAATGAATTGGGTAAGGCAATATAAGTTCTTTGCCAATGGACTTGCATGCATCAGTGAGTTTGTAACAGAAAAGTCGTAGGACTAGCTACAGAGTACAGTACTTACACATCTTCCACTGATGTAACTCAAATACACTGTATACTGAGCACATAAAATTTAAATGCACCTGAGTACCATGCTGTCTTAAAAAAATGCATTTTCCTGGATAAATGTGCATTGATTTATACCAAATATTGTGTACACAACAGATATAATTTTGCAGTGTTTTCATTACTTTAAATCTTGTAAAGTCAACTGATAATAGACTGATACAATTCAACTCAAGGTGTGCAACTTGTACTTTTAACAAAATATTGCTTTCCAGCAAGTAATCTTTGCTGCAGAGAGCAAATTTTTATGTCTGCAGAAGATTAAAAAGGTAGAATCAAAGTGTATATAATATGAAACATATAGGAGTCGAACATGCAATTAAATCTGTTCGACTGGACTTACGGTTTATGAAAACCAGGGAGAGAACAGTTTTGTGACTCCTCCAATCACTTCTTCATATCAGCTCAAAGTACAATTTTACACTTTGGCCCGAATTCACAAAGGTGGAAAAATTGAATCCATGGTTTAAACCATGGACAATTTGTATGGAGCGCCAAGTGTCGCATGGCCTATTTCGTTACAAAATCAGTCATTTTGTAACAAAACGACAACATCGACGAAATCATCATTTCATAGACGAAATGACCCAACGAAGTGGTCATTTTGTCGATGAAATGACTGATTTCGTAACGAAATAGGCCATGCGACACTTAGCGCTCCATACAAATTGTCCATGGTTTAAACCATGGTTTCAATTGTTCCACCTTTGTGAATTCGGGCCTGTATTCAAAGTCCAGTTGGACAGATTTAATTAAATGTGTTCTTATCATACTACCTGGATGAATCAAATCCTATGAGATAAATTACATAAGAGTCTTTTATACTTTGCTTGGGTTTAGTCTTGAATACTCTCATAATAAATAATGTCATTCCACGCTCAAAGTTGAAATACTTTTTTTTTTAAAAATCAATCAAACAAACTGAACAGCTGAACATTCATTAAATGATACAAAATGTAGAATGTAAATATTTGAAACTTGTAAATTAATTTTCAATTCTAATAATAGGATGTATTCATTCAATCTGCATTTGCCACAGGAAATCTTCTTTGCTTTACAAAAGATGCATTACCAGGGCATAATTTCCCTTCTTGAAATTGATAGCAAAATAGTCAATGGTAAACATTTCAAACAAAATACAGTTGAACCTCTCGTATCCGGACAAGTCGGGACCGGGGCTCATCCGGATAAGGGATTTGGCCGCATACGGGAGACTCAACGCTTTATACATGTACATATACATACACTGTACACATGTACTGATGTAGCCCATTGTAGTACCATATGTAGTAATGTGTATACACTGCAACCTTTTCATTGTTACACTCAGTAACAGACCCCAAAATAGAGGTTTGTGTTTGCAAGAATGAAATCATTTTCTTTTATATATTCTTGGGATGATTTACCTAAATAATTATTAAGAAATGTATCAAGTATATGTAATTCATGTGTGTTTGTGTAGGAGTTCTCAAGGAGTTGGGAATCCCCCTTTCCTCCCGTAATTATTTTTAAAAAAATCACGGCGAGATTGCGTCCGTATAATAGAGAGATCTGGAAAAAGGGAGGCCGGATGAGAGGTTAAACTGTACTGGTACTCAATCCTACATAATGAAAGTCTAGCAGTCATGCAAAATGCACAGCAATGTATGACATGTAATATCAGGAAAATTATTCCCCACATTATACACGTAGTTATCATTCATTCCTTTTATCAATGTCCCTTTCACACACACACACACACACACAAAAAAAAAACTTAGTAAGAGCAAAATATTCACAGTGATAAGACAGCACAAGTGTAAAGAAATCCACTTTGATTTTGAAACCTCACATCACATACAATGTAAACTTCAAATTTCCACAAAAGCATTCAAGAATAATGAAAGTGATGTATGTTCTCTATTCAGCTCAGTGCATTTCATCAGCATTAGCCAAATGGTGGTTGATTAATACGTCCATTGGGATATCAATTAATAAATTTGATAAGGTCAGTCCAAGCAGGTCTCTAATTAAATGCCTCTTCAATCATGACTTGGTGCTGCAATACTTCGCATGTAACATACGATGCCGACTGATATCAAGTGGACCCAATCCAACAATAGGAAGCACTGCAAACTTTGGCATTTATTAAAGTAACAACTGGTAGAACCTTTTTTTTTCACTTCATTACATTGTATTCAAGGTGATGTCAGATACTTTGAATGGCAGATTCCATTTTTCCAATCCAACTTGACAGAAAATATTAGAGAGCAGATTGATAAATCTTATGCAGTACCGGTACCAAATTATACTACAGTTGTACTATTTACCACCTTGAAAGATATTTCAACAACAGCCACGCAGAATCTATTTGCTTCTCTTTCGAACCACTACATATCTTTTTTGGGCCACTAAATTTCAGATTTAAAGTATAAGTGGCCAGAATAGGCCACCAGACAAATAGTGTTGAGCCATTAGTATAAAATTGCCAAATGACAGGCTTGCTGTCAGGTGGATGTGTGATAGCAAGTGCTTATTTACTGTACATATGCCAAATATTTCGGGAGGTTTTTTATTTTCGCGAATTTTGCGAGTCAGAGGCAATTTGCAAAGTCAAAGACATGCAAAAATATTGACTCTGATCCCGATATGAATGTGACATGCACGATTCTCCGTTCGGTATTGTACTCCACCATCGCGAATTTGACCACTCGCGAAATCAGCGGTAAGTCCCGAATCACAAAAAATTTAGACTCACTAAATATATGGCATAGTATACAGATGATAAAAATTACATCACAGATGCTTAAATCTCAGTGGTTTAAAAACCAACATGCCTGATTGTACAAATGACCATTTTCTGCTGATTGTGTGTAGTGAAACTGTGAACCCCCTGATGTATTATCAACACTGCTCAAAATAAAAGCAGTACACATCTGTTTCAGAATACCAATCAAAATAGAGTCACAGACAATGTTGAATTTTTGAACTCAATTTCAGCCAGCCAAACAGAATTGAGGAATGATCAAATGAGGTATAGAACT
This sequence comes from Diadema antillarum, assembly GCF_040938485.1. Taxonomy (NCBI): domain Eukaryota; kingdom Metazoa; phylum Echinodermata; class Echinoidea; order Diadematoida; family Diadematidae; genus Diadema; species Diadema antillarum. The sequence continues at coordinate 1,566,687 of NW_027271554.1, forward strand.
TGATCATTGATCCACCACCATCAGAGCACCTGCAGCCTGTTTCATCACATTGCATACAGCTGTACATTGTACATGAGGTTTCTTTGTACAGCATAAAACCTTCACTCTTTGCACTTTCAAATTTATGCACAAAGTCTGTAATTACCTCCGCGAAGGAGGTTACAATTAATTTTTCTGTGTTGATTCAAGTTTGTTTGTCCGTTTATAAAATGACTTTAAAAAGTTTTGAATGGATTTGGATGAAATTTATAGTCCCAAGTTCATAATGACACCAAGAACAGATGATTCAATTTTGGTATTATAAGCAATCCGGATCATCATCTTGAATCCAGGAAATTTGTTTGATTTCTTTTTTTAAGAATTCTTTATCATTGGGAAACCGTGCCAAATAAGAAGGGAATTCAAGCTGCCCATATTTGAGGTGCGCATTCACTTGTACGTACTGCACATGTACGTACACTGAGCTTGCACTTGCAGTGCAGTGGGAAGCTTTTAGGTAGCAGAATGAATTCATATCATTTGGAAATACAGCAGGGCTATTTTCAGCAAACATAAGTAAGAGTAACAATAAGCTGCTTGGCAGAGGTCTGCACTCTTTGAGGACTGTTTTTTTTTACAAAGTTCACAATGCATTGAAGTATATCTTATGACCCCTCAGTGATTGCTGAGGCACAAGATAATCGTTACCACTAAATGCACACTGTATCCTCTCTTTGGGACGATTTCACTACCTAAATACTTTCACTTAAGCCACTTTACAGCCCTTTTGGATTTAATCTTTCCTGATAACAGGTTCATTGTAGCAGGGCGGCGAGACGTCTCACCTCCCTGATTGTAGCTGCTAGTCCAAAAACCACATTCTAAGTATGTGAGGAATTATACAACCATACAAGCAGTTTGCAACCTTTCAGGGTACATCTAAAGCAATGTAGAGGATCCGGGGTTTACAGTAGACAAGTGTGGTGCACTACTGGGTGCGTCTGTGGAATTCCAAATCAATGAAATGCACTATATGCACTGCATTATAGTGTTCTGCCAAGGAGCTATAGCTCCTTGGTTCTGCCAAACAAGCTTGGCCATGCTGCATAAAGGTATTGATGGTAAATTTACCAATAAGTGGTAAGCATCAATGATTTCTTGGGCTTTGATTGGCTACGAAATTATGTTTCTATAGCACAAGGAACAGTACAGTTAACTGTATTTTCCGGTATAAATCCCACCCGTGTGTAACCTCCACCCCCACTTTTGGACCATGGAGGGAGGAAAAAAAATGAATGAAAAACAAAACAAAACAAAACAAAACTGGGAGTTAAGAAAAAGGGCAGACTTTACCTGAAATTGAAGCCTTTATCATTTAAACAGAAATCCATGCCATGGCTCGACACTAACTTTTTTGTTTGGTGGCCCAATGGGGCCACCAAAATCCTAAATTTCAAATTTTTGGTGGCCCGAGAGAAAAATTTGGTGTCCCCCCCCCAAAAAAAAAACAATAAAAAACATTAAAAGTCCTTTTTTTTATGAGTCAAATATTTAAGTTTATGATAGTAAGAATTAGAAGTTGGACATTTCTACTCATAAATTAACTTCAACAAACTTCCAACACTCACTCTCAGGCACTCATTCAGTCCTTTTCATCCATCCTTTAAACAAATTTAACTGCTAATTTCCGGCGCAAAAAGTTATGAATTTATTGACATACTTTTCAAAAAACTTTGGTGGCCCGAGGCGGGCCACCAAATTTGCCCTTTATTGAAATCTGGTGGCCCGACTTTCATTTTTGGTGGCCCCGGGCCACCGGGCCACCGTTAGTGTCGAGCCCTGCATGCAAGTTTCTATACCTTCTCATGAATTGTCATTATTACCTCCGCCAAGGGAGGAGGTGTAATGTTTCTGTTACCGTTGGTTTGTGTGTTCGTTCGTTCTTTAGTTAGTTTGTCCGTGTGCAAAATAACTCCAAAGTAGTTAACAGATTGAGATGAAACTTGCAGGAAAGGTTGAGAATGACACAAGTAACAAACGATTAACCTTTGGTAATTATCCGAGAATTTTTTGGGAATTTATGAAGGGGGGGGGTTCCACCATGGCACATAAAGAGTTAATCTTTGGATATAACAGGTGGCTTTCCCATTCGTTAAGACGCTCTGATACTGCTATGAACTAATGATATTGCAATCGATGTAATCAATTGTAAAATAAGCATTTAGCAACCACAATCAGGTAAGCTCAGTCTGAGATTGCGATACTTCCAGCATACACTACCTAACAACTAATAAATAAAACTAACAACCTGATACAACTAATATTTCAGATATTGTCATTACCCAACTGAAATAGTATAATCACAGCTTTAAATTTCACACATTTCTTGTGCACTGGTGTCCATTTTAGAAGACAAAAAATGAGTTTCTCCAACTATGTGAATAATGGTTACCAGGTGTACCTTTTTACTGGTACTCCTGGTAATCGTAGCTGGCATGGGGGATAGATGGAGTGGAAAAGGTTTTTCCAGCTCGGATATGTGCTGTAAAACAAACCACAGATATATTTGCGGTATGAAACTTTCATGAATTTTATTGGAGCCAAAAGCCTTTTCTGCGGCATAAGATTAAAACTTAATTGTGAGTTGCCGCTGGCATTCAATGCATCGCACAGACCAAACCTTAAATTGCATACATTCCGGTTTTGCTTTCATAAATGCTGGCTCCTTGCAAAATTTGTGAATGTTACATGCACACAAAATTTTCTGACAGTGTCTTTGGGGATTCCATCCCTTACAGTTAGAGTAGAGATCTACCACCAAGAATGTGCAGGTATGATTTGAGTGTTTGAACAAGATTTTGCATGATATGGAAGATTTTGATTCAGCTGTTGTCTTTGTTAATGTTATCAATAATGACAATGTCAGTAATGATCAATGCAGCTACTCGCGGTCATAAATTAAGTTTAAGTTGTAGACTATAATGGAAGGTCTCAAACTAAACAATTTGTATGTTAGGCCTCTGTTAGTATGTTGTTAAACTATTTCAGCCAGAGAGTAGTAAATTCTTGGTATAGGCTTTGTGCTGAAGCTGTCGAGGCAATAAAAACACCTTTTTAAGTTCAAGTCTGAACTCAATGATCACTGAAAAGCAAAAGCATTTTGATTTAACAAATTTAATCCAAATCCAACAAAATGCTTGCCAAGCTACAACAAGTAACGTTAATATTTAATAATAATAAGGAATCATATTAAAAGTCATCAGTTCAGTGTCTCAACAACAGTTAAATTAATGACAATTAAGCGGTTCGAGGCTTACCTTTCTACTGACAAGGTGATATTTTTATCTTGCAATGGCCAATGTATCCTCAGGTTCTACAAAAAAAAAAACCTCGCTGGTGTGGATGCATGGGTTATGGCCAGTGCTGATGATGAAAGTCAGTGCAGTGGCAATGCAGAAGCGAAACTCGCACAATCTTGTCAATAATAAACGGCATTCCCAGGGCAGGTGAGCACAATCCCAGCGACACCACTACTGCACTGTACCGATGGCCGCCGCGACGGTCTTGCGATGCAGAATCACGTCGACGGCTCACTTGTTTAGATTTGCTCCTTGTTCTGTTGAATAGAACACAACAAGCAGCGCTACTACAGATATCGTTTACTTGGTACTCCAGTAATCAAGACCGATTGAGAAATAATAGCCACAAACGAACACATGTTTTGGCTAGCTAGTTAGGACGACTCAAAATTTAGCAATCGTACACATTCTGGAGAAAGGCTATCGTGGGAATATGGAATTTTTTTTTCTCTATCAGTGGTAGAGAGATGGCGCTCTTGCAAAAATCATAAAGTAATGATTGATTGTCTACTAGACCGTATGCATGGAATACGGAACACAATCATACTTCAGTATCATTCAGGCAGCGCGCGTCTATTTCTCCATTGTTTTGTTTTGTTTTTCCTTCTTAATGTCCTTTTTGTTGTGGAGCACAATGTATTTCTATTTTTTCTAGTAGGCCTAAAATTTAGGCCTACTAGATACATGTTACGATGTAACTAGTTTTTTTTATAATCCTATATCAAAATATCTGGACACTTTTACCCAATAAGGTAATCTTATATCATTTTTTATATGGTATATCATTCATGTGGAATTCCTATTCATTCTAATTCCATTGTTTATATTTCTCTTTCTTTTTTTTTCTTTTTTCTTCCTCCTCTCTCCCCCTATGGTTCTCACTTTATTTCCTCTATTTCTCTCGTTCTCTCCCTCTCTTTCTCTTTCATTTTTACTATCTTTAAGATGTATATATGAAGAGTTTGTTTGCAAAAACCGATAAGTCCATTTTTGAAGATTTTGAAGTAAGATCTCTGTCATAAAGTACAAAATAATACCTTTTAAATTATATATTGGTCACTACATATAAAGGTACATTTTTGAATTTATGGTCAAAAGAAGCACAAAATTTCTTTTTATTCACTTTATTTTTCTTGACCTTTAATCGCAAATATCTGCGTTTGGCAAATATGGACTTATCGGTTTTTGCAAACAAACTCTTCATATGTATAAGTTATGTAAATATGTTTCAGGAGTCTGTATATATGTTATATTCTCAATCACTCTGTACATAATTATGAATATTACTCGTTGAATGGTGACCTACATATTTTACAAGCTATGCTTTTAGTTGGGTCACCCCACTTCCGTTTTGTATAGTAACTCTATATTCTGTTAATTCATGCTATTACTGTAATATTATGTGTCAAAATGTAATCATCAATACAATGCAATGTAAATGAAAATGCAAAAATACAATGTAAAATGTAATGTAAATGTAAATGTAAAATGAAATTAATAAATTCAATTCAATTCAATTCAATGCACGAATGTTTACAAGGTTCTATAATGTGTGGAAAACTATAAATGGGTGAACTTTAAATATTGGTGTTAGGTTTAATTGCGCATTACTATAGGTATTTCATTTCATTTCATTTCATTTCATTTCATTTCATTTCATTTCATTTCATTTCATTTCATTTATTTTCCATATCTGAATAATAAGAAAAGTATACTTAATACAAAGTGATAATAATCATGTACAGAAGCAGGTGAAAGGCATAATCAAAATTATACAATGAAATAGATACGAAATGTACTCGAGATAAAAAGTCAAATCACCGAATAATCACAAATGATGACCACTGCATCACATCAATGGGGGGGGGGGGGGGGGGAGAAAAAGAAAAGATGGCACACTAGACAAAAAGACATGGTATGAATACATGCATACAATACGTCATGCCCGGCCTGTACATAGTATAATAGGGACACAGTACACAGACAGACAGAGAGACAGATATGAACTGATTAAATGGATGGAGGGTCAGGAGAGACAGGGAAAATATTGAGATGAATGAATTGGGTTAGAAGAAGTGTTATCTAGCGTCATTACCATAACAACCATCGTGCCCAGCTTCATCATCGTCGTCATCACATCATCATCATCATCATCATCATCATCATCATCTGTGACTGCCATTATCCTCATCATTAAGCCCTCAGCTATTGTTACCAGACTTTTAGGATAGCAACTCTTGCTGGGATAGCAACTTCCCATAGCAACAGCCAATCATGGAAGCTGGATTCTTGTCATTACCATGACAACTGCCATTCCAGCAAGAGTTGCTATCATAGCAACTTTTTGAAGAAATTGGACACTGGTGGCGACTCGTCTCGCTGGTTGCAGAGACTATCAGCATATCACGGACGTCTCCACGACGCGTCGTGGAGACGCCGTCTCATCATACGCAGCCACGTCGCGAAGACTACTTGTCTTGTCTTTCGAGATGTCTCCGCAACCTATGCGGAGACACCATGCCGACCTCCCAGCGACTACGTCGCGGAGACGGATTCGAAACTGAAAAGACGTCTTGGAGACGTCGCGACGCGTCGCGGTGACGTCCCTGCGACTTCCGATTATGAATGTACCCAGAGTAATTTTAATTGATTTTGTGTTATGTAAATGCTTTTTGTATATACTGAACTTATAACTTATAATTTTTGTGTCACTTTACATTGTCATTGATGGATGTTGTAAACACAACACTGTATGATCTGTGTGCATGGAAACCTAATAAATGAAATGAAATTAAATAAGTCGTCACCTTGTGTGGAGGTCTCGGGAAGTTGCCGCTGGAGTCGCCGTGAGTGCGGAGCCATTTTTTGGGGGGTGGGGTGGGGGTGGGGGGGTAGGTGGGAGTTCGTTGGAGTCGCACGAGTCACGGTGATATCTCCTCCAGTAACATAGGCCCTTTACCCAAGAAACCTATTCTTTATGATCGACATAATAAATAATCACACACTCCCATTTGTATATCCGTATAGTATACATTTGGTATAGGTAGGCCTATATACATCGCTGTTTCGTATTGCACGTGTGAAAAAGCAATGTCCATTTTGTATGCACATCCCAACGTTCTTCTAAATTACGTCTGATTGTGATGATCATGAAACATCAGTCATTTTCTTCTTTGATGATTCTATACTCTATAGTTACCAAAGTCAATATGAACATATCAACAGAATTACATTTAGATAAATGTATTCAATATGTGATCTATCTTTACATATGTTTTATCTTGTGTATTGTGATGTGTTTGTTTCATCTTGTGTAAGTTGGATCCAAATGAATTGAGTGTGGACTTTGGACCACAATCCCCCCCCCCTTGCGTAGCTCGATACGTACTAAGCTTCGATTCCTGTAGTTATATATAATGATTGGACAGAATGCCTTGATGATTCAATACACTTCATGTTTTGTTCAAATCTGATAGCCCACTACTGACGTCAAAAATCACGAGGTCTAGGATTACAATTACATAAGCTCATTTTGATTTGCTTTTGGGTTTTCTTTCATAATGGATGATTCCCCCCCCCCCCTCCTTGATATTATGATTATTGAACATAATTACTGACAGTTTTTCTTTTTGTTGTGTTGTGTTGTAATTTGATTTTATAGAAACAATCTCTTCAAACGATTGCAATGAGCTTGAAAAGAAAATTAATTTCTTGTAAACACACTATCAACCATGGATTCGCTGCAGCCACTAACGTCATGACTGTCACGTGACGGTATTTTCGCTGAAGGAGAATAACAGACGATCTTTTAAAAAAATAAACACGGTAATTCAAAGTTGATACCTTTCTTGTTGTGATATTTGTTGTGTTATGTATGTGTTAGTATTCTTCTTTTTCTTCTTCTTCTTCTTCTTCTTCTTCTTCATCATCATCATCATCATCATCATCATCATCATTATCATTATCATACTTCTTCTTTGACTAGAGAACTTATGTAAATGAAATGTACTCTTTATACAATTCATTTTAGAGTTTATTTCCATAACCTATTTTATTTTCATATAGCCTAGTTTATTTCCATATCCTAGATTCTCGACAAGAAGTTGGGAATAGCAGGGGAACACTGTCAGTCTCTCACATGTGTCACTTTTAATCTCAGCAAACTTATCACACGTACATGACTCTATACATAGCAGATTGGAATAATTTATGTGACAAAGGTATTTGAAAATTGCACAGCAATTCTTATTGACTTGTATTTAATAACGAGGCCGGCTGGATATCTGCAGTAGCAATATAATGCAGTATCGTGATAAGCCATGATTTTTTTTTTAAATCTTAATCCATGTGAGAAGGAGGGAAAAATATACGGGAGACTGACATCATAAGTGAAGCTTGACTATAAACAAATGAAGAGTTTGTTTACAAAAACCGATAGGTCCATATTTGTCAAATGGAGATATTTGCGATTAAAGGTCAAGAAAAATAAAGAGAATAATAAGATTTTTTTTTGCTTCTTTTGACCATAACTTCAAAAATGTACCTTTATGTGTAGTGACCAATATATCATTTAAAAGGTATTATTTTGTACTTTATGACAGATACCGTCAAGGATACCGTACTTCAAAATCTGCAAAAATGGACTTATCGGTTTTTGCAAACAAACTCTTCAAATATAAGATAATACGAGTCTCATAGGAAGAGTCATTAATATAATATCTGTATGCAGAGTTTGATCGCAAAACGACTTAACTCCATTTCTGCCAATTTGATATGTTTGCGAGTAAACCTGCTAAAAAAACAGCGAAGATGATAAGAAAACATGGGCTGTTTTTGATCACAACTTCAAGAATATTTCTCGTTATGCAACAAGTACAAGGTATCCCCGGAAATGGTTTACATTTGCTCTTTTTGATGATGAACTTACCTTAAGATATTAACAAATGGCACTTAACTCGTTTTGCAATCAAACTTTTCAAAATTAATGGTACGATCTCGTGTCATGCGGTTTGCCCAGCAAAGAGTTAGAGCAAGAAATGACTGCGATATATTAATGATAATTATGTCTTTTATTTCCCATCACCCTGAATGATCTTTAAATTGACTTTGATATAGGAATTATGAAGGCAGGCAAGGGCCGATCAACATTGAAACAAACTATACTGCTTATGAAAGAAACCAGGCAATGATGTAATTATTTTTCTTTTCCTGCAGACATTTTGGCCCGACCATTGTCTTTGTTTGAAAGGTTGTTAACCTGCCGGTTTAAAGGTCTCAAAGTGGATCATCGATGAAACAAAATAATGCGGCGAACTCATGCCCGAGCGCGTGAAGCAAGGATTAATGGATAAACATTTGATTATTCAACTCTTAACTCGTGTTCGAAACACGAGGATCTTTCTTTTCTGTTCGTTTTAGTTACTGTTTGTGGAGTTCCTAGCTAAGACACTCCCACTCAAACTCAACAGATATGTAAACACGATCTGTTTGGGAATAGGCTTAGTTAGTTTAAGGAAGCACTATGTGTCAAGGCTCGTCTAGTTATGCTTTGTTTTATCCACAGAGGTTATGAAATAAAAGCTCTCGATACTATATAAATTGCCCAGTGAGTGACCTGGTCCAACACAATCTGTCCGGTCAGGAACGGCGAAGAAACATCAGCAGAATACATCGCACATCGCACATCACAAGCATATCCTTTGCTTCTCGCATGTGAGTTGATCATTTATTATTTAGTGTATTTCTAAAATCTAATTCACTATTTCGTTAACGTCTGTGATATATGCTCTTCTTTGTTTATCATTCTATTATTGTGTTCGTCTACGAATTTGTTCACTTTTTGTTATATGAACAAGATTTGTCATTAATTGTTTTGGTGACACTCGGGCCCCAATCTATAATATATACTTTCTGAGATATATATTCTATATTGAAATTAATGATAATGGAAACATGGATATGGTATATGATTTATAGGAGGAACGAAATTAATATCTTTACCAAGGGGTATTCTAAGGGGTATTCCCCGGAGTATTCTAATATGTTTGTTAAGAAGTAATCTATGCTGCCTATCACCCTGTAGGAGCAGGGTGCTCGAACTTGTATGAGAATCATACATCATGGAATGATCGTATATAAATCTAGTCCTATACAATTCCCAGGATAGCCTCTTCGTTGCTTAAGTTCTAAGCACAGTCATAATATGCTACTCCTCATATAGTAGACCTATTATACCAAATATCCCTTTGTACTGCTGCGGTCAATATAAGAATTAAATGATTTTGATGAAACATCTTGATGTCCAAGATTATTCATGCGTATCTTTCTGGAACTTCATTACTATATATAAATAAATAAATATATGTATATATATATATATATATATATATATATATATATTATAGTATACTTGAGTCAGAGCCTCAAACACAACACCCAAAGGACATTCACTTTTATCTATCATGATTTATGATCATAACAGAGAAATCCTCAAGATATCATCATGGCAAGACTTCTCGCAAGCGTCGTCCTCCTCGTCGTCCTCTCCGTCAACCTCTGCCACGCGATCAAGCTGAAGGCTCCGGCTCCCGTCGAGGCCAAGGCCAAGGCCCCCCTGCAGCCCCGGTCCGAGTCGGGCCCCAGGCAGTGCAAGGGCCTCGAGTGTCCCCGATACACCGTCATCAACGATGGAGAAGTAAGTACTGAACTCAGCAATATCTAAATTAAAGCGAACACTCTTTGATTGATTTGTGACTACATCCCTGTACGTTTTGTGATTTACAGTTCAACTCAATTCAAATTTATTTCCAATATCAGCGCTAGATATTTTTTTTCGATTCAATAATTACAAAATTGAATTGTAATGCAATATCATATATATGTATATATATATATATATATATATATATACTACATAATGTAATATACAGATGTAATATATTATAGATTATTATATTTGAAATACATATTATTTAAATATACATATATGTATATTTATAGATCATTATATTTGATAGTGGGAAAAACATGTAAGTGTATAACCGATATCAATTTTTGTTTCACAAAGTCATTGTGTTGCTGAGAAAGAGAAAGTTCAATACTTCGAAGATTTTACTTTCTTACTTTCTTTGTGTAGCTGCGTCGTATACATTTTTTTTTCGACAGAAAGTCGATGATGATAGACAAGACAGAAAAGAAGGATTCTTTCCCCACAACCGAATGCTCTTAAGGAAGGACGGATTGAAAAGAAAATAATGGGCTAAATCATAATCACAACGAAAATCGCGATTTCCGGATTCCACTTTGGGATGAGGTTCTTAATCGTAAGTGATCTATTCAGGAGAGGTAATAATCGTTCTAATCGAATCCACAAACAAACCTCCCTAGATGTGCCTTTTACCCAACATCGAATTTCGTTATGTGCTTACAGGGCTACGAGGAACGCCAGTATGAAGCTTCAATGTGGGTCAGCACTGAAATCATGAGCATGAACTACGAAAGCGCAGTGAGCGAGGGATTCGACAAACTTTTCCACTACATCGACGGACACAATGACCGAAGTAAGCTTGTGAAACAATAATTAAAGCAATCTGAACTGCCATCAATTGTTACAGATCAAATGTATAACAGTTCTTCGTTAGCTGTTATTACGTCTGTGCATACCAATCGCATCCTGTTTCATACTACCTGTTTTGTTTTGAAAGAAAGAAAGATATTATTCAGAGGGGTAAAGGTTCCGATGCGAGTTTCTTCACTTTGTCTCCCTCTACAACTTGAGTTTGTTGTGTTTTGTTTTGTTGCGGATGATTGCATCATGCATCAATTTATCTTTTCCACTTGATTCCATTCTTTAGTTATTGATTACGAAATTCAATGACAAAACTATGCAAAGATACGAAGGTCCTATATACCTTGTCAAAAGCATACGAAGTATATAAAACAAAGAAGTTTAATATTATCTAGATGATGGCGGGAAGAATTCTTATGCCTTAAAACTGGATAAAGAAGACTGGATAGTAACTATATCATCGTCAAAACTATATTTCCCCCTGAAAACATGTGATGATATGTGTGAAAAGCATAAGAGCGTCTTTAAAATGATAGTAATGATCGCAGTGACAAAGATGATAATTTTAATATAATGTTCATGATACAAATGTAATGGTGATAATAATTGTTAGTAGTTAATATAGTAGGCATATCATAATAATGTTAATAGGGATACTGCTACAAGTACTCAACAAATGTTACTCAAAAAAATGCATTACTACTACTAACAGGTTACTTACCATATACACATGTAATAACTTATTATAATATTGATGATAATGATAGATATATCAATGACGTATATACGTCACATATATCTTCCTGTTCAATTGATGTCTGACTTTCATCCCTTTTACAGAGGAGAAGGTTGAAATGACCGCCCCGGTGGCCACTCGAGTCATCCCCGGCCAGGGTCCCGCCTGTGAGAGCAACTTCACCATCCACTTCTTCGTGCCTTTCGGTGTCCAGTCCAACCCACCTCAGCCCAGCGATCCCTCCGTTTTCTTCACCAACTACCCGGCCTCCAGAGCTTACGTCAAGTGAGTTAAATACACTGGATTGTAACCATTCTATAAACCTCCCCTTCTAATCACTCTCTTGCTCCTACCACTCCTTCTCCTCCTCTTTCTCTACCTCCTCCTCCTCCTCCTCCTCCACCTCCTCTTCCTCTTCCTCTTCTTCCTCCTCCTCCTCATCCCAATCATTCTCCTTCTTCTCCCCCTTCTCCTCCTCCTCTTCCTCTTTCTCCTCCTTCTCTTTCTTCTTCTTCTTCTCCTCCTCCTCTTCCGGCCTCCTCCTCCTCCTCCTCTTTCTCCTCATCCCAACCATTCTCCTTCTTATCCCCCTCCTCCTCCTCCTCCTCTCATCTTCCTCTTTCTCATCCTCCTCCTTCTTCTTCTCCTCCTCCTCCTCTTCCTCTTTCTCCTCTTTCTCATCTTCCTCCTCCTTCTCCCCTTTGTGCTGCACCTTGTTCTTTTTTCTTTTCGTCATTATCCAAGCACTTTATCTGTTTCTTTTCTATTCTTCCTCGACCTCTGTTTCTTTTTCTCTAGCGTTTTATGCCTTTATCCTCGTTATCCATCCATTTTTTCTTCCTTTGTCCCTCCTTCTCTTTCTCCTATGACTTGTTTGTCTTTCCTCTCATCATCATCCACTGTCCTTTCATCTTTTGTAATTTCCTATAAACTTTTCCTCATTCTCTAGTAGGCCTGCCTTCTTCACAATTTTTTCTTCCTCATCCCCTGCCTCATACTCTCTTTCATCTGCTCTACCTGGTCAACCCCCCCCCCCCATTGCTCCTCCTCTTTTGCTATCTTCTTGTTTCCCCTTCATCATCTCCTACCCCTCCCCCCTCCTCCTCCTCCCCCTCCTATTCATCTTCCATGTATGGTATTTGCGGCAATGCCGTCATACGCTGTGAAAGTATTGTTGTATACATCACTACTTACGATAGCCTACGGGGCTAATTGTACTTGGCAGAGCTCAAAGAAGTGAAAGATTGCCCTCTTGTGTTGGCTGGTGTCGCTTTAAACTATGCGGTAGAACCGAAAATGGATAGATTCAATGTCGGTATAGGGCTCACACCCATAAATATTTCCCCATAGGGACGTGTGTTAAAAATCAAATTTCAAAAAATTCTGTAAAATAGCTGGGAGAAATGAGGTGTTTCAGCTTCACTAACCTGGATAAGTTAGATGTACCCTTTCATCCATCAAATTCTCTGGGTGGATAATTCAGTTCAAATTCTGTTCAGGGGTACGAAAAGCCAGACTACGAGTTCTTGTCACTCAAAAAGTCACCCATTTTCCGTGCACGTACCCAATGAAATATAGTCCCCTCAAATTCCACCAGAAAAGCTTTCATCTTCTAACCAAAATGCAATTTGTAGAGGAATTCATACTCAATATCTACAGCTATTCAGTTTTTTGCCAAACTGCATCATTGATTTTTAATTAATTTTTTTCTTCATTTATTTTGGTATCTTTGGTACGAATTTGTGAAGGGGTTTCGGACATTCCATTGTATTTACGGGTGTGAGCCCTATAGTGAAGGTCATATTTCTCATTTGACTTTTAAACATCATAAATGTGTTTTTGATGATATTTGCACCTACATCATATGGGAAATTACACATTCTAGGGTTATAAAGCTTCTCAAAGGGACACTTTTGAAACTCACACCCTTTGAGGTTTTTTAAAGAAATAAAAATGTAGTGTTGATCAGTTCTTCATAAGATGAATACCTAGAAGCAGGCAGTAATCTTTGATTATGGGGGTGTCATCATCACATTATTGCCTACAAAATACTTGAAAAGACTTTGTTCTGTCAAACAGACTAACTTTATGAATTTTGACCTCTTCCAGTGGTAGCCAAACAAAGAAATACATTAAAATAACACAGTCATTCAAAGTTGTGTGATACTGATGACTGCTATGTACAAAGGTCTATCTATACCACAACAACACAACAACATAATAAGAAAACAAATTATAGCCAAACAGAGTTGGGGGGGGGGGTAGAGGAGAAGGGGGGGGGGGGGTAGGAAGGGGAAGGGGGGAGGGAGGAAGAGATCTGACACAATACAACAACATAAACCAGCAGAATTTGTATGGGATGAATACTTCCCATAGACTTGTGTGCATTGCATACATCCTCTATAGGGCTCACACCCATAAATATTTCCCCATAGGGACGTGTGTTAAAAATCAAATTTCAAAAAATTCTGTAAAATAGCTGGGAGAAATGAGGTATTTCAGCTTCACTAACCTGGATAAGTTAGATGTACCCTTTCATCCATCAAATTCTCTGGGTGGATAATTCAGTTCAAATTCTGTTCAGGGGTACGAAAAGCCAGACTACGAGTTCTTGTCACTCAAAAAGTCACCCATTTTCCGTGCACGTACCCAATGAAATATAGTCCCCTCAAATTCCACCAGAAAAGCTTTCATCTTCTAACCAAAATGCAATTTGTAGAGGAATTCATACTCAATATCTACAGCTATTCAGTTTTTTGCCAAACTGCATCATTGATTTTTAATTAATTTTTTTCTTCATTTATTTTGGTATCTTTGGTACGAATTTGTGAAGGGGTTTCGGACATTCCATTGTATTTACGGGTGTGAGCCCTATAGTGAAGGTCATATTTCTCATTTGACTTTTAAACATCATAAATGTGTTTTTGATGATATTTGCACCTACATCATATGGGAAATTACACATTCTAGGGTTATAAAGCTTCTCAAAGGGACACTTTTGAAACTCACACCCTTTGAGGTTTTTTAAAGAAATAAAAATGTAGTGTTGATCAGTTCTTCATAAGATGAATACCTAGAAGCAGGCAGTAATCTTTGATTATGGGGGTGTCATCATCACATTATTGCCTACAAAATACTTGAAAAGACTTTGTTCTGTCAAACAGACTAACTTTATGAATTTTGACCTCTTCCAGTGGTAGCCAAACAAAGAAATACATTAAAATAACACAGTCATTCAAAGTTGTGTGATACTGATGACTGCTATGTACAAAGGTCTATCTATACCACAACAACACAACAACATAATAAGAAAACAAATTATAGCCAAACAGAGTTGGGGGGGGGGGGTAGAGGAGAAGGGGGGGGGGGTAGGAAGGGGAAGGGGGGAGGGAGGAAGAGATCTGACACAATACAACAACATAAACCAGCAGAATTTGTATGGGATGAATACTTCCCATAGACTTGTGTGCATTGCATACATCCTCTATAGGGCTCACACCCATAAATATTTCCCCATAGGGACGTGTGTTAAAAATCAAATTTCAAAAAATTCTGTAAAATAGCTGGGAGAAATGAGGTGTTTCAGCTTCACTAACCTGGATAAGTTAGATGTACCCTTTCATCCATCAAATTCTCTGGGTGGATAATTCAGTTCAAATTCTGTTCAGGGGTACGAAAAGCCAGACTACGAGTTCTTGTCACTCAAAAAGTCACCCATTTTCCGTGCACGTACCCAATGAAATATAGTCCCCTCAAATTCCACCAGAAAAGCTTTCATCTTCTAACCAAAATGCAATTTGTAGAGGAATTCATACTCAATATCTACAGCTATTCAGTTTTTTGCCAAACTGCATCATTGATTTTTAATTAATTTTTTTCTTCATTTATTTTGGTATCTTTGGTACGAATTTGTGAAGGGGTTTCGGACATTCCATTGTATTTACGGGTGTGAGCCCTATAGTGAAGGTCATATTTCTCATTTGACTTTTAAACATCATAAATGTGTTTTTGATGATATTTGCACCTACATCATATGGGAAATTACACATTCTAGGGTTATAAAGCTTCTCAAAGGGACACTTTTGAAACTCACACCCTTTGAGGTTTTTTAAAGAAATAAAAATGTAGTGTTGATCAGTTCTTCATAAGATGAATACCTAGAAGCAGGCAGTAATCTTTGATTATGGGGGTGTCATCATCACATTATTGCCTACAAAATACTTGAAAAGACTTTGTTCTGTCAAACAGACTAACTTTATGAATTTTGACCTCTTCCAGTGGTAGCCAAACAAAGAAATACATTAAAATAACACAGTCATTCAAAGTTGTGTGATACTGATGACTGCTATGTACAAAGGTCTATCTATACCACAACAACACAACAACATAATAAGAAAACAAATTATAGCCAAACAGAGTTGGGGGGGGGGGTAGAGGAGAAGGGGGGGGGGGGTAGGAAGGGGAAGGGGGGAGGGAGGAAGAGATCTGACACAATACAACAACATAAACCAGCAGAATTTGTATGGGATGAATACTTCCCATAGACTTGTGTGCATTGCATACATCCTCTATAGGGCTCACACCCATAAATATTTCCCCATAGGGACGTGTGTTAAAAATCAAATTTCAAAAAATTCTGTAAAATAGCTGGGAGAAATGAGGTATTTCAGCTTCACTAACCTGGATAAGTTAGATGTACCCTTTCATCCATCAAATTCTCTGGGTGGATAATTCAGTTCAAATTCTGTTCAGGGGTACGAAAAGCCAGACTACGAGTTCTTGTCACTCAAAAAGTCACCCATTTTCCGTGCACGTACCCAATGAAATATAGTCCCCTCAAATTCCACCAGAAAAGCTTTCATCTTCTAACCAAAATGTAATTTGTAGAGGAATTCATACTCAATATCTACAGCTATTCAGTTTTTTGCCAAACTGCATCATTGATTTTTAATTAATTTTTTTCTTCATTTATTTTGGTATCTTTGGTACGAATTTGTGAAGGGGTTTCGGACATTCCATTGTATTTACGGGTGTGAGCCCTATAATCATAATCATATTCGTTAAATATGAATTCGCTGATCTTTTTCTTTCTTTCTTTCTTTTGTACTCATGCTTCAGACACCTGCCGAAAAACATAAACTTCTTTATTCAATACTGCTTTGTATAGGAATCCTGACGTCATTACATTTCACATTAACAATTTTCAATGTTTCATGTAATTTACTATTCAATATTTAATTCACGTCTATTTCGTTGCCGACTAACCGGGTCGGGGAGCAGTCGATGAACGAAGTTAGCATCACTGCTATTATATAACTTCTTCTTACTCTTGCAAAAAAAAAAAGGGGGGTGCGTTCGTTTTGTTAACTATATAGAGAATCGTCTTCTGTTTATACAGGACCTAATCACACTCTTATCTCGAAGTTTGTGATTTCAGTAATGTCATTAATGTGTGGTTCTAAAAGTCATTCCATTTTGCTTCCTATACTGCAGTAGCATGCAATAAATCAATCATTATTACCGTGATCATTGACTAAGTCATTGCGTGGTTCTTGTTACCCCAGGTCGTTTGGTGGCTTCGCCTCGCAAAACGACTGGATCTCCGCCGCCTCCGAGCTGGCCGACGCGCTCGACGCCTCTCAGACGTACGACAGCTCTTACTACTTCACTGCCGGCTACGACAGCCCGTTCACCTTCTTCAACCGCCACAATGAAGTCTGGTTCATCGCAAACTAATTGACGACCATTACCACTCACGTATTTATATCATAATTACACACTTTGTATCATATTTGTGCAGAGTCAGAGCGGTATTATCCATGTGAGACTGAGTTAATTATTTTTTGCAGATTTATATTGACGCAATTCAAGTCTTCTTTGACTGTTTGAGAAACTTTGGGAGCAGTTTAGAATGACGACGCACAATTTCGCGGGAGCCGCACTCTTACTTTGGTAGCCGAGGTATAGTAGGAGCACACACTTCAGAAAACCCATTTTATATTTTCTGTTATGGTCCTTTATGAGGTCATTTATGATGTAATAACAAAATCATTTTGATATGAACGACGACAAAAGGGTGCGGGGGAATAGATTAGTTAACGAATATCAAAACAAAGGCCTTATAAAAAAAAATTGAGGTTGTTTTGTTTTGCTTTATTAGGAGACCAGAAAGATGTGAAAGACTTACACGATGTTAAACGTTGTTTAGTTGACTAGCTGCAACATACATGTTTTTCTTTGTAAAGGCATCAATAACCCACCCCTCCCCCCCCCCGAAAAAAAAAAGAAAGATTCAGACCAATTAAGAGCATGCAACCTAACGGCTTTCGGAAAGTAACGTGGTATGAAAGGCACCTTCAACATCATTCTGTGCTGACACGTCGTAGTACAATATACTGCATGTGTCAAGCACGCACACACACATAGTATAGCTTACACAAAATTGTAGTCATCTACCACACGGCATCATCCATGCGTTGATCACTTTATGTAGTTTTGATGAGTTCATTAACTTCGAATGCTTGCAACCTGGCCAGGCATGGCTTCCACTGAGTCAATATCGTCTGAGTATCGAATGGAGTAAATGCTTCAAGGGCGGATGAATGACGTGTCGTTACACACACAATATCATAGCAAACTGTCGATTGCATGCTAATTAGGCCTCAGTGATTGCTTCTGCAGTCACGAAAATTTGAAACGGAGTATCGGACGGGGGTAAAGTCTCCTGGATATTGAAATAGTTTCATGTTTTGAGTCACATTGTAAGCACTGTGGAAGGAATAAGAAGCGTAAAACGATGACACGAGCATAACTTTAGAGAGAAATAGATATTTTATTGATGCGTATTTATACTCCTAATTGTTTGTACGAAGATGGTAAAGGAAGAATATGTGCTAAATTGCATATAATCATTGTTTGTGAGCAGTAAAGGTTTATTATCACTGAATTATTAAAGAGGAGGAGGAAGAAGAATATAAGAGGAAGCAAACGAAGAAAACGCAAAACAGTCTCATTTAAATTCGTAATGTGCACAAAGATTTAATTTATATATTTACATCTTTTCTTTTCAAAACGAAAGTTCATTTGATAACGTATGTGCAAAATGACTCATGCATGTCCCATCCTGAAATAGACCGATCAGACGCTCTATGAGGCACGTAGCAGAGGAAGAAAGGTGTACATTTTAGGGTAGACAATTTGTGCGCATTCGCAGAGAACGGTGATTAGTTGGCATACCAGAGCCATACGTCACTGCGTTTATCTCTTAATGGTACACCAAATCAAACACCTTTAAGCAAGTTACTACGATACACAGAACGAGGTGTCTATGCTAGCAACTATAATGGGGCCTACACTGTCTTGTCTGCTCCGACTTTCGTATTGAAGATGGTGTCTGTATATTATGACTGTGTCCTTTTCAGAACTGTGAATTGTAACTATGATCATGTGTTATATGCAGTCAAGCTCATACTGCTCTTTGTACAGAATCTATGTAAATAAAGACGCTTGAAGCAAGTAATATGTTCATATACCAAACTACTTTATTGACCCCGTGTTGTATTATGACGTCAAGTGTCTGGGATGGTTCAAAGATTATACAATAGTCGTTTAAGTATTGACAAAAAATGTCGAGTAACACGGAAGTGGTTCTGGAATGATGATTTGAACACAATTATATCTCAGTGGTTAAGTTTCAATACATAATTACATCGTGAACGCGCAAAGACACACGTGATCTGGCGAAACACGTGTATTATCACAACAATAATGTGCAACTCCGTTCCATGTTCAAGTTAGCCTTAACATGAAGAGTACTGCTGTGCCAAAGTCATACACGCATGTGTATATCCATGACTTTGGCACAGCAGTCTAATTACATTCATTCTTACTGTACTATACAAAATACATTGTACATCTATTATAATACATAAAGACAATGGAATGGATACATTTTAAGATACTGAGCTATGAGGATGTGGCTGTTGCCATGGCAACGGAAGGCAAGCACCCACAGAGATTATATTAGAATTATGTGCTGCAATATTATTTCGTTAAGTCATGTAGAATCCCCAAAACCTTCATACAATAATGGCAATTGGCACAGCAGGATTTGAACCGCTCACAGACAATTCTTAACAATTGCCAAGCTCTACAACATCATCGGCTGAGAACAAGAAGGGCGTTATCGCAATTTTAAGGGGTATTGAGTTGTTGGTATCATAATTGTAGATGTCGATCTCATCTACATTGTGGTGTCAATTTCAAACTATTTTCATTTTCAATAAAATGTTAAAAATCAAAAACCACAAAGGCATTATTTTACCCGATATTTGGAACAATACTTGTAAATCTACCTACTTTTGGTTAAGTACAGTTTTTATATCATCAAAATTGATTGTTTCGTTTTTATTTATGCTCAAATCTTAGAATGCAATAGCGCCCTTTTGCTTATCAGTTGACGAAATAGTATAGGTTGTACAAGTATGTAGGCCTATAGCTCCTTGCGTGAAACGGAGATCTTGCTAACTCTTGAGATCTAAATTTTACATCAGTATATATCTGAAGACCTTTCAACCAAAAGGCCCCAAATCCATTGAAAAGATGATGGATTTAGCGCCTTTTGGAAGCAAGCTCTTTAATTTTGCAACAGATTTCTATATCCTACCATGAACAGAAATCCAACAAATAATGTTACAATGTAAAAGTCACCAGGGAACGATTGTGATATACGAAGACTTTTACACACAAAATGTACCTGGAAGCACATATTTCTTGACTGGTCAAGATGACCGGAAGTAAAGAATCGTCTGAGGCAATATCACAGAGGAAGACGCTCTGTTTCCCGTTGATGAAGTTTTGATCTAACGGTAGGTAATAATACGATTCCCTAAAACGTTTAAACTTAAAATGCAACATAAAAAAACGATACTAAAGCAAACGAGGATAAACTGATTTCATAATGTCATGATCATAATTGTCAATATAATGGAATGATTCTTCTGTTTTATATTAGACAAAACTTACATCCGCACTGATATTAGATGTGTTTGAAATAAAAAGTTTCACGAAAATATTACTGACAGTGCAAACCGGTAAAATCAAAACATGACTAACACTTAGGTCTATATCACTGGCACATTATTCCATTCCAAAGGTGTTTGAAAGAAAGTCGAATTAATCGAAGTGTCATGAACAACACTTTACATATATCTTAACCACCCGTGGCATCATCGGTAGATCTGAAAAGAACAGCTACAGACCTATTTCCATAGAGCAACGGTTGCAGTTCGTTATTCCGAAAGGTTCGGAAATCCGAAAGTGAAATAAGGTTCGTTATTCCGAAGATTCGTTTATCCAAAAATGAAACAGAATTCGTTATTCCGAAGGTTAATCCGATAATGAAAGAAGGTTCATTTTCTGGGGGTTCATTAATCCACGAAATAAGGTTCATCACTACGAAAGTTCGCATAGTTAAGCACCTTCTTTTCATTTTCGGAAATACGAACCTTTGGAATAAAGAACCTTCGAGATAAGGCCAAAAATGTTCGGATGAACGACCCGTTTTCACTTCGGATTAACAAACATCATCAACGTATACGGTATTTGTGTGTTTCGGAATAGCGAACCTTTAGCTTAATAACGAACCTTATTTTGATTTCGGATTAACGAATCTTCGGAATAACGAACATCAGCCGAAACAACACGCCACGTCGACCAAAAAAGCTACTATACGTCACCATGATTCTGTATGACGCTTCCTGAAAGTCATGTCTACACCTCCATGTCCTGACAAGGAAATTTAAAAGCCTCCCGATGGAGGAGGGCATCATCGCCTACTGAAATGTTTGCGGGACAACAGTTCCCTCCCTGATTGCTTTTTTTTTACCTCCCTGATGTTGCCGTGTGCATCCTGGCAGCCCTTTAAGTACAAAACTGTTCTACAGACAACATAAGAACTAAAACTTCACAACAGTATAAGGCATCATGCATCCAAGCACAGCATTCATCCACACAAGATATAAGATACATCCGAAGAACAGCCTTGCCATTACACTGATTGTTCTGTACGTCTGAAAGAACATCTTTCTCGTGTAAATTGGTAAAGTTGAGAAAAATGACATTGAAACGGCTACCCTATAGATCATGCAGTCATAGTATTTTGTAAGCACATGCAGAGCTGGTTCTGTACATCTTAAGTAAAACAAAGATATTTCAAAGTAAAACCAAAAAGTAGTAATGAATGACTACGGTAAACAATAAGAGATGCCAATACACAATAACAACATCAAAACTGGAAGATCTTGGACAAAGAAAGAACGACTGATTAGCAGTCACAGAAGGGTCTAACATTTTGTACTTAAAACCTAGAACCAACATTAGCACCTTATCTGGATGTACACGTGGGACTATATTCTTACTCGCGATTAACATCCAGGACGATACCATGGGTATATGTGGCGACCATAAAACGATAGCATAAGAAGACAATCACAACAATTTTAGAATATTGCCTGGTTGATCGGTGGAAACACCATTCTGGGCCCTGTTGCATAAAACCCTTACCGCTGGACTTACCGCTCCTTTCTAGCGGTAAGTCTTCAAATTAGCGGTAAATTTTAGAATCCTTGATGCTGATTGGCTGTGATGCCTAATTTTGACGGTAGTTACCATTGAAATTCAACGGTAAGTTTTATGCAACGGGCCCCTGGTCTATCATTGGCGTATATAACGTGAACTGCAGTTCAGAATGATTGTGTATTCATGGATTGCATTTTTCCCGGGAAGGAGTCACTCGGCAGGACGTGCATGCATTCTGCAACAAAAGTCTCTATTTCACTATCAAATCAAGCATCCAATCAAAAAGGTAACTTTATAATAAGATATCAATTCATTACTTATTTTGTAGATGAACCATTCATAATCTACATTATTGGCCGTACATTCTCGTCAAAAGGTACAGATGCCTAGATAAAACATATTCAGTTCTAAAAGACACTTCAAAAATCTTTGAGCACATTATAATTATTGATTTAAATACAACCCAACCTCAGACAACGCCGTGCATTTCCGCCGTTTTAGATAGGCAAACCAATGAAATCGTTTAATTGATGCTTGTAGTACTTCGTACAATAGAATAAAAAAGGACTATACTCAGATATTAGACAAAGTATTTCTCGTGAAGTATCACAAACACATTTTGAATATGAAATCTACATGACTAGGAGTATATATCGCTCTCATAATAAAAATCCTAAAAGTGTGCATAAAAACGTCTTCTTCCCTACGGGAAACAAGAAGAAATAAGAAAAGCAGATATGCAATACAAACTTTTAAATCCATTCGAAAGGGCGAGGTGTGTTCTCTCATCAAAACACAGTAAGGAATGTTATTCACACCTTTTAACAGAAAATGATTTTCGTGTATATATAGCTCTTTTGAAGAGATCATGTTGTATTTTACTAGTTTATTTCCTCCACGTGTTTGCGTGCGTATGAATGTAATAAGTAGAGGAATAAGTACAATAAGTGCATGCGTGTGTGTGTGTGTTTGTTTGTGTGTGTGTGTGTGTGTGTGTGTGTGTGTGTGTGTGAGTGTTGTTCTCGTGATCACTTTTTCTGGAGTACGTTCTCCGGGAATTGTCCCTGTACGTTCCCGGGGGGCTCGTAGTTGAAGACGGAGAAGACCTGGTTCTTGTTCTGCGGGTTGACGGCGACTCCAATGCCCACCCTAAGGCTACTCTTCCAGACCAGCTGGGTAAAGTGACCTGTCGACAATAAGCATTAATAAGACAATATTACAGTCAAACGCTCTGGACAGGTTTTATTGTATTTCAAATTACATATCACAATGTGACTTATCTGCCCGGTTAAGGTAGGAATCCTTAGGAATGCTATGTTGTGTTATCACGCTTATTGTGAAAGAGCCTTCCTGAAGACGCGCATTATACCTGCCAACACATGTGCACGCTACAGTGAATCTAATGATGACGAGTAGGCTGCTATGATAAACCTTATAAGCAAGTTCGCAATACCACTTTGCGCATGAGCAGAAAAAAAAGTCATTCGTACCAACATGCATGCTTGTTTTTAAATTCACTGGGATAAGCATCTGTGATGTAATGATTATTCATGTCATCCTTATAAATGCTGCTTGTCAGCTCATCCACCTGACAGCCAAAGTGGTAGTTGGCAATATCAATAGAAAGAGACTGTTAATACATTCAATGCAAAATAATGAAATGGATGCTTTCCCCAAGTATTAATTTACAGATCATTTTGGTCATCTGGTCTACGAAAGTTTTTTGTTTTTGTTTTTGTTTTTGTTTTTTAACAGGACTGATGAATCCCATTAATTGTTACATAAAGCTTATGGATATGCCGCTCTGAAAACGACAGAAGTGCCCCTAACCGACAGAGAGAGAGAAAAAAGAGAAAGGTCATTCGCACTAATGTACCCACGAGCTAACTCCGAACTGGCTTAGTGTACATCACTGCGACCTTTCTGTAACGTTTGTATAATAGTCCTCACTTTAACTGTATGTGCACAATGCTATAATACTATAATAATGTTTTGAATAGGTTGGTCCTTGGAGAGCATGGACTAAACAGCTTACAACGACTGCAACCCGCGAACATTCGCAACTACATTGTCACCTTGCAGCTGATTATGCATGGATGGTCACAGCTGATTGGTTCGCTCTCGGACGTTGCCATGGTACCAGCCAATTGCAATTATTATCAACGTTTATGACAGGCTGCAGTGCACAATTCTCGTCGTTTGCTCAACCGAGCAAGAACAAGAAACCGGAAACAACCCGAGCGTGCGAAGAGCATGATAAAAAGGATCTTAAATATAGCTTAAAGATGGCTTTTACAAAATACAGGATGCATAAACATAAAAAAAAAATCAAATAAACTGAACAATGAAATAAGGTTCAGTAAAGTCGGGATAAAACTGAAGCTCAGAAATAACGAAACTTCTAACGCTAAATATGTTTTTGTAGAAAACAATGCATACTGTCGGCAAAATTGCAATATGGGAATTCAGTGAAGAGGTGACAACATCACACAAAATGCTTCTTTTCATTGGCTTTCGCACATGATACAGAGCGGCACCAGATTTCTTTGTCTTTTTAAATCCATTTGAGATAAAGAAATCACTTTTGTATACACCAAATAAACAAGTTGGGTTGAAACTGTAATGATTTAAGTGAAAAAGAGTTTGCGAGATATATTTCGAGATATATAGATCAATTGTGTATAATTGACAAAGGCGGTGCTTTTCGTATCATTCTCATGTCTAAACTGGAAAGAAAGGGTTGTGAGACAGTAAAAAGTAATCTCTTTTTCGTGAAAGGAAAAACGTGTCAAAATTTTATAAGTCATAACTTTCTACACGTTCGTCCAATTGCAACGGAACTTTCATAGTTTACTTTTCCCCAACTTCACTCTTTTCTCACGAACGTCATTCAGTGGAACGCAAAATGTGAGATAAGTTTTCCTTTAAGCCGCGGACAACCATTCTCATAATGATATGACTTCGGAGTATTGCTCTCCCACGAGTCGGGACGCTTTTACTGAGCCATGCTCCACTGCCGAGCATGATCCGAGGCTGTATATGGACAATTACCCACCGAGACCAGCGACACGAGTCATTGATCGTAGCCCCTTGATGATGTATTTAATGCTGACATACGATTAGTCATGATAATAATCATGCTGCCAGTTAGGAACAAAGAAAAGCAGGTAGAAAGATGCAAGAAAAAAACAACAACAACAAACTATGTAGTGACACAATTAATGACAGCAAAACGTCTGTTCGGCTCTCTAAAACGGACATAATTGTAACAAGAATACATCATGAATGAATAAATACACGACATACTCGTACATGACAGATAATAGTGTTAACAACACTAGATCACTTATATGGTTATTAACGTAAAATCAATGAGGATGAAGATAATACTGACAGTCATTCCGGTAGGATGTTGATACCACTTCTAATGTATTTCATTTTCTTGATCTAGTAATGGTGATATACATGATAGTCATAATGATAATGTTAGAAGAATAATAATGATTCTTCTTCTTCTTCGTCGTCTTCTTCTTCTTCTTCTTCTTCTTCTTCTTCTTCTTCTTCTTCTTAATATCAATATTATCATCATCATTATTGCATACTATATATGGCCATTCGTATCGTCATTACGATTATGTGGAACGCTTGTGTCATTTGTGAGGCGACACATATGTGGCGCAGAATGATAACCCCCCCCCCCCCCCGGCCCGTTATGGATGAAATAGATCGACAGTATAACTTATGAAACAGCAATCAATCAGGGGGGGGGGGGGAGGCATTTCATGAAGCGTTTTGTCCGACATTTTCATGAAGCAATTTGTCGCAGGGGCGGCGCAGCCGTGGGGGCCGTGGGGGCCGTGGGGGCTCGGGCCCCCACACTTTTTGTGCACCATACAAAGGAATACATAAGGTGTCATCACTTTGGGCCCCCACACTTTTTTCAACCCGGAAGTATGTAAGAGGCACTACAATGGGAGGGGAGAGAATGAGCTGAGGACCTTTTTTTTTTTTTTTTTTGCTTGTCAGCTGAAACCCGGAAGTGGACGGGTAGAGAGAGAGAGAAAAAAAAAAGATATGGGAGATGGTTGGTCTGAATATGGTTTCCATATATCAATTCATTCTCTCCTTTTACATGACTTGATGATTATTTCACCCTTCATTTGTGTCATTACATGCTACAAACCACATGAGGTGTGTATAGTAAAATATGCTTATTCGTCAGAAGATGCAGTCAGTATATAAAGTTTATTTACTGCATTGACCTGTCTACAAGTAAGAACAGATTTCATCTTCTGTGATTTGTTATGGGTATTGAGGAAATGTTGTAGTCTAGAACAGCAAACTAACTGTTTTAAGGTATTTACAAAAGAAAATAGTTTTTTTCTCTCAGGCAAGTACAGTGGTTAATATAAAGTTTTGATTTCAGAGAATTGATTCATCCAAGGATGTACATGATAACTTTTAGGCTTTTCTCTGGAAAAAAAAAAATATGGGAGATGTTTGGTTTGAATATGGTCTCCATGTATCGATTCATTTTTCCCCATTACATGACTTGATAATTATTTCACCCATCATTTGTGTCATTACATGCTATGTACCAAATGAGGTGTGTACACTTGTACAGTAGTACATGCTTATTCGTCAGAAGATGCAGACAGTATATGAAGTTTATTTACTGCATTGACCTATCTACAAGTAAGAACAGATTTCATCTTCTGTGATCTGTTATGGGTATAGAGGAAATGTTGCAGTCCAGAACAGTGATAAATTAACTGCCTTAAGCTAAAAGATTTTTTTTTCATATAAATTTTTGACTTGAATTATATTTGAATTTTTTTCTCATTTATATAAAGTTTTGACTTGAACAGAGAATCGATTCATCCAAGGATGTACATGATAACCCTTTGGCTTTTCTCTGAAAAAAAAAAAATATATATATATATATGGGACATGGATGGTTTGAATACGGTTTTCCATATATCAATTCGTTTTTCTTCCATAGCATGATTTCATAACTATTTCACCCTTCATTTGTGTCATTAATGCTACATACCAAGTGAGGTGTGTAAATTATGCTTATTCGTCAGAGGATGCAGTCAGTATATGAAGTCTATTTACTGCATTGCCCAGTCTACAAGTAAGAACAGATATTACCTCGATCAATACAACTGTATGCTCAAATGATAAATTTTGTATTGTTTATTACCTACACTGCTAGGTCAAACTTGAATGTGGAAGCTTCGGTAATTTCTTTTCTTTTTTTTCGGCAGGTCAGAATGACTGACAAGGGTTTTTGTATTTTTTGCCTAGTTGGTGCATCTGAGCTCCACTTATTCTTTTTTCTTTTTGTGCACCACGAACATACACGTATTCGTGTTTCAAGTCTGAGTTGTTATTTCCACATAAAGTGAATCTGAAGATGTATTTATCATTTCCTGAAACTCAGAAGGCCTAACCAATAGGCCTTATGTCGATAGTTATAATGAGCAGGTCTGGTTTAAATTTGACGCGCCATGGAGTCGAGTTCCCATTATGCTACCAATTACCAAGTTAGCGTTGTCTGATGCAATGTCGACCTAACACACCCATACACCGAAGTGTCTTGCTATTGTGGTATTGCGGTGATTTAGCATCTCTTTGGTGTATAGGTTCTATGTGGCTGTGTGTGTCCGGTGCATTTTGTAAGACCCCTCCCTCCCCCCCCCCCCCCCCAAAAAAAAAGTATTGTATCCACTAGCTCGCTACAGTCCATGAATGTTAAGCGAAGCTTGCCAACATTTGGCCTTATGTAAGTAGGAAAGCAATGACCTTACTAAATTATGCAGATTGGACCTAATCCGCCACGTCGTTTGACGTTATAATGCCCAAGATTTTGTATTTCTCCTACGACATAGCATGGCGTCAAGGTTCCATTGTTCTTTACATACCTTGTCAAGCTTGAGCATGCATACTTTTGTCTGTTTGTCTTTTTTTTTTTTAAATCTTGCTCTTGAGTGCAATGCACTGATAATTGCCCAACTATCGCTGTGCAACATTGCTTTCATACCCTGGTACTGTGAATTTCACAAGGTTCTTAAGTTCAATACATAATGCATATTTTCACACGCGCCATAACAGTCACCTGTTGTTTGTGTCGGTTTCATACAGAGTTGACAGCCACTCGCTGTGGAATGTGTTTTTCAACACGAGATAAATGCATGTACGTCTTCCGACAAGTTTCCCATAGTCTTTCTCTTTTTCTTGTTAGTTTCTTTTCCTCCTTACCTTCCGTCATTTTTTTTTTCGTTTTCTTCTTCGTCCTTTTCCCTTTCTCTCCTTTTCCTTCTGTATTTCTGTATGGGTAATGTCAGGCTTTGATTTACAAAACACTGCTGATTTCGCTTTTCAAGGATAATCTATGCATATGTATACCGTTCATAAAACGTTTGTATTATTTTATTAGACAAAGTAGGGCAACATACTCGATTTACGTAATTAACTCATTCCCCGGAAGAGATGCACGGCTCGGTGACAGCAACAGTTTAGCTCGGCTCTGTAACTGTATTGTACATTTTATACCTGATAATGATGTCGAGGCGGATATGTTCTTTCATTCCAACAGTTGAGTTTTGTTATTTGCTTCCTTTTCTTTCTTTATTTTCAGCCCAACTTTTTCTATATATATGTCTTTTGCTTTCAGTTTGGATGCCCACCCAGACACCCGTTGTACATGCATCTTCGTTTACTTGTTCTATTTGTTCTGTGTTTGTCTCCCTCGCCATTATTGGTCTCTCTCGTTCAACCCATTCTGCTTTTTCTTACTCCCACTCCACCTTCCTCGAAGCGATCATCCCTACATCAAGACTCCTACGCCAGCATTGCACATTGCTACGTGTATCGAATTGTTCACGTGCTTTGTCACACGTTGCCTGTTGGCCGCTTTCCTTTTCTATCGCACGCTTCCTCTTCACACTTTTGCTGGTAACTCAGAACTCTATTTCAGACCATATCATTATTTACTATGGCTGATTTCGTAAATGCACCCTTTCATTCTATGTCGAATGATGATTTTTTTTGAATTATTTAGACACACAACATCCGAATCTGATTTAGTTGATGGAGTACCAGTTACACATGCAACTCCCTATGATAATTTCGCAGCCGATAATTTGAATTCATCAGCTCCTGAATTTACTTATGATTTTGATGATTCAATTCAGAACCCGCTATGTAATTATATAACTGTTAATGAATGTAAAGATATGTATCATAGTTTTTCTAAAGACACGTTTTCTTTGCTGCATCTAAACATAAGGAGTTTAAATAAGCATTTTGATGAGTTACAGTTTTTATTAGAATCTGATCACACTCAATCATGCTCTGTCATTGGTCTGAGTGAAACTTGGCTAACCGCGTCGTCTGAAAACTCTTTTGCTATCGACGGATATAATATGTATATTAATAACAGATCTGACAGGAGTGGAGGTGGCGCTGCATTTTATGTCTCAAGTTCTTTTAAATGTGTTATTCACAGCGATATCTGCAGAATGGATAGTACCGTTGAATCTCTTTTCATTGAACTTAGTATTCCAGGATGTAAGAATGTGGTAGTTGGAATTATATATAGACCTCCCAATTCAAATATTGTAGATTTTTTTACTTATATTGCAGATTTGGCAAAAAATCCAATAATTCGAAACAAGGACTGTTTTTTACTTGGCGATTATAACATTGATTTGTTGAAATCAGGAAATGATCATTCTTCAAGTGAGTTTCTCGAAACGCTTTTGTCTTCTTCCTTTCTGCCCCTCATTTCCAAACCGACTCGGGTTACAGATCATTCGGCTACTCTCATTGATAATATGTTTTGTAATGTTTTACCCCTCCCCGACTCTTTTATAATTCTTTCAGATATAACGGATCATTTTCCAATAATGACTTCCTTTACTTTGAGAACGCTTGTTAATGACTCCAAATCTTCATTTCCTTTATTTAAACGTAGAGTGTCCCCTGAAAAGTTGGCCAGTCTTGATGCTGCTCTTGATAATGCAGATTGGTCACGAGTATATGACAGTGACGATGTTAATTTGTCTTTTGACAATTTTATGAATATTTTGAATTGTTTTTTGGATGATATAATTCCTAAACAAAAGAAAAGAATGGATTATAAGAAGACTCCTAGGTTACCGTGGATAACTAAATCAATTCTTCGCTCAATTAACAGAAAAAATCGTTTATATTATAAATACAAAATGGAAAATACTGATCAATCGAAAAGGAAATACACATCTTATAAAAATACACTAATCAGAATTTTACGTTTTGAGAAGAAAAATTATTATTCACGACAGTTGTCAAAATTTCAGTTTGATATTAAAAATACCTGGAAAGTTTTAAACCGGGCGATGAATATACAGAGTAAAAAAGTAGAGATTGATCAGATTAAATCGGATGATAATTTGATTAACAATTCTGTTGATATTGCCAATGTTTTTAACTCTTATTTTTCTCAGATAGGTGAATCGCTTGCTCAAGATATCCCGGCCACAAAACAAAATTTTACTGAATTTTTTAGGTAAATGTAACCCAAATTCTGTTTTTTTTTTATTCCAACGAATAGGTATGAAATTATTGATATTGTTTCTTCTGTTAAAAATAAGCGCAGTTCCGGTTATGATGGTATTGATAATTGTATTCTTAAAGGAGTCATATCTGCAATTGCAGACCCTTTGACTCATATCTTTAATTTATCAATTTCTCATGGTATATTTCCTGATAAAATGAAATTGGCGAAAGTAATACCAATATATAAGAAGGGTGACAAACTGGATATCAGTAATTATCGCCCAATTTCTTTATTATCTTCATTGTCTAAAGTATTAGAAAAAATGATTTATACTAGAATTATTAATTTTTTTAATTTGCATAAAATTTTTACAAAGTCTCAGTTTGGATTTCGAGAAAAACATAGCACTATTCATGCAATTCTTCATTTCGTTGATAACGTGGTTAACGCAATTGACAACCACGCTCATTTAATTAGTATTTTTTGGACTTCTCCAAGGCCTTCGATACAATCAATCATAACATTTTACTTTATAAGTTATCGCATTATGGAATACGTGGGAAGGCCTTGGAGTGGTTTAAGAGTTACTTAGGTAATAGGAAACAGTTTGTTACTATTAAAGATAATAATTCAGTTATAAGAGATGTCAAGTGTGGTGTTCCTCAGGGAAGTCTTTTAGGACCGTTGTTATTCATAGTATATATCAATGACTTTTCTTCTGTTTCTGAAATACTTTCTTTTATTCATTTTGCAGATGATACCACTGTTATTTTTGCTCACAACGATGTTGATATTTTAGTCCAAAAAGTTAACACAGAACTGTTAAAAGTTACTAATTGGGTCAGGGCTAATAAATTATCATTGAATCTTCAAAAAACAAAATATATGCTTTTCAGTAATACTGTCGAAGTATTAAATTCTACCATAGTTTTAGATGATATTAATTTAGAAAGTGTATTAGATTTTAAATTTCTTGGTATAATTGTTGACAATAAACTGTCTTGGAAAACACATATTGATCATATCTGTAAAATTATTTCACGTAATATAGGTGTTTTGAACAGATTGAAATTTTATATTCCTCAAAAGTCATTACTCATGTTATACTCCACTTTGATACTGCCTTATTTGAATTATGGAATTTTGGCTTGGGGTAATACTCATCAGACCCTCTTGAATAGAGTGTTGTTACTGCAGAAAAAAGCCCTCCGTATTATTTGTCATTCTCCTACACGTTCACATACAAATTTACTGTTTGCTTCTAATAAGTTACTAAAAATAAATGAGTTGTTTTTATTCAACTTAGGTCAATTTATGTACATGTTTAATAACAGTTCACTTCCATCTATTTTTGATTCAATGTTCCTTAAAAACCAATCATTTCACTCCTATCCCACCCGACGTTCAAATGAATTTCATTTACCTTTTTTCCGAACAATTTTAGGGAAAAATTCATTTATCTACACTGGTCCAAACTATTGGAATTCTCTGAACCACGATATAAAAACAGCTCCCTCTTTGTATTCATTTAAACGGAAATTAAAAGCCTATCTTTTGCGATTTTACAATAACATTTGTCATGAATCGGATTAGTTTTACACGTTATTCATTTTGATACCCCTTTCATAAAATCCGCATAGTTGTTTACACATTGTCGCTCGTACTAGCTGACCACCGCCAAGTTCATGAATAAAGTTTTGGGTTAAGTTAGTCATGCAGTTGATGGATTTTTCTTCGGGATCTGCACTCTATACGCTTATATAATGAGGGATTTTTTTTTTCCGTCCGGTCTTGTCTCTGTCTTGTTTTTGTTTTCCGTCCGGTCTTGTCTCTGTCTTGTTTTTGTTTTCCATCGTCCAGCCCTCGTGTATCGTTATCTCCGTTGTGCTAGTCTTACTTCCTGTCGTAGTTTGTCTTTTGCGTTTAACTATAGCCTCGTCGATGTCCCAGTGTCGTTTTATGTCCGTTTATATGTTAATGTTGTCATTTTGTATTTTTCTTCCTTTTCTGTCTGACTCTTTATGGGCTTCCATTTCTAATTCTATTTTGTCAATGTTTTTAAACATTTTTTCCTCTCTACTTTTTTTTTCTCTGCTGTTATAACTATTTTCGCTGTTGTTGCTTCAGATATTTTCGTTGCTGTCCTGATGCCGATAATTATTACCAATATTTTCACTGATTCTTTCTCTCCTGAGGGGCCCACACTCTACAAGCTTCGTCTTTTCAGTGGGTCCCTCCGTTTTTCGCCTTGTGTACGTTGATATTCAACTTTACTTTAATTTACTTCAGGCATTGTAATGTATCTTTACTGCAAGTATACAAGTACTGTTTTACTCTGTTAAACTCACTTTGATTGTTTGTTTGGTTTTTTTTTGGTACGATTCTTATCACTGAAGAAAGAGTGATGTATGTTATGTTATTTTTTACTGTCGAAAAACGGAATAAACTTGAATTTGAATTTGAATTTGAGATGAGCTGAGGACCTTTTTTTTTTTTTTTTTTTTTTTTTGCTTGTTAGCTCATGAAACCCGGAAGTGGGCCCCCACACTTTTGAAAACAGTGCGCCGGCCCTGTGTCGTACATATTTGCTCTCAGCCAATCAGATGCAAGGATTTCATTAGCTTATAACAGTTTGTCAAAAAACATAGCTGACAAAGCGCTTCATGAAAGAATGCTCCCGGATCGGTCTATAGAATATGAACAGTTTAGAAGACCTATGTGATGAGTAGATAATGATGAAGTGACATTATGATTTGGTTGGATGATTACGATGGTTTCTGATCAGGCTGGATGAAAACAATGGTTTCCCAAATCGGAGGTGATTATAAACTTACCCGTCCCCGAGGTGAAGCCAGGATTTGAGAAGTTATAATTATTGATCTCATCGTAGAATGCCTTCGATGCCATCTCTCCTATACATGTAAAAGAGAAATAGATGAATAGATAGACAGAGACATAGATAGAAAGATATAGATAGATAGATAGATAGATAGATAGATAGATAGATAGATATTCATTTATTTTTCATTCTTCTTTTTCCAACAAAACATAACGCATAATATATTTGGAATTACATCATAAACATAAACATTCGACTTTGTAATAGATAAATGATACAAATAAACAAAAGAATGCATACTGCCAAAAAAGTACAAAGTTATGCTTCAGTTGAGAGAAAAAAAAAAGAACTGAGAGGTCCACTAAAAAGCAAGCTTGTATGTTGTGAACCACTCAAAAAATGAACAAACTTATGAATTACTTATTTACAAATACTTATCACAGATATAATTTACGACAGAATGGAACAAGACAGTAGATAGATAGATAGATAGAGGTAGATAGATAGATAGATAGAAAGATAGGATAGATATATAGATAAATAAGATAGGTAGATAGATCAATAGATAGATACATACATAAGATAGATAGATAAGATAGATATAGATATAGATAGAAAGATAGATAGATAGATAGATAGATAGATAGATAGGTAAATAGATAGATAGATAGATAGATAGATAGATAGATAGATAGATAGATACAGAGAGAGAGAACAATTACCAACAATCAAACAACTGTAAATAAGTTGGGAACACAATCTGTGTTTGTTTTATCTCACAGACATGATGAGTCTTATCATTCTGCATACTAGTATGTAGGAAGAGAAAACTTTTGTAAATGAGATTTTTATAATTTGCTCCACGCCAATCATTACTGTCAAGGATTGTAGTTTTTGTTAGTCTGAAAGGAAACTTGAACCGCTTTTTCCCAAACACCTTTCTCGAATTATTCTTTATACTGTGATAATTGGGTATATGAAAGAGCCAGGAGCTGAATACAAAATGTTCCTAAAGGTGTAAAAGATTTTGTTGAAGCGTTATGTATTGCGTCAACCTATACCAGCTAAATAAAATAAAGTATCATAATAATCTGTTTTGTCTGAAAATCTTCGTGTGATTTCTCTACATGGGCTCTAGTAATAACAAAATATTTGTGATTAGGGAAATCACTTTGATATATGTAATTTTTGTTACATATCAGAGTTTGAGAAACAATCGTTTAAAGATACAAGGACATTTTGAGTCTTCGGGCAAAAAAAAAATTGTTGCAACGATAGTTTCTTTGCAGGAAGAGTCAACTTTGGGAAAAAAATACAATGAAGAGAAATAAAAAAGACATTCTTACACTTCGAACAAAACGGAGGAAGAAAAACAAAAAATGAGATAAAAAGTTTCTCGTAGTCGGCAGGATTCGAACCTGCGCGGGGAGACCCCAACAGATTTCTAGTCTGTCGCCTTAACCGCTCGGCCACGACTACTCAGATGGCGTCAATACAGCCAGTCTGTTGATTTATTCTTGGAATTTGTTAATTTCTTTATCGTTCCGTTCCAGTAAAGATAACATGCTGTTATACTCGGTCATCGACATTGTCATGACGTTCACTCGCATGCATTTCGCCCATTAATTATTACAAAATGTTAGAATGGCAGGTGCATGCTGTATAGAGATGAACTCAAAATAGGATGCAGGCCCTTATGGCTGCATGCCAAATGTTTTGAAACTAGACAAAGAATGCACGGATGAGTCCCCTAAACGAGGAGTAACAAAGAGAGTGGCACACACATACACACTAAAAAAAAAGTCTCATTCGCATGTTTGCTCATTTTGTTTTTTTCACGAAAGGGGATACACTGATCGTCGTTCCCCCAAATCATAACACAGGATTGCCATTTATTATTATGATTAATGTTGTGACCGAAAAAGACAGCTGATGTAGAAACAAGCTTGTGGAGGGGTTGAGATGAATAGATAGATAGATAGATAGATAGATAGATAGACAGACAAACAGACAAGACAGAGGGGGAGAGAGAGAGAAGGGGGTGGAGGAGATTAGAACCACGCCCACCTGTGATGTTCTCTGTGCCCCTGGAGTCAAACGCGTAGTGGATATTCTCCCCGTACTGGTGCTCGCTCCTGTGCGCTAGTTGTGATTTCTTCGCGCAGGTCTCCGCCCACTTTTGCGCGTACTTGTTGATCTTGCTGTCGATTTTCAAAGCGGGAGCCCCGTGCTCGGCTCTGTATTTATTGTGTGCCTTGAGCGCATCTCTCCTGAATTTTGAGCGGTACGCTGTCAGGAAAAAAAAAAGGTGAGAGAAAATACTGGCAATTGTTAATGCAATCAATAAAGCAAATTAGAAAAGCAATGCCAAAATCTAAACTAATATCTTCAATGACATGAATGATATCTAATTTAATACAGGCAATCTTAACATGAAATATCGTAAATTGTGCCGATAATGACTTTCCTAACTCAAATGGTATATGACATCTTAAAATGCATGGTTTTACATGTGAAGATTTTGATACAATCAAACTGAAATTTCGTTTTTCTCATTATTGTCAGTGTTTTGATATACGCTGTAGTTTATTACTTAGAGTTGAATTGGAAAATTACCTTGAAGGCACAGTTTTAAATGAAAACACTTAAAGGAACTATCTTCAAGTCTATCCAGGGAAAGAATGGACAGGTGACAGATTAATTCTGCAGAATGTAGGCCCTACTTTGCCATGAGCTTCGGAAAGGGCCCTTTAAGTACCTAAAACAAAAGTATTTTAGACAACTTATAAAAAAGTACATAAATAATAATAATAATAATAATACTAATAATAATAATGATAATAAACTCTTCCCACACAGCGTAACTCTAGTATACAATAGACTGTCTTGTGGTTAAATTGAGGTATTGTACGTGTAGAAAGTATACCGGAAGTTAGTGTTTTTACTTTCTCCGGATAACTACGGTTGCCATGGTGCATGAACGACTGTTATTGTACACATAACACACGTGTCCTACACACATATCCACACCCAAGTACACACAGATATACCTACATGCACATTTTCTGAGACAAAAGATCCCAGATTGCTGATGTACAGAGGTCACACATACACACACACACACACACACACACTGACGGAAAATGCTTCATGTATTGTTATCTAAAACAAGTTCAGCTGCAAAAAAACCAAAAAACAATCACACTCACACACACACACACACACACACACACACAACGTAATCATGTTTTCATTGTCCTAAAGCGCTGGGGACACATGACCCCGTTTACAGTGCGAGGCTCGGCCGCGGCTCGGCCGCGGCCGAGCCCACCTTCATTTCAGTGTAAACGCGCAAAAGGCCAAATGCGAGGCCAAAATTGGCCTAGCATTTGGCCTCGCTCTGGAGGTGGTCTCGGCCGCGGCCGAGCCGCGGCTGAGCCCGGCCTTTTCTCAGTGTAAACGCAAACTGGGCCAAATGCGCGGCCAATTTTAGTCTGGCTTTCAAACCCTCTGCCTGTATCTTTCGCTATTCAGGATGTTAACCCCCTCAACGTCGAAAACTAGTTTAATTTAAGATGGTTTTGTCCTGCAAAGGATTTTTCCTTCGGCAAAGGCCTTTGCCTAAACGGCGACTTCATCGCCACGGAATTCAGTTGGAAAAGGGTCTGAAAACCAGACAATACCAAATTGCGTTTGTTTACAAGCAGAGCGCCACTACGACAAAATACGGACAAAATTGCGGGGCTCGGCCCCGCACTGTAAACGGGGTCCGAGGTACACCTCTTTACCCTAGAATAAATGAGCTGAAAACAGCATTACTCCAATTCACCACTATTGTTATTTTATCTCGACTATGAATTATTTTCACAGAAGTTCGCGTGAAGTTTCTCAGGAAATATAGAGGATATTTGACAATCACATTACTGACAGCAATCTATTTTATGTGAGAATCACAAACGGAAGTATAAACGTCGTGCGGGAGTCTTAGATTTGAAAAGATGTAGGTCTAATGTGGTTTTTTAGTCCCGGTATAAAACAAGAGGTAAAGAGAACTACATTACTTTAAAAATGGTGATATCTCCTTGATATCAACTTAATCTAATGTGAATACATCATGCCTTTGCTTTTCTTTTAGCTCTGGTAACGAAGCTCTTTGAACGAAGAAAAAATAAATAAAAAAGAGGAAATCGGTCTTTTCAGCCCACGAATGTCATCGTCATGGCCAGACACGTAGCTTGTCATATCTGAAATAAATATGTTACCACAGGCACCGCGGGGAGATAAGATTTCAACATCGGAAGTGAGCGAGCATCCCGAAACACCCTCGCACCCGACCCAAACGGCTTCCTTTTCCAAGCATCTCGTTGGTGCGCCTTTCCTGAAACACACCGGGAGTCGTTCATAATTGTTTTTAACATAATAATTATTGATACCACTAGCAATCACAATAGACCGTTTTCATAACGTATTCAAATCTATATGGATGTTTCTTTTCAGGGAACATAAATAGAGACGAGCTATTCCATGCTGGAATCCATGTAGTTTGCATATATTTCTTGTCGCTATGTCGGACAAGCCTCGGACAAGCTTTCAGGTTGTCAAGAACAACCTTTGTTTAAATGGTATGCATGAAATTTGAATATGATACGAAAAATTGATTAATGCGTACCAACAAGAGACCGAGTACTCGGCAGTCATTTTCATGTGTTTTGTCATGGGTGTTTGTGATATCATGTCATAAAAACAAAACAAAACAAAACAAAACACCGCTGACGACCTTTCCTTGTATTTTTTCCTTCGATATTTCTAAAATCCTCCCACCTTTTTACATCTGTCGATTTTACCTGTAACATTCTTATAGGTCACATTTCCAACACTGGCATTTTCACCTAATATCTCATTTTTATCTATAACATTTTTACCTCTCAATTCTTAATACCAGGCACATTACACTAAAGTTCCAAAATCATGGCATATAAACAGACTGCCGAAAGCTGTTACAAAATTAAAAAACACAGAAATCACTTTAAGGAGTCGTTTGGGGCGCTTTTTTTTTTGGGGGGGGGGGTTCTGTTCTGTTTTATTTTGTTTTGTTTTGTGAGTTTCTTGTGTGTGTGTGTGTGTGTGTGTGTGTGTGTGTGTGTGTTTGTTTGTTGGTGTTGTTGTTGTCGTCGTTGTTTTGCCAGACAACAAACATTCCTGCAGGCTATAAAACGCAGGAGGCACGCAGAGGAAAGAACGAAGGGAAATCTTGAATAGACGAGACAAAAGATGACATCTCTATTCATATCAAATCTTTTGTCAAAGATGTGTTTTTCATCGGTATAATGCATGATATAGTAATTGTGTGTGAAATTATATACTTCCCTTTTCCATATGCCACGCCTTCTGCAACCGACTGTGGCACGCAGCAAATCTCTTCGCGAGAGTCAGCTTCGATTGTTTCGCGGAAGCTTATGGACAGCTTCAGCAAACTTTTCCGCCTAATGTCTGATCGCTTGGTATGGCGCCTCTGGTGACATCCCGACCACGCCCCCCCCCCCCCCCCCCCCCCCTTACTGCAGTCCCCCCGTCCCGGACAAAAGAAAAATAGAAGCACAAAGTAGTTTGTTCAAGTGTATGAGCGGTATAACGATAAGTAAAGACGGGATACAAGTACATGCATTTCTGTGCCAAAATTCGCGGAAAGGAACTGTTAAGATTGAAAAGGCAATAAATTTCAGTTCATGTATATTCAAGTTGGCACTACATGGTACACTTATGACTTAGGCCTACAATTAAAAAACACGTGCATCAATCGTGGAAATTTCATCAAAAGCCGACACAGGACAAAAAAAGTTGTGGAATTTCACATTTCGACGTTATTTTCATTGTCCTATTATATCAGGACCAGTTGTTAGGTTGCTTACTTGTATATTCAGCAATGGAACTTTGAAAATGCACAAGTTTGGAGGGGTTGTCTGAGTTTCTTTCACAATTTTATATCTGAGGTAAATTCCCTTTTAAGAGTGCGTACATGTTTGGTGTAGAAAACATCTACAGATATACACAGTTTGAAATCTCATTCGTAGAAAAAAAAAGTTTGATATCATCTTCCGATCTTTAAGAATGTACAGCTTATCTCGAATAAAATCTTTATCAGGTTGGATAAAACTATCTTCTTTCAGAGTGTATAACATTTGAAAACATCTTTAAGATGATTTGATACGGTGTGAAATCATCTTCTTTCAGAGGGTATAGGATAAAAGTTTCTATGGAGACAATAATCATGAATGTGAAGAAACTTTCCTTTTAGACTGCATAGCGTTGAAAAATCCTTAAAAGATTCATTGATTCCAATGATTAATGGTCATTCTTTCAAAAATTATAGGTGGTAAAATCTTCCAGACCTATGTACATTGTAATATTACCTTCTTTCACATTGGATACAGTGAAATCATACCCCTTCAGAGTTTATATACCGTACAAAATAAATTCTGCAGTGTCGAACCATACTTTTTCATACAGGGCATACTATATTATATAGTATTTCACATTATATAGCACTGACATGTCATGTAGATAATACACTCAAAATCATGGGTACAATTCGTCGTTATGAAGATTCGTTAATCCGAAAATTAAATGAGGTCTGTTATTTTGAAGGTTTATTATAATGTAAAAACAACAAAGATTTCTAATTTCGAAGGGCAGCGAACTTCTAGGTACAGGGAATTTGTGTGTTTCGGAATAATTGACCTTCGGAATAACAATCTTTTTTTTTTTTCGAGAGAGAGAGGAAAACAAACATTTTCATGTTGAAAAACAGAATGAGGAAAATCTATCCCCATGGATAATGTGGAATACATAAAATGCGGATAATATCCCTTTATAGAAGCACTGTGGCATTAAAATCCTTCAAAAACAAAACAAAACAAACCTCTCTTCAGGGGCACACAGTCGATTAAAATCATTGAGAGTTAGGGTGAAGCATATTCATATTTTCTTCCACAGATATAGAACTGGGAATATTGGAAAGAATCTTCTAGCGTTCGCATGTTTAAAAATGAACATTTAAGAAATTTCATGTAAATTTATCTTATTCAAAATGCAGGTGTGACCACCTCTTCTTTAAAGACTGAGTGTGGAAAAAAATTTATTCCAGAAGACAAAGGAAAAAAAAAACAAATTTATCATTTAATCGATAGCTAATTCGAGCTTCGTGTATACACGACATTGCTTAGCCTATCCAGCACACCTGGATTTTAAATCACCGGTTTTTTTGTTTTTGTTTTTTTCAGACTGACCTTACGGGGCCCTTCATTAAGAGCTGCGTTTGATCTTACGCTCGTTATATTGAACACAACTCGGTGAATCGAGCGTAATTTCAATATTGAGCGTAAGTCCTGTTTCATAAAGACACTTACACTTGATTTCAAGAAAAATCAAGCGTAACTTTCAGTAGAATGAACGTTTATATTTGCGATCAATCGCAACGTTGTTTATGAGACGCAATTTGCGATTGATTGCAACTTACGCACAATCTTTATGAAACAGTCCCCAGGTTTTGCTGTAAAATGTTTAGTGGCATGCATTTCACATTCCTGCATGCCCGATGTTGATAATCTACAAACATGGCGTCATTCCGCCTCCAAAACTTGTGATCACTATCCAGTTAAAGAGAGAAATATCCTGGATTATAGTTTGTTGGTTCCAAGGTTCCTTTAGGTACCCGCTTCTTTAGGAGTTTCGGCTGGAGCAACTCACATGTATTATATACACATATGTATAGGTTTGTGCACGTTTTGACTACATGGTGTTATAACGTTAATTATCCGGGAATTCCGATAGGATTTGAGAAAAAAAAAATCTCAGCAAAACCCA
Source organism: Diadema antillarum (assembly GCF_040938485.1). Taxonomy (NCBI): domain Eukaryota; kingdom Metazoa; phylum Echinodermata; class Echinoidea; order Diadematoida; family Diadematidae; genus Diadema; species Diadema antillarum. The sequence continues at coordinate 1,608,153 of NW_027271554.1, forward strand.
AACAGGTAAACAATTCAAGTAGTCCGTCATTGTCGTAATGGGCAAACGCAAAAATAATTTGCCATATGAATGATTTGATGACATACAGTGAAATACTGTGTCAAACAACAAGTATGTATGTTCAGCAGGACACATGGAAGTTCGTTACCTTCGATGTTATCAATGAACTTGGTGTCGTCCATGGCTTCGGTCGACGTCGACTTGCCGTGGTGAAAATATAATCAATGAGGAAACAGCAGCGCCTCTGCACACGATAGCTATGATAAATTATAACAGCCTGAAACACTCATCAAATCGCCGTTTTGAGAAATCAGTACATTCTATACAGACGGTGCTTGATAGAACCAGCTGTATTTCTCGAAACACGAATGCGATTAATGACACGAAATCTGCAGTGTTTCTGCTCTTATAACTGAATTATTTCACCATGAGCTTTTTCCTCATATGAATGTCCTGGTCTTTTGTTACCAACAGGCATATAATGGTTATAATGATTGCATTCTTCTGCCCTAAGAAGATTCCTCTTACAGGGGGCCAATTGCTGGGGGTGGGGTGGGGAGGGAAAGCTGCTTAAACAAATCGGTCCCTGCACCAAAAGCAGTGAACCTTTTCAGAATAAACATTTCTTTCTTTCGTGCTTGTCTTTTTGTGTGAGTGTGTGTGTCCTTCTCTCTCACGGCTCGTTTGAAACATCAATTTTATGTCACGGCCTCGGTGCTGATTTCACATAAAGGCTTGTAAGATCGTACCATCGTGAATGCCACAGTGTTGAGTGGCTGCATTCACCTTGGTCCCCGTGCATGATAATACAACATTGTGTGAATGTACAGGTATGTTCAAACATGTAGGGGGTTGAAGAGTCAACTCTTCGAATAGGTATAAGCTCTTCATATTTCCCAGAAATCCCACAAGGCAGAAAACAGGAATCATTCGTCTTCATAAATTATTTTCCCAGTGTCGAAGCTGACTGCGTATGTTTGTCTTACGTTACACAATTATGACTATTTATAGCGACGATTTTTCTCTTTAATCGGAAATAACAGAACGACAGAATCTGAACGAGATTTCATTACTAGCCCGCGAACTGGTAGCATAGCAAAAAACAGACCTAAACACGGCAGGGTGCACCTTCCTGCACACGGTAACCAATAAATGTACTTGTATGTACATGTACATTGCAGAGTATAAAGAAAGTGCTGTGTATTATACACATACTCACACACACTAAACCTTATCTGTAGAATAAAATGAAAATGGAAAGAAATCGCAAGTGTAAAGCAAATTGTTACCGCTTGGCTATTACAGCAGCATCGCTTCAGTCTCACGAGACCGACGCCCACGAGTCATACAGCCCACGAGTTCGACACTATACGCAAAGAAAGGTCTATTCCTATGAGTTCGACACTAGGTAACCCCCCCCCCCCCCAAAAAAAAAAAACAAACAAACAAACAAACAAACAAACAAAACACACACAAAACAAAACAAAAACAAAAACAAAAACAAAAACAAAAACAAAAACAAAAACAAAAACAAAACAAAAGCAAAAACAAAAACAGCCCACGAGTTCGACAAACAACACGGGGCTAGATGTGTCGGTCTCGTGGGCCTTGTTTTGCTTAGTGTCGAACTCGTGGGTTGTATGACTCGTGGGCTGTATATATGACTCGTGAATGTCAGTCCCGTGACGTGCAGCCGATTAAACCCAAGCCTCCATTCTTTGTAAGTTTGCATTTTGTGTATGTGTGTGTGTGTGTGTGTGTGTGTGTGTGTGTGTGTGTGTGTGTGTGAATGTTGTGAAACAGCACAGCTCCCCTGCATTTCAAGTGTAATTCCACGCAGAAACGCAGGGGTTTCATCTTTGGTAGATCTTAATTTAAACAGTTAAGGATTATCGTTCGCAGTGTTTTGCCCTCAGCAAGGCTTTGTGGCATCATTAGAACAGCGTCTATAAATTTCCCTTCAAAAAGCCTTTGCTAGGGGGTCAAATCCTAACCCATTTCCATCCTTTAAAGGATATTCCTAGGAATCTGGAACAAGCATAATAATGTGTATGGCTGACCGCCTGCGAGAAGGGGATGTTTATCACAAATCATAGCAATCAAACCCATGAAATATGATCAGTTCCATTTTTTATTCTCATTTCTATAAACATTAGAGCCTCATGTTCCTGACTCGGATCAAAAGAGTATACCGCTGGTAAGTGGAAAACAGCAATTGTCAGGATCAGCTTGGCAACAATCAATCAGCGGCGAGCATTTCGATTTTCCATTGTCCGAAGTCGAACTATATGAAATATTTCAGTGAAACCAACCAGGTGTGACAACTCCTCCATGAACCGGTCATTACGCGACATTTTAGTAATAAATTTCTAAGGATTCGTAGACTATTTCAATGAATTGTTTTGCATGTAAGATAGGCAAATCATTTTGGTTTAGTTGATCGTCAATTTTCATCTTTTTAAATTCATGTGGTCGAATGAATGAAGCGGATGCAGCATGAGTCATGGTGTTTGAAGGTGCATTGGTATCCGTTTAGGGAATGAAACTATATCCTTCGTCTGTTTAAGTTTGTGGGTTTTTTTTTGTTTTTGTTTCATCAGCGATGAACTGGTTGTTACTGAGGTCGCCTGGCAACGAACTTATGGGAATTCCGAGAAATATAAAGTTAATAAAACATCAAATAGGCAATTGAGAGATGTTTTAAATCTGCATTGCACAACCAGTATATAGGATAACATGACATTACAGTATCTCAATCTTGGTACGATTGCCACTGCCCAGTAACAAATTAAGTTTTTGGAAGTTTTTTTCTTTTATTCTAGGCGCCCCGTACAGTGCTCCCCCCCCCCCGCCGCCTTATGAACTATGGTGACATTATTCTTTGTTTTGTCATTATCATGATAGTTGTTTCACAAAGATGTGCTTCTGCCTTTAGCAATAGAACAATGTCATGCCAACATTTTACAGAAGCACCAGTTTATATACGCTAGATTGTTCGACTTCCGGTGGGCTAGTTACGCTGACCGTCATACCCATATCAGTGCGCCATATACTGTAGCATTTAACTAAGCACAGGCGGTGACGATGCACGGGCAACAGCCAATTACTTCCGGCCCAAAGTCGTTTCGAGGCGATAAGTACATCCATTGCAATCCGTTAAGGGGAAACTTCACTCCATGTCGAAGCTGGTGCGTCATGAATACAATACATGTTATTGTCCGATCAAACAATCTTGTCAACACGCTGCAGATTCCATTTTGGGTCTTGCCATCAGGCTCTCCGAATTCATCATTATCAATTCCACATTCTACTTCGTTTCCCTCTCTTCCTCTTTCCCTCTTTCTCTCTCTAACTTTCTATCCAGAGCTTGACGGCAGGCGCCACATGGCTTAATAGCTGTACATGTCACTTTTTGCGTCTTACTGATCATAATCCTTACGATAGTTTTAATGCAACAACAGTCTATAGTGTATATACCAAAGTAAGCTTTATATGCAAATCATGTCTACTCCGGGAACCAATGATAGCTCGGTCACAGTAATGGTTCACATTTTAGTATATTTCTTCTTCTTCTTCTTCTTCTTCTTCTTCTTCTTCTTCTTCTTCTTCTTCTTCTTCTTCTGCTTTTCTTCCTTGGCACCATTAAATCACCTGGTCTTATCTTCTATCCGTTCTCCGTTTCTTCTTCACAAACAATGATTACTCGGGGCTTACATCCAAACAAGCTAGCTTTCATGTACCGCAGGTCCCGTCATACTTCTCTTTGATTAACCCCATTTCGATTTTGACCAGTCGTCATTACAGTCATGTAGTTACTGTGTGTTATCACCATGTATATTGTTTGTTTTCTGCACATTGTTTACAAGGTAAAAGAACTTGTATTATTACTTCCGTTGTAATGTTCATAAATGAGAAGTATGAAAATAAATGAATTGAAAATGAATTGAATATTTAGTCGAGCAAAGAGAACAGCAAAGATTCCTTTTAAAGAAAAATCAAACTTATAGCTTCTAGGAAGTTTCTATGCGGAAGTATGATGGAGACTAAACGATTTAACAGAATAGTGATATCGCGTCACGCTCGCCTTGTCATGCAAAATGTAATGAAAGGAAGTCTCCCTCTGTCTTTGTAACAATTCCTTGCAATGGATCGATCAATAAAACCTATTTTCTTCTTTTAATTATTACGAACTTTAGCTACCAGTACTCAGGGATGCATCTTAAGCTATACAGACTTATAGTGACAGATACTAGAGATAAAGATAGAGTTGTATAGAATCACTGACAATGGATTCTTTTTTTTGGGGGGGGGGGGGGGGGGCATTATTGGTAAAATCTTTGTGGAGAACGAAGCATGAGAGTTCTTTATCCTATATTTAAATCATACTCAATCTTAACAGTCTCCCCTCCACTTCCCCCACCCCTCCCCTTTCTCTCCCTTCAGTGGGGCAAAGTCTACTGTCCGACTCTTTGATGTGTGTCAGACAATCGAAGGTCCGACCCTGTCACGAAACAGGACTTCTACAATCTGAATTTCTGAGAATCTGTTATGGTCACCTGACATACCATTCTTCCTTTTGTCATCATCTTAATTGTTTAATTAAACAATTTAATTAGTCCGAATTTTTCCGCATTCTAGTCTGGATTTGAAATACCTATTTTTTCTTTCTCCTTTCTTCTTCCTCGCATAGTTTATGCCTTAGAAGTCATACTATGTTTGGCAAGTTCCCGTTTACTGAGAACGTGTTGTTTTATTCTTCTCTCTTTAAAAGTAGAGATGCTCTGTGACTTCAACGAAAGAGAATTGGTTTTGGAGCCGGGAAGAAATCATTTTTATCTTTTCGACGAATAACAAAGATGACAATGTACTGTTTATGTCATTTATATACGCGAAATGAATTCAGCCTTCACTGGCAACCATATCGATCATACCGCAAAAAAATAAAAAATAAAAAAAAATAAAAACAAATTTGGCTTGTCATACATCGTGTGGTATTTTTCCCCTTTTAAAGTTACTGTGTGCAATTGTGATCTTGTAATGGATCAATCAATAAAGAATCTTTTCTCTTTTGAATTATTTTGAACTTTAGCTACGAGTATACTCAGGGATGCATTCTAAGCTATACAGACTTATAGAGAAAGATGATAGAGATAAAGACAAAGTTGTAGAACTAGAATCACTGACAATGGATTCTTTTGGGGACATTATTGGTAAAACCTTTTTGGAGAACGAAGCATAGGAGTTCTTTATCCCTTGGTGCGCCGTGAAGTATATTTTTATACTCAATCTTTAATAGCAATCTCCCATCCCCCTTCCCTCCCCTCCCCTCCCCTCCCCTCCCTTTCTCCCCCTTCGGTAGGGTAAATTCTACTCTGACACTTTTCAATAACTTTGTCATTTTCATCCCAGATTATTATTTTTTTACATCTCTGACATTTTACTCTCTGACATTATAGCCACTAACATTCTCAGCTCTCGCATTCAAGTTGGGTTCTCGTGCACTGCTATTATCACTCTGGTATCTTTCCACACAATAATACTTTAACCATGTTAATATTATCACCCAGTGCGATGTTTACCCCGAACCACTCCTTTTTGGCCGTCGGGTGTTACTGCATTGTCGTTGTTCTGTATCTTTACAGGTTACAATGGCACATAGTAACTTTAAAAGGGGAAAAATACCACACGATGTACACGATGACAAGCCGATCCTTTTCTTTTTTGTGGTGATCGATATGATTGCTGTAAAGGCTGAATTCTTTTCTCGTATAAATGACATGAACATTGCATTGTCATCTTTGTTATTTGTCGAAAAGATAAAAATGATTTCTCAAGAGTCCCCGGCTCCAAAACCAATCTCCTTCGTGGGAGTCACGGAGCATATGTGACCCTGCACCACAAAACCAACAAAAAGTCGCCAGACACAGATTTTAAGTTAAGGGCAGATTCTGAAAGAGCAGACTCTAAGCTTTAAAATGATACATAGCTCATTTCAAATGGACTCTCCTAACATATCTAAATATTGGAAAGAAAGCACACATTCTAAAAAAGTGTGAACCGAGTGAAGAGGCTCTAAAGTACAGGGTTTATTCAAGCGTTTAATCTTCACCAAACCGTGCTACCTTCGCGATGAATGGGACAAAAAACAGGGTGTAAACCACCGGAGCAACAACAATGGAAAGATTATCAGATTAGGCTAAAATTAAAGATGCCTTATCAACATATTCTGTCCATGGTCAATGCCAATTTTCAAAGCAGTAACATTCTCCCTTCAAAAGTTATAAGACTTGAAAGTGAAGAGTATGGAAAGGGTTATCAAGAAATGAAAGGGGGCCTCTAAGCCATATCTGATCTCACTTCTCTACAAAAAAAAAAGGTTGTAGAAAAACTGCTGAATATGTACTTTCCCATTCATTTTATGATTCCAAACTTAAGAAAAACGTTAAAGAAGAATAGCTCTTTCAGAAAATATGAAAAAGCCAATATTGACTTGGTTGACCCATTTCACCTTTTTTTGAGTCCTCACGTAAAATCATGGGATGCGACTTTTTGTTCGTTTTGTGGTGCACGGTCACATATATATATATATATATATATATATATATATTTCAAAATATTTCGAAATACATTTCATTAAATAGAAAACAATTTATGTGAGTGGTGGAAACATTGCTTCTTTATTTTTTTCTGCAATTTGTAAGCTGTCAGACTTTGCTGGATTCTGACCTTTCTACAAATTGGACGGTAAAACCAAGTGCAAAGAGTAACACTTTCAAAGAGAGAAGAATAAAACAACACGTTCTCAGTAAACGGGAAAAATTGCCAAACATAGTTATGTAATAGAATTACTTCTAAGGCATATAATATGCGAGGAAGAAGAAGAAGAAGAAGAAGAAAATGGTATTGAAAATCCAGATCAGAAAGCGGAAAAAATCGGACTAATATCGGACTAATAAAATGTTTGATTAAACAATTAAGATGATGACAAAAGGAAGAATGGTTTGTCAGGTGACCATAGCAGATTCTCAGAAATTCAGACTGTAAAAGTCCTATTTTGTGAAAGGGTCGGACCTTCGATTATGTAACATAATTATCGGAGAGTCGGACAGTTCCCCCATGACAACTAAAACACACAAACATGTATGAATAGATACACACACACACACACACACACACACACACACACACACACACACATACACACACACATACACACACACACACACACACATACACATACACACACACAAACACACACACATACACACACACTCACACACTACACACACACACACACATACATTCAAAAACACATGCAGACACATTTACGCACTGTATTGCACCATGCAGCCAGTAGCTCCACGATTGCACTACAGCCTCTTGTTTCTATGAATTCATTTAGACAAGGCCGATGTGATTAATTATTTCTTTCTGCGTTGTCTGCATGTGTGCCAATCTATTGCACGGATTAAGTCAGAAATATATGGGGAAAAGTAAAAAAAAAAAAAAAAGGTGCCTTATTACCCATTATGATGAGAGTTGAGAGGATTTATTGCATAACCTAAATATAGGTTTTCCCGGCCAATTTCGCACTTTTGTCAGTCCAATTCCTAATTGCTGCATTCAATTTAGCAAAATTTAGCGTAGATGACATGTTCGGTAGTTCAATTTTATGATCTCTTCATTCAAATTCATTTTGGAGCATTCAAATTACCTTTAGCCTAATTCTAATTAACACTTTTTCAATTGAAATTCGTAAAACAAGCACCATTTCGTTCTTCGTTCATTCAATTTAGAATGATAAAGTCACGTGATCACGAACATGCCGCACTCGTTCATTCAAATTCATTTTTGGGCATCCAATTTAACATCTTTTGCAGTCAATTTAGCACGCATGTTTATGCTTTGATTCTTTCTTTATTTTTTTTTTTTGGTCAAAATAGTTGTTGTTTTGCAAGCGTCATTACATTTTATATTTTCGTACTTATTTTAGAGATTTTGGCAACAGTTTTTTTTTTCCTTCAATGTCCTTAGTGATTCTTCCAGTATCATATGGCCACAACTTATCTTGCCGTTGAGTGCTTTATTCCGAGTGTGTCGGCCAGTTCTAGGAAGTCAAGGTTATGATCATTAAATGTTCCTATAATTCTTTTTCTGTCTTCTTGAGAAATACGTCTGTATCTAACTTGTGCTGTCATGACTGTAAGAAGATGAAGTTAATCTGTAGTATTGGTACATGTAGGCCTAAAATGACATGTATGAAAGAAAAGGGGCGTTACAGAACAACAAACTCGAGTTACATATGGTAAAAAATATGATACTTTTACTGCTTAACAATGCGTGGATGAAACAAAAAAGTCACATAGAAATACGCGTTTAAATGTTATCACCTTTTCAAAAAAAGAAATAACATGAAGTTAATTTGAATGAACATGTTAGGAATTTGACTGCCCATACGCGAAATTGAATGACTGAAATGCCCCTCTCGGCCAGTGTTGGCGAATTTGAATGACTGAAGAGCACGTGCCAATTTGAATGCTCGTTTTACGAATTCGAAAGGCACATGTGCAAATTTCGTTGATCGAAATGCTAAATTGAACGACCAACTTGCAATTTTGAATGACAGAAAGTGCAGTGACGAGGATTTTCACTAAATTGAATGAACCTTTTATCAAATGGACTGACAAAAGTGCGAAATTGGCCGGGAAAACCTATACTAAAACTGTAAATAACAGTGAAGATTGTGCATGGGAAAGCAAGAAAACAAGAAAAGTGAACAATGCACGGTATGACATTCAAGTCAGCTCGTAGCCGATATGAGTTTGTCTTCATAGTGATAATGTCGTTTAGGGGCCAAAAAATTATGATCCCTGAAGTTGTAACAAACCAAGCAGATAACGAAAAGATACTTTTCTCAAAGAGAAACAGAAATCATGAGTAGATTTCTATAGTAATATAAATTATCTCATGTAATGACGACAGGATTGCCAACATTGTTTTGTTTCGTTTCATTCATAACAACGTCTGTGTTCAAATTCATGAAATTCTTCCGTCGAGGTGTTTTTTTTTTATCATGGCTACTACTAAAACACTGACCAATTCAGTGTTTATTTACGTCGATGTAGGGCAATTTGTCAATCAGTTGCAACGTCTGTGTTGTCGACTTTATGTTATATAGCAATTAATATAATCATTTTTAGATAGTCATATCTTGCAACCCACAACAACCCGTAAGCATTGATGAAACGGAGAGACAGGGAGGATATGGAATGAAATGAACCACCACCACCAAGAACAACAACATCATCATCAACAAGAACATCATCAACAACAACAACAACAACAACAACAGCAACAACAGCAGCAGCAGCAGCAACAACAACAACAACAACAACATTGTTGTTACTATGGATCGTAACAAATCCACTACGAATATAATTTCAATGTGACATTACATATTGAGGGAGAAAGATTTGCGTTAGTATACAAATGATGCACAGGATAGAGTGCGTTAGTGGAGGCGTAGCGCACTCGAGGGTATTTACAATTGTGAAACATGCACGAGGCGAAGCCGAGTGCATGTTGCACTACATTGTAAATACCCGAAAGTGAGCTGCATCTCCACTAACGCCACGAAATAATCCTGTGCATCATTTGTTTTATAAAATGGGTCGGAAATTCGAAAACTAACAACATTTATCAGCGTTTTTCACGTACCTTTGTGGGTGGGTCAAGACGTCCGAAGATGTTCGTCCCAAACATTTACGCACGTCGCGCTCGGAAATCCCGCACATATAAGTATGATGGGGGGTTGGGTTTCCGGACACTTAAGTTCCCGCATGAAAACTTACTTATTTTACATAGAATATGCACCCTTTCCCTTAAAGACTTGATATAGACTCCTCATATAGGCCTACTAGACAATATACTCTGAAAATGGCGTGAGAATTAACCTGCTAAATCGTTGGATTTGCCCTTCAAAGTGACTCCATGTACGCGTCCGCCGCGGTCCCACAACGCTTGGTCTACTGTATGTACGTAGGCCTATACGAGTATACGTACGCCACAAAATTGCACACATGTTATGCACAAGGGAAGAAAGGCCGGCCGGCCGGCAGCCCGAACTAGAAGTTGTTTACAGGATTGACAGCGCGTATGCATGCAATTCAAAGGAGCCGCCGCGCGCACAGACGATCGGCTTTAACACGCAGTGCAATGGGACTAGAATAACCAAAGCACACGTGACTCATTTCAGCGCTTCCTATTGGCTACATTCTTGAACCCATTTTATAACAATTAATAACACCATGTGTACAAGGGATCGTGGCTTGGCAAAAGAAGAGACTAGAAAGCGGAGAGTTGAGGAGGGAAGCGACATAGGAAGAATGTAAGAAAGGCAAATGCAGAGTTTGTTCACAAAAACCGATAAGTTCATATTTTTCAAATGGAGATATTTGAGATTAAAGGTCAAGAAAAATAAACAGAATGATAAGAACAGTTTTGCTTCTTTTGACCATAACTTCAAAAATCTACCTTTATAATGTAGTGACCAATATATCATTTAAAAGGTATTATTTTGTACTTTATGACAGAGACCGTACTTCAAAATCTTCAAAAATGGACTTATCGGTTTTTGCGAACAAACTCTTCAAATATAGTATAACGATTGAGGGACAGAAGAGAGCTGGAAGTTGAAGGTTGGAAAATTAATGAGATAGGAGAGAGAAGTGAAGATTCATGAAACCAAGGGAGAGAGAAGCGAAGTAGATGAACGATATTATACTTTAATCTTTTTGTTTGTTTGTTTGATTGTTTGATTGATTGACTGATTGATTGACTGATTGATTGATTGATTGATTGATTGATCGATCGATTGATTGATTGATTGACTGATTGACTGATTGATTGATTATTTGTTCGTTTATTAAGAAGTTAAAGAGAGACCCGCGGAGGGGAGAAGAAAGTAGAAAAGAGAGCGAACATTCGTAGTTTACCACAGTGTGAATGTCCTCGCATTGACAAGGATTGTCAATAATAGGCAGTGCATGAGTTACGCAATCCACTTTCACTGTTCAGTAAACATTTAGAATAAATATAACAGAAAATGTTTCGAAGCACATTCTCAATCGTCGATACTATAACTGCCCCATTACACACACAAAGGACTAAAGCGACTTAGTCCGCACACATGTAAATTTACCCGTGAGTCTTTTAAGTTGTTTCATCACTGATACTTTCGCAAATGAACAAATAACCAATGTCTCGGCAATCTAGGCTATCTATTATGATACTTGTGGACTATCCGTAACATGCAGAGAACACGATATACTTCAGACGATGCTCTAAATGAATAAGAGAGAATGCGCGCCAAAATTTAGTCGGCAGGCGATCATGTACGGAAGACCAGCTTACCTCCCATCCCTTGGTCGCTGCTCTGGCATCCACCCATGATTCCAGAAAGTCAAAACTCTCTGAAACGTCGTTAAAAGACAAAAATCAGACAAGATTCAACTTCCAAGACAACGCAATGTCGGCGACAGAGAAAGAAGTCCGCCGTTTCGATCACAGTGGGAGATACAGCCTTTTATCCTCCTCTTTCTGCGTATGTGTGTTGCTGATTTGTGACCAATGAAAGGGAATCGATCCCAGTTCAAACAAGACTTGTCAGTCTATTCAAGGATCTGCGGTGAGCAGCGAAGGACGTCGCCGTGTACGCCACATCAAGGGGCACACTCGGACGAATTGAAGAAGGATCAGTTTTTATGATAGTGACGCGAAGAATATCAATGAAGACGGACACTCACAGCGCACCGTTTCGCAGGTTCCGCATTAATCCAAACACGCCAAGGTCCGCTGTTATTGTGTATCAGTATGTCACGCAATGGCTAACCAAGACAATCTCTTTCTCGCGCTATATGTCTTTCGTGGATCCGCTTCGCAAACATGCGTAGGAAGTCCGGAAGACGCGGTACAAGTCGGCCCACATCCGATATGTCTGTAACCGAGGTGATTTAATGTTGTATATCTTCCGATTGTTGTTTGTATTTTTACTCCGGATCAGAACGCGCCCCAAACCTAGGTTATTAAAGACGCCGTGTGACAGATCACCTCCCTGGACAGATCGTGTTGGCCTAATAATCCCACGCGCATGATCGAACTGCGCTAACTGGATGTTTAATATGGACGATACAAGAAACACTCAGGCATATATACAATAGTTTTGGAAACTTAATGTGCTGTTACTGCCTTGTGGCACCACTGTCTTCAATCAAACTATACAATACGCGTTTCCGAAATACTTCATTCAAACGCCAATTCCTATGCATCTAAGGGAGAAAATGAGTATGAAAAATCAAACAGTAAATAGATATACAGTATGGCATTGAGGATCAAGCCACGCAGACTAGTCATTCTCACCTGGTAACAGTGTTGAATAGTAATATACAAAATGAAACGGAAAGGATTATACTAGTACTCGGCACAAAAGACAATACATCCAGATATAGGTCCCTATTATGTTATATTGGTTATACATAAAGATCCATGCCAGAAAATGGTTTCCAAAAGTCCATATCCCATGTCATTACTCTAAGAGCAGATCGAGGCTTTAATACAAACATTACAACATTTCAGTCCATGGTCAAAAACGCGATACTTCTATCTTCATCGGCCATCAAACTGTCCTTCAGCTGTATATAGGCGCTTTAAAGATACCCTCTGTACTCGAAAGATAATTATGATAGGCGGGAAATAGCAACGCAGAAGTGGTATGTAAGAAAATTGATGTCTGCATGTGTATGTGCATATACGCAATAAAAAAAATGATTGGAACATTGTACACCATGTTGTTTTTAAATGCTTTATTCCTTCACCACCGCAGTGAACTTCGGCACTACCGATATTATCTTCCCTTCAGGTTGTCATGCTCAAAGTTCAAACATTCTCCTCCCTCCTCCCCCCCCCCCCCTCGCTCTCTCCCCCCCCCCCCCTCTCTCTCTCTCTCTCTCTCTCTCTCCCGTCTCTCTCTCTCCATGCAGTGGCGGATCTACGGGGAGTTAGGGGGTTAATCCCCCGGGGACGACTCCTATTTTGTGTTTTTCTTTGTTTTGTGTGGGTTTTAGGGGGTTAAGCGCCCCCTTTGGTTTTTCTGTCTTGTTTCTTGCTAGTCAGCGGATATTTGGAGTGTCAGCAAAATATGTTAATACCTTTATTATTGTTATTATTATTATTATTAATATCATCATTATCATTATTATTATCATTATTATTATCATTATCATTATTATTATCATCATCACCATCATCATCATCATCATCATCATCGTCATCATTATTATCATCATTTTGGCCTTTCATCTGATTTTGGAAGAGAATAGGCAGCCAAAAATGTGAAGACTATTGATCTAATATACTTATCTAACAGTGGATCGCCTCAATCGACACGTCTACCTACCTTCTTCTCTACTAATAAACCTTTGGCTGTAGGTGACATCATTGAGGTTTTGAGTTTTCTTCAGTTTGTCTGCCCTCTGTACCAATGAAATGTGTAAGATCGCAACTGCTGATCTACATTTAAAAAAAGGGGGGAACCAGCGGGAATCGAACCTATTCGAGCAGCAGTTGCGATCTTACAAGTTTCATGCCTCAACCTTCACCTCTCGCTTTCAAGTGACACCATTGTAGAAGAAACTCTTATACAGTTTAAGTGCAGAATGGCCTGTTAATTTGACCACTTTCACAGATCTCATCTATTCAGTAAGACATTCATTGTTTCTTCACAATAACACTCAAACTTTGAAAAAGTGCAATTTGTTATTGTTGTCTTGATAAGTTCATGTGCTCAGTCATGCATGACATTATTGTCAATAAGTATCACTAGAAAGAGGAAGAGTTCCCCTTTCTTCGTAAGCAATATTGCCCTCTCCATAGCTGACAATAACGAAATAGCAGCCCTCCACAGTTGGATGACCTTTTTTTATACGCAATGTATAGTTATCCAAAAAGTATACACGTGTATATTATTTTTCATCAATATCCGTCAACTCGTCTTTCATCATGGGCGAATGTACAGGAATGATATTACAGAAATTTTGGGTGCTATTATACAGGAATGATATTACAGAAATTTTGGGTGCTGAGTGGACGTTATTTGTATTTCTGGTAGTTTATAAGGACCTTTTTTCTACTTTGACTGGTAAATTTTATACACTAGTCTTATTGCAATTGAAGTACCAACGTATAGGAGTTTCCTATATATTTTCTCTAATCGATCAGTCAACATTTAGCTAGCCAGCTGATATTTGTCTTGCCTATCTGTTTATCTATCAATCTGTCAAATAGAACTATCACTTTATCGTCATCTGTACCTCATGTCTTGTATGTTTTTATATATTAGTGTAAATAAAGCGAAGATAACAGCTCTTTCAGTCCCGTTGGTTAGCATAGTTTTCGGCGATTTAAAGGGATGGTACGGTATTGGTGGAGCTGAGGATCAAAAACAAAGTAAAACAAAGCGATCATAATAAAATGTGGGTCCCACATTTTATTAGTATTGCTCTGTTTTGGGTATCTCAGCCATTTCATAACCAATTTTCATCAAATAAACGTTGAATTCCTCTTGGAATTACATGCTCTTTCATATGATTATTTCATTAGAGGTTTCTCATTATCTCACCCAAAAATGTTAAAAACCCGAAGTTAGGTCTCAACTAAAACTATACGAGCCCTTTAAGACGAAGTAACCCCAAGAATTGCGGGTTTTTTTGAAGGCACGAATACAAACACTATTGAATACATCGGTAATCACTTGTAGAAAATTAAGCAACCTGTTAAAACTGTTGTTGTTTTTGTTATTTTGTTTTTAAGTGCTTGCAAAATAATAAACCTCTCTTAGATGGGAACTTGAATGAATTTACAATATTTTAGCGATATCGACAAAATCTGAACAGAATTTCATAAAATGTCATGGTAAAGAATATCAAAAGAGCACTTGCCTGTATATAGAGGGTTATATGGAGAATGTTTTTAGTAACAAGTTGATGAAATTTGTGTGTTTTCATTTAAAGCGTGACATTCTTAAGAATACGTAAATTCCTAATATCATAAAACTGTAACTAAACATGGTAATCGTTGTTGAGTTCCCGTTTAGAGAGGGCGGTATACATGGATTCAACCAGCAGCATTGTCATGATTGTAAACGGGACCTGGAGTCCGATTCATGAAAGTCTTATATAGTCCATGGGCCAGGCCAGATATTGGTACCATCTGAGGTGGCAAAACCTTTTTGGTGTCATTTTGTTTGTCGGGCATAGATATGCTTATCAAGCTATGATAGCATTTCCAAATGAGTAGCTTAGTCATAGTAAATGATTTTTTAACCAATTTGGTTTCGTTGTTATATCCCTATACTTCTGAATCGAAACTAACCGCCATACAAAGAAGAGCACAGTCTTCTGTATGTTCCATAGAGCTGTAAAATGCAGCTCTATGGTATGTTCACAGGTGTTCTGTTGTAAACGCGGTGCGCTTAGTCTTTATTCAAGGCCGCGAAGGGAATATCCAAAGGTTATGATGTCCACAGCGCTTAGTCCTTATTCTAGACGGCGAAGGGAATATCCAAAGCGTATGATACAGTGTATATCCTTTTATCTAAAAACAACAGCAACAACAAAAGCAATTCCTAGTGAATTTTACCGTATTTTTCAATCATTTATCATTTTCCTGTGAAAACGCTACGGTGAAAATGCTGATACCACGCCAATGTCGCTTTATTTCCCTCCAACAATATAAGATAATGCAAAAACAATGTACCGGTACACTACGATACATTATAATGAATGATATTGTAAATGAACAGAGTGATTTTTGTTTAAAACTGATGTATTTGTTGATAGGGTAGTATAAAAACAGTATAGATAATCCCTTTTATGAGGAACTTTATATATGATAACGGTACATTGGTCTAGATAAAGAACTAAGCGCACCGCGTGACAGCTGTGGACATCATAACCCTTTGGATATTCCCTTCGCTGCCTTGAATAAAGACTAAGCGCACCGCGTTTACAACAGAACACCTGTGGACATACAGAAGGCAGTGCTCTTCTTTGTATAGCGGTTTAGTTTCGATTCAGAAGTATAGGGATATAAATACGAGACCAAATTGGTTAAAAATTCATTTATTATGACTAAGCTACTCATTTGGAAATGCTATCATAGCTTGATAAGCATATCTATGCCCGACAAACAAAATGACACCAAAAAGGTTGTGCCACCTCAGATGGTACCAACAACCCATTTTTCGGGTCTTGGCCCATGGACTAATACGAGAGACTCTTATGGTTGCGCTCATAAGACACACTTATGAGAGACTTCATAGAAACGATTCTATCATCTCTTCGAAAGTCTCACATAACTACAAAATGAGCGACTTCGGCCATTCTGCGATCTACGTAAAGACATTTATGTGATGACTAGGCCTTCATGAAACGGATCCCTGTTTTATTTTTATTTTTTGGAAAAAAAAAAGAGACCAATCATGGCAATGATCATGTCGCTCACGATATCTGTGTAAAGAGAAAAAAACCATGCAATTCATTCAAGCGTATGGCACATTGTGCCTGGTTGATACCGTTTACTGACTATCGCTAGTCACCTGGGGCGAGCCACGAGGGGTCGGCATCATTCGCCTCTTTTCTTGTGTCGGTGGGTTATTATAAAGAACCAATTAACCGGGTTAGCACCCTGCTCTTTGCGATGAATGAAGTGGGATCGTTTAATACGTGCGTGAGTAGAGGCTAACCCACAAACGGGACCGCCATCAGATTGACAGAGAGAAAAACCGATATAACAATGCATTGTCGTCTTTGAAATATACAGTGGACGACTTTTATCTGTTTGTGGGGTTTCCATGTAACCCGTTTATGTTTATATGCCTATATGCAATATAATAATCGCTTTTATCATCTGGTCCACTGAAGCGGTACTGTGGAACCTTTGTGTGCAGCTTTGAGTATTAAATTGGCATATAAAACACCGTAGCATTGTATCATATACACACTACCTGGCATAGACAGGTTTCTCTGCTCAGTTCACTCTGTCTAATAAACAATTTTGTCGGAAATTGGATCGCCGTTAAAAAGGCAAAAACACAAATTTGTCTTTGGCAACTCAAACTAATTTGGCACAATAAGCGATTTTATTCTTTAATCATAATTCAAACTTGTGTTCCACTTTGACGACTCAATCAGTGAAGAGTTTGTTCGCAAAAACCGATAAGTCCATTTTTGAAGATTTTTAGGTACGGTCTCTGTCATAAAGTACAAAATAATACCTTTTAAGTGATATATTGATCACTACATATACAGGTACATTTTTGAAGTTATGATCAAAAGAAGCAAAAATTTTCTTATCATTCTCCTTATTTTTCTTGACCTTTAATCGCAAATATCTCCATTTGGCAAATATGGACTTATGGACTTTTTGCGAACAAACTCTTCTAATATTCCCCTCTGAAATGCAGGCATTTAAATTCGTTAATTATCACGCAATTTCAAGTAGTTGCTGTCAGAGTTAACTAAAAAATGTGAGCTTTAATTCGTATCCAAAAAAGGAACACGGGAAAGATGAAGATGATAATGAGGAAGAAAAATTATAAAATGAGAGAAAAAAAAAAGAAAAATGAAAAAGATGAAAGATGAAGCCAGAAATTTGACCGTAAATATTGTACTTCGTAGGTATGTTTGTGAATGATTATGTGTGTATGTTACTTTAAAATGTATATTGTGTCCAGACACGACTGGACACGCTTCTTTTTAGCTAAATAGGGGGATTACACTTGTTTCTGAGTCGATTAAGAAAACACATGCATTTTTTTTAGTAGTGAAACAGAAGGACCTCTTTCCATTTTTTTTTTTTGATGAGCCTCTTGACAATTTTAGGACTTAACTGAAACAAGTTGCTTAAAGTAGATAATAATAATTATAGTCGGTTCTTTGAACGCATAATACCATAAGACAAAATTAATGGAAACGAAATCTTTCAAATATTTTTCTATCCACATGTAATTAACAATTATCAAACAGGTGAGTTTTGAACACAGATTTGAATTTATCAAAATCTGTACTGCATCTAGTACTGAGAGGGATATTATTCCGTAATTATGGTGCCATTTTTCCAAAAGCCCTATCACCAAATGTCTTAGATTTGACACTTACGCCATTCAGAGAGGACTTTTTTTATTCTTATTTTGAGGGCAATCAGTTATACGACCAGGATGATATGGCTTGATGAGCTCATTGAGGTATGCTGAGGCATTTCCATGAAAACATTTGAATACAAAGGTCAAAATCTTAAACCAGATAAGAGCTCTTACGGGCAACCAATGAAGATAGACTACGAAGGATGGGATACGAAACAAAAAATACATTAAATCTTTAGTGTATTCTTCTTCTTCTTCTTCTTGGTTTTCTTCTTCTTCTTCTTCCTCTTCTTCTTCTTCTTCTTCTCCTCATCCTCCTCCTTCTCCTTCCTCTCCTCCTCCTTTTTCGTTTTCTTCTTCTTTCATTTGTAGTGTGTGCTTCACATAATCACACTGTATAGTGGTGCGTGCACATCAATCAAACCATGAGCGTATATAGGCTCTCAGTCAAAGAGATTTTTCTTCTCCTCACTCAGCTCTTTGGCTCTCAGTACACACTTAAAATTCATCGGAGGAATACAGTACATGTACTTGCTACAACTTGACTTCCCGTTATGCCTTGGAAGCAGGAAGGTATTAAATGGGAAGTTAGCCGGATCCTCCTTGACCTTGAGTGCATTCCATTTCCTGCTGGTGGTCCTGCCCCTGGGTGCGCCCAGTAACACACCCTTGACACACCTTTTGTGTCAGCCAATCGTATCGAAGCAATTTGCCAACGCGAACTTCCACAACAATTTACCATACTACGATCAGCTCTTGAACCTGTGCCAATTGTGTGTCTGCCTATCTACACTCGCCCTAAATATATCGGCTTCTGCTATCGACATTCATCCTAAGAATCACAGGGTACCGAATGCGTACGCTGAACTGTCATCCTTTCATCTAACATCCTTTTTTGTCAAAATTACTGATGGGTATTTCCTTTACATAGCGTTACAAATATCTTACAAATTACCTGCTACAAAATGTATTTCTAAAACGTCACTTCTCTTGTCTGAAAGAGAAACTGGACTCCGCAAAGGATCTACTAGTACTTGGTGACAGACTGCACCCGGATGGCGAGCTATTGGGGGCGATTATTGCTATGGTCGAACAACAACTCGACCAAACGTCATTACAAACGCGCCAACAGAACTACATGTCTTCTGCTGTGCGCCTGGGCGTGGGAGAAGCATGAAGCACATACATGTAGACCATGCCTTTTATACGTTTACGTGTGAAGAGACATTCCGTTGCAGTTCGGAAATCATTTTAATTGCCACAAAATACTTGCTGTAAATGACGACGTGCTGTGTGTGTAATAGGAATTACTGTAATTTAATGCTGGCATAGCGTCGTTGGACTTGAAATATTTGAACCTCACACCATGCACCAGCGAAACTAGCTGATAAAATACTAGTAATCGGTTGAAGGAAGAACAATTAAACCCCACGGAGGGCAACGGACAACTCGCATTTTGAGCGCAACACCATTATCTCGGAATAATAGGTAGGTGTATACGTTGGTAAAATCTAACGCAGTTTTCAAATCTATTGCGGTGTGCTCTGTCTTTTAGAGGCGGGCGTAGCGCGCTATTCCGCGAAAAACTTCTCATTTATAGTAATGACATTTGCTGGGTCAGTTTTTCGCTTCTTAACTGACCCAGCAAATGTCATTAAACTTTACTTATAAATGAGAAGTTTTTCGCGGAATTAGACATAGACTACTTGTCGGTTAAGCCAAAAATATACTTGATGATTACAATTAATCTACAATTCTGCACACAGTCAGGTTTACAGTCTAATGACATGTCTGACGTTAATGTTAAGTTTTTTTTTTTTTTTAGTTTACTACAATACTAAAACTGTCCCCTGCCAATGGGTTATTATACTAACATGTTAAAGTAATTCAATCAGGGTGGAAGACCAAATATTATAAGGCCAGGAAAGGTTGTTAGTAATTCTATATTTCTACATGTAGCAGGTGGTCAAATTGTTGATGGCATTAAATTATGGGCACAGACACTCAAGAGACAGCATTTTTGACAGTAACACTAACAGTAACTGCAAAAAGTGTCATCCTGTAGAAAAACAACAACAACATAGCATGATTTAGCGGGAAAAACTAAATCTGCCAATTCTTGCCTGGAGACGCCAGGTCCTGAGATTATTTACATCCTTCTTCAAAGTGGTCGAGGGGTTGGTCCCAGAACTACCTGTTGAAAAGTTTCTTTCAAAAGTAAGATCAAAGCAAAATATTAAGCAAAGAAATTCGAAGATTGTAACGTAGACAACATTTGTAGAGAAATATGTTAGATCTTCTACAAATCATACAAAGTGTTACTCGGTAAGACTCTTGTAAAACAGAGCAACTGAAAAATTCCTTTTTGTGTGAAAATAACTCTGGTTTGGCTTGGAACCAGCTCCCCACCGAAGTTGTCAATAGCGTATCACCTGAAGTATGCAAAGCAAAGATTGAGAAAAGTCATCTTCGATTCGAGAAAAGTACCACGCGCCCTCTCTCACCCGGTGCCTTATACCAAAAGGTCCTGCACTGTACTACATCCAGATCCTGATCCAGATTTGTTAAACTTTCATATGTACCGTACGGGTAAACTTGGCCCCCAGCACGCGCATTACAAGTGGCCGAGTTTACCAGCTCTGCCGAGTTTACTCGTACTATGGTAATATGATTATCAACATGAGCGAAAGGTAGCACTGGAGCTTTGTGTTCTGATTCCATTTTTCTTTTTTCAACCCATCCCTCCATTCCACTTGTTTTCCAGAAATCTCAGTCTCTCAATCAGTCATGGCCAACGGTCAGATCCAAGTGACCATTGAGAATTTCATCGACGGCGAATTCGTCCCGACGTCCTGCCACGTGGACAGCTACGACCCTTCGGTGGGAAAAGCCTGGGCAAAAATTCCAGACAGCGGCAAGGAAGAAGTCAATTTGGCGGTGGCAGCGGCCAAGCGAGCATTCAAGTCGTAAGTACGATGTTGGTGTTGCTCGTAAGGACACAGTCCAAAGCACAAAGGAATGTATGTCAAGTAAATCCTTGAAAGGTTACCTGTGAGTTGAATCAATTCACTGCATTTATTACCTCTGCCAATGGAGGAGGTTATGTTTTAATTGGCGTTTGTTTGTTTGTTTGTTGGTTTGTTGGTTTGTTTGATTGTGCACTAAATAACTTAAAAAGTTATGAACAGAATTGGATGAAACTTAGAGGAAAGTTTGAGAATAACTCAAGGAACAGATAATTAAATTTTGGTACTGATCCAGAAATTTTTATGGATTTCATGAAGGATTTTTTATATTTTGGTTGGTAGGGTCAATGAACTTGGGAGCACAAGCTGCACATTTTTTGAGGTTTGCATGTACGCGCACTAAAGTGCATGCTTTAGTTTCTACTAGAGCAAGGGGTGCCATGCAGCTGGAAGTCGATGACATAACAAAAGACTTCTACACATATTGGGAAATTGGGCGATTTTCAGCATGCATACGTATGGGTGGAAATCACTGATCTCTGTGGAAGAACAAGATCAGTGGTGGAAATGAGCTGCTTGGCAGAGGTCTGCGCTCCCAGAGTGCTTCTTTAGTTTTGAATGTAATGGGCAGTAATGCTGCATCTTCTATCTGACTGAGAACCAAACCTTCATTCATATTCCTAATAGAACTACTTAATACTGAAACAGGCAAGAATAAAAAACAAATCTAGAACAGCACTCTGAGAGTGCAGACCTCCGCCAAGCAGCTAGTTTTCACATACGCACACTCGATGCTGCTGAAAATCACCCAATTACCCAATATAGAAACCTTTTGTTTACGACATCTTCCACTTGCACGGCGCCTCACCCAAGCAGAACACATGCTTCAGTGCGCATATATATGCAAATCTGTGCAAATATATGCAAATATATATGCAAATACGCTTAGCTTGGATTGTCCCGAGTCCATTGACTTTATCTACGAAAAGATATATAAAGTCCAGAAAATTCCCAGATCACTACCAAAATTAAATCATTTGTTCCATGTGTCATTAACAATTTTTCCTGCAAATTTTATCTAAATCTGTCCACAACGTTTTGAGTTATTTTTCACACAAACAAACAACAAACAAATGGTTTAATACAAACTTTTAACAAGCACCAATGAAAACATAACCTCCTTTCTTGGCGGAGATAACAAGTGGCAGACATCACAAAGTTGTTTGTTCACCAAAGACAATTTACAAAATGTTTTTGGTATCAAGACACACACGGTTTCTACTAAAGGACACTGAATATCTCTTCAAATCAAATTGATAATTTCCACGAGAACATTTATTCCAGATATTAGATCTATCTTCAGGTGATGGATGTTAACTATTGGGCATTATATTTTTGTTGACGTACCATTCTATTCTGTGTTACCATTTTGTCTTTTTGCGATTTGTAATCATTTAATGATTTTTGTAAATGTTTTAATTGATTGTAATTTGTTTTAATAAAAACAACATAAAAAGATCACAACAACAAATAGTGACACAATAAATTCAAAACGAAAGAAAAGTTTTACATGGTTGTCAAAATTTCATTGGATGTTGTGCAGATGGTCCAGGACCAGTCCAGCTGAGAGGTCAAAGGTGATGAACAAGATCGCAGACCTGATTGAGGCCAACCTGGATGAACTAGCTCAACTGGAGTCACGTGACCAAGGCAAGCCCGTCTGGTTGGCCAGAGCCATTGACATTCCACGTGCAGTGCACAACTTTCGCTTCTTTGCGTCCTTCATCTTACACACAAGAAACAGGTATGCGCATAAGGAAGATTTTGAATAAAGCAGACTATTTTTTCTTTTTGCCTCTCAACCTGTATTTAAGAATATTCCATTGTAAGATACTTCTATATACATGCAAAGCATTAACCCATTGAGGACAGGCTGACTTTGCTATATAACACACATTCCCCGTGGACACCTGCCTGAGTATCCTCAGGACTGGTCTTCAACGGGTTAACCCTAATCAGGCTGGGCTTTTTTGGCTATGCTATATCGGGGGGGGGGGGGATTCCGCCCCTCCCTTCAGATCTCTCCTATGGAACGCGTGATCGCGCCGAAAATCGGCACATGCAACGCCCGCGACGTATACTATCAAAATGTATGGTTGCTTTCTCTGAAAATTTTTTCTTATATTTTTGTAATTTATGCATAAAATCAGTTTTGGGCTCTAAATCACTTATTAATGCTCTAATTAAGCTAATTTCTTTTTAAAAATGTTTCTTGTATCATTCTCCTGAGCCATATGATAAAAAAAAATCTGTATCGAAATTAATTTCTTATGTATTTGATTGTTTTTTGAATTTCTTATGTATTTCTTTGTTTTTCGACCTTTTGTTTTTGTTTCTTTTTTGGCCAAAATTTGTCACAGACATTTTTCGAAGCTTTATTATGCTAAAATAAATTGATTTCGTCCATTCTAAGTCAAGATATGAATTTTTATGTGAATTAATTGAAAAAACACAATTTGCATTGGATTTGTACACAAAATCACGTTTTGGAGCAATTTTGGGGTTGACAAATTTTTTTCGAACAGGCGTCGCGTCAAAATGGTACGCGCAGGCGCAACAATTTTGGTCTCAAAAGTTGCGCGATACTTGAAAGAAAAAAGTCATGAAACATCGCGGCGGGAGCTTATCGCGCTGCGAAGATATTGCGCGAAACGTCGAGGGGGGGGGGCGGATTCCGCCCCCCCCCCCCCCCCCCCAGCCTGATTAGGGTTAAAATTGTTTGGAGGGATTGTGTGAAAAATCCGACAATACAGCAAAAGATGACATGATACTTTTGCAGACATATCAAAAAATTGTCCTTTCCTGAAATGACAGAGTGGGCAATTAAATATACATGTACAGCACATGTTCTGTTTTATTAAAAAAGTAATTTTGTCAGTTATTGGTAGTCAAATTTTAGTCTTAAAAAGTTAATCCATCTGATAATTCTTGTACAGATGATGTATAATCTCCCTTCCCCCAATCATAAGATCTAAGCAAGTCTTTTATTTTTCTCAAAAGTTTATAGGACCCCATTTCTGTTTAACCATCAAAGTACCTCTACCTTATTGTTGACATGTATGCAGTGCCAGTTTACCTATGGTATACCTAAACGAGAGAGTTAACCATTCCTTCCATGTGGGCAGCTCCACCATCTTGTCGGAAGTCAACGCCACCAACTACACCATGCGGATCCCCGTGGGTGTGGCCGCCCTCATCAGCCCCTGGAACCTGCCCCTCTACCTGCTCACCTTCAAGATCGCACCCTGCATCGCCGCCGGCAACACCTGCGTATGCAAACCCAGCGAGATGACCTCGGTGAGCTCGTGGAAGCTGGCGGCACTCATGAAGAAAGCAGGTGAAGGCTTTGGGGCCCTGGGTCCACCGTAGCTTGTCGTATCTCGATACCACTCGTAGTAACTCTTATTGTTGGAAGCCCTCATTTGCAAAGCATTGTGGGATGTAGGGTGGGGTAGAGCCAAACAAGCCTTTAAATCGTTAGATGTTAGATTTCATCCTTAATACATCATGTTTTGGGTGGGAAAGATGTGGGGCTTGAAACTGGACACTTATTTTTAGCCCATTTCTGCATGGAGCCACGATGTGGCATCATGTGCATACAAAAATGTAAACGAAATGGCATATAAAAGAGGGCCATTCACAGGAACGATGACTTGCAAATCCTTTAATCTTGTTCCCAACCAGGAAGGGGTGACTATGATGGAAAAGAAATGTCAAATTCCACAATCATGCATTACTGATGGCATGGAATAATCAGCATGCATGCTGCTCTGTCAAATCTGGGCTTCCATCGTGTAGCAAGGGAGGCAGTTGTCGCATGACATCAAATCATGGCATAACACCGCAACCCACCAAATCCCAGAAACCATATAGTTTGATGTTGTTCCTTTATTTTTTGTTTGTTTATTTTTTCCTCCTTACTTATCTGTGTTAGTGATTCATAAGGTAGAAGAAGGCATTATTTTTCATTTGATACAATTTTTTGTTTTGGTTTGCAGAATATTCAAAGCCTCTCCATTGTTTATATTTTAATATGACTGACCACATTCACAAAAATCAAAGTTGATATGTCTATCTCAAATTGGCAAAGTCTTTTTTTCCCCTGGATTTAATGAAATCAACCAGGTTTTTTTAAAAATCTTTCTTCAATAAATTCAAATATGTGGTGAAGTTCAGAGTTGCCAATTTGATGAGGGGAAGACAATGATTTTTGCAGCAAAATTCTTCTGGGACTTGATGGGTGTAGGGTTGCCTGGGGCTGAACAGCTCTGTAAATATTACATACAATCTTTGCAGTCAGGTTGCTGCTACAAGGGTTCGATTGTGCCTGTGTCTTTTTGTGTGTGCACATGGTTTGTGTCATGTATGTGAATGATGTGTGTGTACATGATGATGCGCGCTGAGTGTGGTAGCAACAAAAGGCAACTTAAACACCACAGTCGGGGGAGAGTGGCGACTGAGATACAATATATCCAAGTCCCGCCCTGCATGTGGTGGTGTGCTCAGACTGTTTAATGTTGTGCACATTTGAGTGTGGTGGCAACAAACTACAACTAGCCTCAGTGGGGGGAAAAAGTAGGGACTGTGATATATCCAAGTCCCATCCCACAGGTGGTTGTGTGCCCAAACTGTTTTCAATGTTGTGCACATTTTCCATGCTCTTTATGATCTTTGCTTCAGCCGAGCAACAGGGTGTTCACTGCGACAACTGCCTCCCTTCAAGAGATAAGCATCTGTTTAGTTTGAATAAATTCAAAATACTCCTCTAGTTAATACAAAGATACCAAGATTTGAACCAAAAAGTAGCTGTCACAATACAAACATTATATTCAGCAATTCCCACAGATTCTTTGCAATTTCGAACATGATGTTTAAATTGCCTTTGATGGAAAATGTTTTCATGGATGTCACATATTTCATTTTAAATCTGCGTTTTAAGATTTATGTCTATTTTCATACCAAAAGCTGCCTAACTTATCAAAATTTAAACAACAAAGGTTAATGAATAATGTAGGCCTATTGGTAATAAAGGAATGCAATAAAAACAAGAATAAAGAGATGCTATACTCTAATTTTCCGTCATTGTATTGTAGAGTACCAAAGTATGATGTCATAGTCATTCATCGCTATGGAAACTGGTTCTAAACAATCTCATCTGGCCCAAATATCTGTGAAGACAATTGTTGCTATAAACCGTGCTCCAATTTTGTTCCAACCCATCCTATAACAAAAGACTGTGACATCATCACTTTGGTGCTCTATTGAGTCATCTTGAATTCATGGGAGTGTTTCATCAAGAGTTTTGTCAGATATTTTTTCTGACAAACTGTCTTAAGCTACTAAAACCGTGTGTCTAATCGGGTGAGAGCAAATTTGTCAGAAGAAATATCTGACAAAACACTTGGTGCAATGCTGCCAAAACTGATATTCATTGTGTGTTTTACAAGTTTGAATTCATACTGAGGTCGAGTCTTCAAATATAAAATTATTTTAAAAATGTGGAATGCCAGCATCAATCATTGCTCCACAGTGGAATTATGTAGCACAGCATTTCCACGTACGAAATTTTTGTAGTTTAAATGCAGTTTTAATGTCCCTCAGAACAAAGCATTGAGAATGGTCTTTGTTTTCAAGTTGGATGTGACTGTATTCACCATTCACCACAGCAGAAATTTGTTGCTTGTAACTGAAAATATGATATGATGTAACAGTTGTTTCTGCTGTTCAGCTAACCAATGGACGATGAATCATTTGTTTGCGTATGAAGCAGTCTGGCAATTTACTACTATGAGAATGAAAACAATCTGTCTGTTTTGAAATCAGTGAAACCTCTCGATATATGAAGCAACTCAGTATGGACTCATTAATTTGTAATCACATATCATATTCAAAATCAGATAATGCATCAGTTTGAATCTATTCTAGAATATTGAGTTTTGGAGAGACTCATTTTTGGTGGAGTTATTTTCTTTTCATAAGCATTTTTTACTTTGTTTTGTTTTGCTTATGAGAACTAACTAGCCATCTCACTTTAACGCTTTGCTTTGTACATTGCAAATCTGTACACAAATGTGTGTGTGTAGGTCTCCCTAGCGGGGTCGTAAACATGGTGTATGGTTATGGGCCAAAAGCTGGCGCAGCCCTGGTCCAACACCCAGATGTCCCGCTCATCTCCTTCACCGGAGGCACCGCCACCGGCCTGAAGATCGCCGAGCTCTCCGCTCCCTACTGCAAAAAAATATCACTGGAGGTATTCTTTAATCGTAGCGTGGAAGACTGTCGCCAAGTATTTGGCGATTTAACCTTTTTTAATTGTTTGTTTTTCATGTGCTTGTGTCTTCTTTTCCCCTGATATTCTGTGTCCTTTCTGTCATATTTTTGCAGAGGAAGGACAAAGGTCTCTCCAAGAAAAATTAAGAGTTGGAGAGGAAAGAGATCAGGATGAAGCAGGGCTTCTTATTTTCTTTTTTCTTTTTTTTTTTTAGTTCCTGCAGCATGTGACACATTTTACAGAAATCTCGTATGTGTGTGTGTATGTGCGTGTAGATATTTTTTTTCTGTTTTTATATATTTTATTTACAGTTCATGCTTTTCTGCACTTGGGCCAGTTACCCGCAGCAAAGGTGTTTAAATAATTTGTATTTCTGTCTCTGTTTTTGTCTTTGTTTTTGTCTTTGTCCTGTCTTTCATGTTTTCGAACCTTCTCTGCAGTGCTGTTGTTGTTGTTTCTTTGAGCACCCGTTGTTCGTCTCCATGCCTGCGGCAGCCCGCGATATGATGCACCATGAATAGTGATCCTCATCCAGAAGTGTGGAAAGAGGAACTTAGAGCGTTTCTTTGCATGTTTGTATGTGTGCGTGTGTGTGTGTGTGTGTGTATGTGAATGTGTGTATACACGCATGCAGCTGTATACTATTTCTGTGTTCTGATGTGCACGTCTGTGTCTTTGTAAATGTCTTTAACCATGGGGAAAAAGACTAAGAACTATGGTTTATAGTGTGTTCAAAGTAATGCCCAAATTGTCAGATTGTCAAAAATTCAAATTGAATCCTAAATATCTTTTTGGAGGGGTAAATGTGTCCAAAACTTGTCTTTTTCACCTTCACCATTATTATAACTTTTGTTCACCTTCCTTTTTGTCTATTACTGTATTCCTTTTGAAACACACTTTGGTCTGAAGTACACCATATGGGAAATAGTGGAGAGGGAAATTGCATTAATTATCTTTTTGTCATGTTTGAAGGCAAATACAAGTGCACGTAAGTGTGTCTGTCTGTGCCTGTATTATGTTTATCTGTATAATGTGTGTGTGTATGTTATATGCTGATATGAAGAGAAGTGCAAATTTCATGCACAGTCCAGCGATGGCGTCTGTAAGGTTCATCTTAACTGACCTAGGGTCGAGTTCACAAGGTCATCAGATCCTTTTAATACAGTGCTCCCTCTTTCGTCAAGGTTCTACAGTGCTGCACCAGATTCCTCTCTACTTGTTTTGCTCACATGTGATTCTTTTTTTTAAAAACAGTCTACCTCCTTTTGTATCCCTTATACCCGTCATCTTTCATAAATCCTACGTCTTAAAGGTAATCACCCTCCTTTGCCGGCATTCTGAAATCCACAGTCATGTGTCTTTCCCAGTCCCCTCCAGAATCGTCACAGCTTTCATGTTAAGACAAGTCTTGCTCCTGTCTTTGATGAGGAGCCGCGATAAAAACTTCTTCATTTTTTTGAAAGTGTCTTTCAGTTGTGCTCTGGAAGCACTTAAATTTTCTTCTTTTGCAATCAATTCAAAATGAGGATTCATATTAATCAGAGATGTTGATACCTCAATTCAGATGATATGCCTTCAGGAGATGGCATCTTGCAGTACAACAAGTCTACAAAACTTTTCTTTTTCTCTCCCAAGATGCTTTGCAGAGGAGGGTCTTACCTTTGAGGGTAGGCATTCCATTCTGTCTGCTTTCACACATTTTTTTGTTAATGTCTTTCTTTTCTTCTTGTGTTTTGCCACCAACTTTGGCACTCTGCACCTCATTCTTTCAGTTTCATCGATTTCATGAAATTTTACTTTACATTTGTGTCACGATTGTGTGGCCTAACTCACATGGAAACACATTGTTAACATTTTTGTGCTCTTCCTCTGTGTGTGTGTGTTTGTTTGCGTGTGTTCGCGGAATCTGGTTCTTCGTGTGTGCAGCTCGGGGGGAAGAACGCGGCCCTGGTCTTCGATGATGCGGATGTGGATGGGATGATGCCGACGTCGGTGAAATCGGGGTTCATCAACCAGGGGGAGATCTGTCTGTGCATGAGCCGAATCTACGTCCAGGACACCATCTTTGACAAGTTTGTGGAGAAGTTTGTCGCCGCGGCCAGGTGAGTGAGAGCTAGAGGTTCAAGTCTATTTTCCTTTTTTTTTTGATGGGGAGGCCATAAATTGCCTCATATTTGGAGAAAAAGTGTAATGAAGAACAGCTGAAACAGATCAATTTAAACTTTTGCTATTTTATGAATTCACGTCAGCAGACTTTCAATTTGATCGTTTTTTTCGGCTGTTTTAAAAATGATTGTCTATTCATACCAAATGAAAGTGTGACCATCCTTCAATCTTATTGTGCATCTCTGAAGGTATAAAGGCGACTGTAGTGACTTTGTAGATGTACCATGCATATGTATTGGACGTATTTCACACAAGAGAATGAGGAAGATTTTGATGGCAGTTCAAGTTTCTTGATATTTGGTTGATATTTGTTATGGGGCCAGAATTTATTGTTTTATGCCATCCCTTAAATTACAGATGTAATCCAAGGCGACAATGGGGATAGACTAGAGAATAAAACATCAGAAAGATATCCCTGTTTGAGTTTGGTTTAAGTATTTAGTTAACCCATAGCTCAAGCATATTCATCAGCATTCAGCTGTCCATCCAAACTTGATCTAGCTATAATGTTAGCAGGCCCTCTGATGCGTAGCCATATACCTCGTCTAGCAGGAAGACCATGGTGATACTATATTGATTAGAGGGATCATGTAATCTCTCTTTGTTGACAATTAGTTTCCGGACATCTGTACCAATCGGCAAAGAAAGTACTCCAGCCTGAATTATTGATGAAAAAAAAAACAAACACCCACACAGGAAGGATTTAAGGCTATGACTTTTAAAACAGTTTGTTTTTATGCCTCCGCCAACGAAGTGGCCGGAGGCGGCATGTTTTCGGGTCGTCCGCCTGTCCGTCTGTACGTCCGTACGTCCGTCCTGTTTTGTTTTTGTCGATATCTCAAGAACCGTGTGGTGGTTTTGCATCAAACTTGGTATGAGGGTATATCCTGGGGGGATGATACTTTGCTTGGATTTTAGGGTCACGGGGTCAAAGGTCAAAGGTCACAGGTTATTTTGTGAAAAAAAGGTTGAAATTTCATGTTTTTCTCCATATCTCGCAAATGGTTCAAGGTATCTTCATGGAACTTAGTATATATGCATGTACTGATGGGCAGTGATTATCTAGGGAAGTTGGGGTCATGGGTCAAAGGTCAGGGGGTCAAAGGTCAAGGTCAACTCCTCAAAATATCACTACTTTCCTTATATTTATGCAATGCCTGAAGGATTTTTTTTAAAACTTGACTTATGCATGTATAACCCAATATATATTCTGTGGGAAGTTTCTTGCCAAAAGATCAAAGGTCAAAAGGTCAAAGGTCAAGTGAAAGTGCTAAATTGCACTTCTTCCTCCATATCTCAAAAGTAACTCAAGGTATTATCATGAAACTTACATATTTATGCATGTTCTACCTAACAGTGATTCTCTTTGGAACTGTGAGGTCAAAGGTCAAAGGCCAGGTTTAGATAATACTATTTTACTATTTGATACTGAAATTATACTTTTTCTCAATACCTTGAAAATTACTCAATGCATAAACTTATAAAAGGGTCAAAAGTCAAGTAAAAATCATCAGTTCCCCCAAATACCTGCACTCTGACGTTTTAATCATTCATCCAATTGAATCTAGTTCTAGGAAAGTGAACATTCAGCACATTTGTGGCAAACCTGTCATTTTAATATTTTGCCAATTGTGTGAAACTGTCATCACACATTGTCAAGACGTTGTACTATAGACCTATTAGGAGAACCATGCATTATGGCAGAGGCATACACCAGTCGCTGTAGCGACATTTCCAGTTTGTTTTTTAAAATCCATGCATGCAGTTAAAATGATGTGTGTGTGTGTTAATTTGATTCAACAGAGAAATGGTTGTTGGACCACCTACCAACAATGATTCAAAGCTTGGCGCCCTCATCAGTCAGGAGCATCTCAACAAGGTCAGAGGTTATGTAGCCCTTGCCAAGGAGGAAGGTGGCACAGTCCATTGCGGAGAAGGGGTGGACGACCTGACGCTTCCAGAAGGCTACGAAAATGTGAGCAAATGGCTGCTTTTTACTGACACAAATATGCAAGCAGACTGTTCCATTGTTAGCCGCATGTTTCCCCATCGAAGCCTTTCAATATCTGACTATATACTTTGTTTACTTGACAAACACATGCAAGAAACAGAAGAGGGCACTTACGCACACACTTAGCAAAATAAGATACTAAACACAATAACAACACTAAACACAATAACAACACTATAAAAATTATTCAGAAAAGGTAAGAGGCCCTTTTCCTGGTGGTTCTTACCCCAGTGAGAGCTGTAGCAATCCAGAGACTCCAACTCTCCCGTTTTCGACAGGAGATCTCCCGTGGAAAACCCATTTTTGCAAAATCTCCTGTTCTCCGGCTTGAGATTTAATTTCTCACGCCCTGGCTCTTTGTCTCCCGTTGGAAAGGATTTCTTACTTATTTCTATCGTATGTTGAAAAAATAAGCCTTAGATAGCACCAGAGAGTATCTAGAACCCTGGGAATTTTGCGCTTCGCACACATCAACTTGGAGTCTCCCGTTTGATAGGGGTTTCGGGCGGTAGAATCTCCAGATCAGAAGGTGCTTTGGGTTGGAGTCTCTGGCAGTCAGATGGACATCCTTTCCCCACCCCCTCATGTGAAATTAATCATTGGCATTGATTCATAATTGTGTACTGCCATACATTTTGGAATCTCAAGTTAACTGAAAAAACAAGAGCTACAATGTCTTGATTCTGCAAGAGGCTCCTGAAACTTGAGGTATCTCTTTATATTTTGTCAAAAGTATGAGCCTCTCTGCTTTTAGACTTATTTTATTTCATTTTTTTTAAAATTCTATGCATATGTATAACAGGCAAGTATCCCCTCAAAAGCTAGAAACCTCCCTAATTTTTTTGTTGTTGGAATGGACGAATGTTTGCAGGTCTGGAAATGTTAAACTGGATGTGCATATATTGTCTTAAAGACGACATATATGATCTGTCATGAACTGTTCAGACGACACACAACCAAACACATAGTAAGCATTTCTGTGATTTTTATTTGAAAAATATATGTATATTTTTTTTATGGCAATAAACCTGATCGACTTCAATTTCAATTTCAATTTCAATTTCAATTTCAATTTTAAGGCCGCACTGAATGTGCATGAATATGTATCAATCATATAGGTAATCTAGTACTGTGCTTTCACATCACTGCCCTGTTACAAAGCTTGGACCATATTGCTTCCATCCTTTACAGGGTTACTACATGAGACCGACTGTCGTCACAGGGCTATCCCAGAATTCCCGGTGTGTCAAGGAGGAGATCTTTGGACCTGTCGTCTGCATCCTGCCCTTTACAACAGAAGAGGAGGTGCGTAGACTAAAAATCACTAAGTCAACAGTCAAATTGGCAATGCAACTACAGCATGAACAAAAGAGATGCGAAGTAGATTTAGTGAGATTGCTCATTTTGATTTGTTGCCATATATAAGTTGGAGACCTTCCTTTGATTAAAAACAAATACACATGATAAAGTGGACAGCCGAATTGGCAACTTCCCCACAAAATGAAATAAAACAAACTGCATTCTATCACTTACGACATCAAATGTTGTCACAAAGAAAAGAAAAATAGTATTTTATGTATAACGGAACTGCTTAAGGCAAGGATTTAAGATTTGTCACTGCAATAATACTAACCTTTAAAATGGCTTGGATCATGGCTTGTTCTATGATAGAGGAAATCATTTTATAATGTAGTTTGATCTAGCTGCTCTTTAACCTGATATGACCTTTAAAGGACATTTAGGGCTTCGTTTATCTTGAGAAGTTTGCTTCTTGTTTGAAAAAGGTAAATGTATCTATATGTGAAATTGTAAAAGTATCATATTCAGTAATTATTCTGCATGAGAAAGAGAATTTTCTTCTCTTGCGTATATTTAAACCCAACAATGCCATATACCTTGTACTCGTAGTAACTCATATGTTCTTCATATGTTCTTCTAATAAAGCAGCAACTTCTGAATGTAAACAATATTTCAAGAATGATTTACATAGCAAAAACTACCTTGGAACAGGCAAAAATAGCAAATTTATGATCATTCCATTCACTCATACATAGTTTCAGCCAATTCACCCCTCCCCCCACCCCCCCACCAGAATCCTATCCCCATGTATTGATAATGGTGTTGTGTTTGATGATTTCCTCCTATGTCAGGCCATTGAGAAAGCCAACGATGTTAAGTATGGGCTAGCAGCGTGTGTTTGGACCAAGGACGTGAGTCGCACACACCGTGTCTCACAGCAGCTCATGGTAAGATGAAGGAGGGTCGTACCACCAATAAGAAGAATGGCACATTTAAGACGTCTTCTTCTAGATCTTTCAAGTCTCCCACATCAGGTGTTACAGTCACACCTCATCCGTCTTTATCAAATCCATATATGCCCTACAACTTTTTCTCGTGCCTTAACAAGAAAACCCCCCAAACCAAACAATCTTTTTTGAAATTTGTCAGAATAAGCTTGAATAATATAGATAGTAGGCCTACATATCACCAGGTGGCATAATGTAAAGTTTAAAACCGACTGAAGGTCCTTCTGACTGTAGGGGGGACCACACCTTCCCCCCTACTCTGTTGATTTGCTCCCTTGGGTAGTATTGATGATTTATGCCACAAAATTTTCACTCCCAGCTGCTCTGCTGACCTACGCATCTCTGCTCTTGATATATGGCATAAAAGCTGCTTTCAAGGATTTGGTATCAGAAAGGCTGGTTGCAGATGAGGTATAGGGTAGGAAATGATGATGGCTAAGGTCAGAGATCAAAATTTGGTTTTCATGAAATTAATCTGAAGAGAATTACTGTGTAGAGACAACAACTCAAAAAATGATTTGTTTGTGGTTTTATGTAAAAAATGTTTGGTTTGGAAACTTTTGAACCACAGCAGTAATAGACTAGAATTTGTTTGATTTCTTGCTATGTAGATGTGTCATATTAGATTTTTGTCCCCGCCGAACGAGTTCGAGCAGGGGACTATGAAACGGGCTCCGTACGTGTGTGTGTCCGTCCGTGCGTCTGTGTGTCCGTCCGTGTGTGCGTCCGTGTGTGATCAAAATGTTCAAAATGCTACTCCTTCGCCATTTCTAACCCGATTTTGATTCTGTTTGCTTTATATGATAGCACTACATGAGAGCTTTGAAACTTCTATACAGAATTTCAATTGTGACCTTTGACCTTGACCTTTGACCTATGTTGTACATTTTGCTTCAAAATGCTACTCCTTCGCCATTTCTAACCCGATTTTGATTCCGTTTGCTTTATATGATGGCACTAGGTGAGGGCTTCAAAACTTCTACACAGAATTTTGACCTTTGACTTCTTTGACCTTTGACCTTGATTTTTGACCTATATTGTACATTTTGCTACAAAATGCTACTCCTTTGCCATTTGTAACCCGATTTCAATTCCGTTTGCTTTAAGTGATGGCACTAGGTG
Source organism: Diadema antillarum (assembly GCF_040938485.1). Classification (NCBI taxonomy): domain Eukaryota; kingdom Metazoa; phylum Echinodermata; class Echinoidea; order Diadematoida; family Diadematidae; genus Diadema; species Diadema antillarum. The sequence continues at coordinate 1,643,251 of NW_027271554.1, forward strand.
AGGGCTTCAAAACTTCTACACAGAATTTTGACCTTTGACTTCTTTGACCTTTGACCTTGATTTTTGACCTATATTGTACATTGCCTACAAAATGCTACTCCTTCGCCATTTCTAACCCGATTTTGATTCCGTTTGCTTTATGTGATGGCACTAGGTGAGGGCTTCAAAACTTCTACACAGAATTTTGCCCTTTGACTTCTTTGACCTTTGACCTTGATTTTTGACCTATATTGTACATTTTGCTACAAAATGCTACTCCTTTGCCATTTGTAACCCGATTTCAATTCCGTTTGCTTTAAGTGATGGCACTAGGTGAGGGCTTCAAAACTTCTACACAGAATTTTGACCTTTGACTTCTTTGACCTTTGACCTTGATTTTTTTACCTATATTGTACATTGGCTACAAAATGCTACTCCTTCGCCATTTCTAACCCGATTTCGATTCCGTTTGCTTTATGTGATGGCACTAGGTGAGGGCTTCAAAACTTCTACATAGAATTTTGACCTTTGACAACTTTGACCTTTGACCTTCATCTTTTTACCTATATTGTACATTTTGCTACTAAATGCTACTTCCGGCGGGGACATATATTACGCACCGCGTAATTTCTACTTTTCCTTGTTTCTGTTTGTTATCTCAGGCTGGTACTGTGTGGGCCAACTGCTGGCTAGTTCGTGACCTCAACATGCCCTTCGGAGGCATGAAGGCGTCTGGCATCGGTCGCGAGGGGGTCAACGAATCCATGGACTTCTACACAGAGGCCAAGTGCATCTGTATTAAGCATTAGTCTTGTGAAGTATCCTGAAAACCAAGCAAAAATTGGGATGAAATGCAGCGAGGCTGAGTATCACAAGTGTGGAGATCCTAGGTCTGTAGACTCTGTGCATATGTCACATATGAAAATTGTTGCTAGCAGTCTTTGATTAAGGCATCACAGTGCATGTGCACTAAAACACATGAATGGGACTAAGTGTGAATTGAAGATGGGATTTTCCTGCTCTTATGGATAAAAAAGAAATAGAGAGATGCTGATGAATTCATTTGTTATTTTTTTACAGATATATAAGGGAATGAATGAATTAGAATGTTATTTCATTGCTGAAAGGTTAACAGGGTGATATTTTTGTATTCCTTGAAATTACTTGTGTACGTCTGTACTTTGGCATACGCACACTCAAGTATTTCAAATGTGAAAGCGCTTTCTGGTTTGTTTTACCAGTGGGAATGATGACTTATACTTTATTGAAGTGATGGAAATGTGTATATTCTGTAATCAGGCTTTTATACTTATACATTGCAGTGACAATAATGTAGTGAAAGCTGCTTTAAAGTGGTATCAGCTGAGGATAAGCAGAGATGTGTGCTTATTCTTGCGGTCGGCTACACGTCACTTCCGGTTGACTGGAGTGAAAACAAACAGCTTGCAAGCGCTAAGCCTGCATAATGCGCATACTGCATGCTGTGCATGTGCGACTCGTATAATTTATGTGCAACTCTACGCAGACATCATGGGGATCGATTATTCATTTTGTCATTTGTGCCATCATTCATGAGATACATGCACCATGTCTTGCCAGCAATATTCTAATAATCTGGATCCTGTCGATCGATCGGTCTCGGTATTTTGCCAAGTTGAAGGCAGTCGGACTGGACCTGTGCCCGTATGAAATCGCGGCAGGACTCTGGATCAACGACCCGACAAAATGGCCAGATGTGCAGTAGAATCTCTTTGAGTAGGCCCTACCCCGATATCTACGCTTACTTTACCTCATAGAAACTTCAGGTAGGGCTATAGGCCTAACGTTAGTACTGTAGTAGGCTTAGGGTAAGGCCTAATTCAGGGTAGGCCTAGGGCCTAATCCTGCCGCCCGCACAGCTACAGCAGTACAGCTTGCGCTAGCGCTATGCTCGCGGGGCGCCCCGGCAGAAAACACGTACAGCGTTCACTCCAGGCTCACGCGAGTGGTTTGTTTTCACTCCAACGCTATCCATGACCCCGTGACACGCAAAATACCCGGATGTCCGACCGTGAGAATTCCTGCAAGCCATTAAAGTTAAAGCTTGGAAACTGGCACGTCAACAGAGTGACATACACAGATATCAATATGTGGGGCCTCCACTTTTGGCAACTGTGTACACTGGCACTGGTCTGACGGTCCAGGGCCAGTAAAAACTCAGTCGGACCAGTAACTTTTTCACTGGCCAGTAAAAAATAGAAAAACTGGGTACTGGTCCGACAGACAGGTCGGGCCAGTAGAAAAAATTGGTTAGTGTGCTGCCCTACTTTTGGTTTCACTGTTGAGGATATGGGATCTGGTATTAGAAACTGAGGACCAAGTCTTTTAATGCGTAAAGCATCTCGGATTTGTGCGCCCATACAACATCTGTTGAGATCTCGCAGTTTGGAAAGACTGAGGGCCATCAATTTCTTGTTATTGAACTTGACTGATGGTTTTCCATTTTCGATAGACTTATGATGAAGAACGAATCATATTCTACTGAAGAATATTTGATGTAGCATCGTGGGATGAGTGTGGTGTGACGTCTGTTACTTGGGCTATCAGTGAAGCTAAATCTCTCTCCTGAAAACTTGCACATATTGCTTGGAGTGAGTGGCGACAGAGGCCTCAAAATTGTTTTCAGCAATTTGTGCTTTCCTATTTGTTATGTGTCAGCTGAAAAAAAAAGGATTTTTTTTTTCCATCCATATCTATATATACATTGTATGCTTATTGAAAAAATGATACAGTGTGCTTTAGTATCTTTGGCAGCTGCTAATAGCCTTTGTAAATATGGCACTTGAATTCATAATGGACATCTTGTCAATAGGCAGGTACATATATTGACTGTGTACATGTAGGTATGCCATATACTGCTCTTTCCCTTGTAAATATGACGCTTGAATTTATAACGCACAATCTTGATAATAAGCAGGTATGCCTGCTCTTTCCCTTGTAAATACAGGTGTATGATGTGAAAATTCATAATGCACAATCTTGACAATGAGCAGGTACATAGTGACTGTGTAGGTATGCCATGCCCCGGCCCAGCCAATTTTACATAGCTAACATGCGATCTCTGAATTACCGTGTACATATACTGTAGTGTGTCATGTCTACAGAGATGAGTACACAATTTAGGATGGAAATGTTAGAAAGAGCCTGAAGAAATGGTACTGCACCCTTTCTAAATAACTTCTGGACTGAGTTCATCTGTGGTTCTGTATGTATTGGTATGTTCAGATATCCAGTACTGAACAAAACTCTTTTGCATATTAACATTTTTGTATGTGGTACTCTGATTCCTCCTCAGGTTGTTTTTTTTTTTTTTTTTTGTGTGTGTGTGTGCATGTGTGTGTGTGCGTGTGTGTGTGTGTGTGTGTGTGTGTGTGTGTGTGTATGTTCAGTTCCACTTTTATGGCTTGCTTATTCATGTTTCTTTGAGAATGATTCTTTTAAATAACATCCCTCAGATTGTGAGTGAGGAAACAATTTTTTAATACAATTGCTGTACTGTAAAAGTGGATATTTTTGCGTGACTAATCTATCGCGCTCAGCTGGATAAGAAGAGTTTCGCGTGTTTTTAATTCCGCGGTATCAAGACATCAACTATAGGAACATATGGCAAGCAAAAATATTCGCGTGCTTTTATTTTCGCGCTAGTTTCTGATTGCGCGAAATGCGCGAAAATTTCAACACGGCGAAAATTTCCACTTTTACAGTATGTGGTTGATCAAACAGGAAGTCATTATATTCAGTGGGACAACTTAGGCAGTCCCAATCCTTTTCAAAAGTGTGACCGTAGTAGCGTTAGTTTCACACACTCTTTTTTTCGTTTGCCTCTTGCCACATGTAATGTATTTGCACCTAGCTAAATTCTTATTCCAAAAAACCCATAGATGCATTTACACTTCATGCCTAAACTTTTTTTTTCTCTCTCTCTCTCTTCTTAAAGGTGTGTATACGTGCCAATTCCTTGTACATACATTCTCCCTTTGATTCTTGAGCAGCTATTGTTACATCAGTGCCAACTTTCATTACATTAGCACCAACTTTCATTTAAGAGATGTGCTTTTTTTCAGATCACCTTTTAAAGAGCAAAATGGGCTCTTTAACCAATCCTTTCATAGATCCGAAAGAAACTCATAATTTATTTTCGTTTGTTGAGAATTGTGTTGGCATCACTTCCACAAATGATGAGCTTAGCACTTTGGCCAGGAATTTTTTTGCAGTTTGGAGCTACGCATTTGATGGGTGCTAACTGCTAAAAAAAAACAGTTTTGGCCCAAACCAGAACACAACTGTACAGGACGCAACTGAAAGACAACAACTTTTGAAGAAGTTATTTGGTAGACTTTCTAGGCATGAGCTTGCATGGTTCAACGATGTAGACTATAGGTTGTGCCAAGAGAGAATGCCACCCAGGTGCTTTTGAAGGTGGCCATTAACTTGCCCCAGTATAAACAGCAAGCAACCAGCATTTTAAAAACAACAACAAAAGTCTTGCCAACCCCCAATCACCTTATCATGTCCAACACTCACGCCAGGAGTGCTGTGCTGGACTGGTAATTTATCCCTGAATACAGGCACATTTTTTTTGTAAGTATTCTTTCTCATGTCCTTGGCAAATGTAAGTAAAAAAAGATTGTGCCATGAAAAAAAAAAAAGAAGTATTTTATTGTTTTTCAAAATTTGTTATATATTTCTTTGTTTTTCAACCTTTCGTTTTTCATTTCTTTTCAATTTGTTGCAAGCATGGAAATATGTTATTAATTGATTTTAAACCATAAAGCCCCAAAATAATTATGCTTATTTTGAAATTTGACTGTAAGCACTATTTGCATTGAAATTGTACAAGAAATCATGTTTTTGAGCATTTTTCTTGTTTGACATGTACCTAGGGGTTGCAAGTTTGGTGTCAAAAGATGCAGGAGACCGGAAAAAAAAAAGCCCCCCCCCCCCCCCCCCCCCCAGCCCAGCCTAGTTAGGGTTAAGTGTCCAATGAGTCAATGTGAACAGAAATCGACATCACCAAAATTTGTCTGCCTCAAGCTGTCTGAATAGTGCGGTGCTCTTTTCATTAAAGAAACAAACTCAGCAATTGTATTGACCAGTTAGTGCTTTAGAAGGCTTTCCCATGTGTAAATTGTGTGTGAAAAACTTTAATGCTAAACTCACAATAATCCATTTCAAGGCCAAATGGATTTGTACAGATCTGACTGTGGTTCACAATCCTTAATGAGAATTTGAGAGCCCATCTTAGTTTCAAGTGATTTTAAATCATGTTTGACCTGTTACTGAATGAATTTAAATTTGATTTGGCTAGGCTTTTTTCCTAGATAAATTTGTTTTCCACTGGAAAGTTACAATCAATTAACACTTTCATACTTTTCTCATTTAAGCATGATACTATGATGCAAAACATACTTTCATAGATCTTACCTAGCAAGCTTTCTTTCCATGTATCTATTTTACACTCCAGGATAAAATGAAAGGCTTTTCTTAATTAATCTCATGATTTGTGTATTATTAGTACTTCAAGTCTATTATTTAATTTGTTCATGTGCTATACTTTATAGTTACAATGATTTATAAACTGGAGAAGATTGTACAGTGTATCTATATTCATAGTATCGAAAAAATGAGATTGAAAGATTTTTTAAAATTTTAAAGTGCCTTTAATAAGCAGACAGCTTTCATATCAGTTACAAAAAACATTACTTTTCTCGCTCAAATTCTCCAAACAATCAGGGAAATAACAAGGAAATTAACAAGTTAGAATGATTAAAGATTTCTCTCCATACATGAACACTGTAGAGCACAATTTGATCAGACTGCAATACTGAGTAAGTCAAAGCCAGTTTTCTTATTTTGTATGTTCTGTGGTTCTTGTACATTATACTGCTTGCAGTGTTGCCTATAATGGTAAAACATCTGTTATTATTAGTTTTAGATAGAGTTTTGTGATTTTTCTAACATGATATGTTTATTGCAGATTGGTTTTTGTATTTTCACCTATCTTTTTTTTTGTACACCATTACCATACTAAAAAAGTTGTGCTCAGTGCTTTGTTATGTGCTCATGGTTTATGAAGCCATGATGTGTGAATTGTTGTAAAATACCCGTATTTTAGAGTAAAACTATGTGCTACTATTCTGACAAGAGAAAGATTAAGAGAGAGAAAGAGACAGACAGACAGACAGACGGACAGACAGACGGACAGACAGACAGACCTTGAAGGAGAGGGAAAAATAGAAAAATAAGTTATTATGATCATGACTATGTTCTTTTGATGGAAATGAACAATGAGCAGATGCACTGCTTGTATGTATCTTTAAAATGTGGCTGTTTTTCTTAATTGTAAAATGGATGTTAGTATTTGTGTATGCCCTGCAGTCCAGCAAGATGTAGCCTTTGGTCAAGGCCCTCCTGCAGTACTGGGCTCTCTTCACCATACAGCGAGAGGGCCTTGACAAAAGGCTAAGCAAGGTGTAACTGGCTATGGCACTTGATACCAGAGTGGTATGTCAGATTGGAAGTTTCCAACCAATTAAAAAAAAAAAATGTGGAAAAAACGACCAAAGATAAACAGGGTGATAAAATCTTAATGGCAATAAAAGATATGATGTTGAAAGCTTTAAATTACATGTATTTCAAAGAAACAAAAATGCACAAAAATAGTATGAAAGAGAACTTCTGCATTTGTAATTGTTTCCTTAGCTATTTCTCTTTTCTCTTCTACTTTGTATGTAATGCAGAGAGGCTCAAGAGAGCAAAGGCAGTGTTGTTGTTGTTGTTATTTTTCAAAAAGATACTTGCATTTTATTGGGAAACTGTATTTAGCCACAGCTTGAAAAGCAAATAGATGCCTCCACTGGTATTGTCCAAAGAGTGTTATGTATCAATGTATGTCATGTGGTTCACATAATTAATAGGGTAATTGGCAAAGAAATGTGTCCGTATATTAGAATATTCAGTTCATATCAAGGCTGTTGAGTATGTGCTTGTTTCGCACATTGATGCTGTTATATAATGCTATAATGTATAATATTATGCATTGAATTTCTGCCATTTCAAATTAAACTTGTTTTTGTTTCCTCAATCTGCTTTGTCAATAGCTTTTTATTTGCCTTTGTCTCCAACATGGATATTTTTTTATTTGATACTGTAAAAGTGGATATTTTTGTGCAACTAATTTTTTGTGCTCAGCAGGGTTAAAAGAGTTTCATGTGTTTTTAATTTCGCGGAATCAAGACATCAACTACTGGAACATATGGCACGCAAAAATATATGCGTGCTTGTAATTTCGCACTAGTTTCTGGTTGCACGGATTGCGTGAAAATTTCCACTTTTACAGTACACTGCAAAGCAAGAAATTTGTGTGAATTGGAGCCAACAGCCTTTTTCGTGGCATGGAATTTTTGTGAATTGCCCCTGGCATTCAATACATACAGTGTAGACAAGAATTTGGCATGCATTTGATTAATATTTTCACGAATCTTGGCTCTCGCGAAATTTGCAAAACTTAAACTGCACTGAAAGAGTTCTTGTTCTGCAGTACGTGGTACACTTGTATTACTAATCACTAATGAAAAACTTAAAGAAATGAAAAGGGAACAAAACAGCAAGCTTCCGAGTCATGCATGCTAACTGTTTAAATATACCACATGATTACTGTCAGGCGAGAGTGTTAGAAAGAAAGAGAGGGAGGGATGGGTTTTCAAGATTTCAGATTCAAGCTACTTTGTAGTCTGATAATACAAGTGTAATACAGAGAATCACCTTCCAATAGCAAAATGAAAGAAAAAAAAAGGAAAAAAATATACTTGGGGAGAGAAGGAGAGAGAGAATAGATAGGGTGAGAGAGAGAGAGAGGGAGAAGGAGAGAGAGAATAGATCATTGCTACATGTGCATCATCATTTTATCACCACCACCACATCATAACCAGAATTATTATCATCTTTGTCATCTCAAAAGCATTTCCTTCCTAAACATTTATATGTAATTACAATTGTATTACCACTGCCACTGCCACCACCACCATCATCATCATCATCACCACCATTATCATCATCAGACATCCCCATCACATCATCAGACATCCCCATCACCACATCATCATCATCATCATCATCACCATCACCATCATCATTATCACCATCATCACCATCATCACCATCATCATCACTATCATCATCATTATCATCATCACCATCACCATCATCATTACCACCATCACCATCACCACCATCATCATCATCATCATCATCACCATCACCACCATCACCATCATGGCCATCACTATCATCATCATCACCATCACCACCACCATCACCATCATCACCATTATCATCATCATCATCACCACCATCAACACCACCACCACCATCTGCATCATCACTGCCACCATCATCAGCACATCGCCAGTTACTGCTAAAGGGTCATCATTATGACAATGAGCAACACCACCACCACCATCACCAAAAGAAGACCAGCATCACTGTCACTGTTTCCATGACTACAATAGTGATCATAATCCTCATTTTCTTCTACCTTAATTGTTTACCATGAATCATCTACCCCCTCTTAAAACCAACATCAACATTCAGTCATCTTTGCTACCATCACCACCAGCATCTCTCACAGACCATCACCTGGGATAGCTGGGGCAAGATATTGTGCAGCTTCACTGACACAGCGCACTCCCATTATAACGAACACGGTTATAGCGAAATTTCATTACAACAAAATCAAATTCTGGTCCGAAAATTTTCGTTACAACAAAGTAAAAATTCAGGGCCCAAAATTATAATCTATATCTTTAGACTATAAAGATTTTAAAATAAACTTTATTTGTTCAGCAATCGCGAAATTTTGATACATGTATAATGAAAGAGGACTGCGGGTCCTGCAGACTTCGTAATAACAGGAGTCACCTTTAACATGCTCTGAATCACTCTTTACAAATCACCCATATCACAGCCACAGACACCGTAAATTTGTAGAACAAAAACTGCAGCGACACTTTGATTGCGATAAATAGTCCACAGAGAGAGACTCGCTATATTTTTTATGTACCAATCAAAATGCATAAAAAAATAACACAATTAATTTTACCAATACAAGGCGCAATGATCTGTACACAATCCTTAGACAATCTTCCTTTAATTATCAGCAGAGATCATACCGAAGATAAAATGATGAAAATAACATCTCAACTACACTTCAAGTAAAGAATAGCAATTACTGAAGAGCAAGGGAATGTGGCGAATTACTAGCACACACAGGGACAGGCAGTGCTGTTAGCGTAATGCAAGGACACTGTGACTAATCACGCATGAATGATTAAATACGGTAAAATACAAGGAAATTCCATTATAACGACCTCGGTTATAATGATGTATAGTTGGGTGTCCAACACATTCGACACCCTAATTTTTTTTATCGATACATACTTGAAATATCTCACAATTTTCCTGATATTTTACTCACATGTAAAGAAAATGCTATGAATTCACAAGGGCGCGCATCAAAAATGCAATATGCGGTACACGCTCCAAGATAACTGCTTTGAACGCGTGGGTTGTTATCTTGACGCACTCAGCTGCGCCGTAATTTTGAAACCAATAGCCCTGCCCTCTACTGACAATATGTGTGAAATACACGTAATGCTTTTCCAATATGCATTTATAATGTACAGTATTATTGTTTAGCTGTTGATCTTGTCTATTATCAGGTTTTCCAGTAATATTTGGACATCATCAAATCCCCAGTGCAGAATGCAAAACCACTGCGCGTAGTCTCATGCATAAAAGTTTGTTCTTTACGATCAATGCTATAAACAAAGGGGTGTCGGTTTCAATGTACAGTGTCAATGTGTTTTACATCTACTATACACGTTTTCACAACATGATTTCATCAGTCCCGATTTTCCATTGCCGTATTTAGCTGGCTTCTTTTTAATTTGTATACAACAAAGCACCATTTATAATGAGGTAAGAATGGCAGTTACAGTGACCTTGTTCTCAACAGATTTCCCAGCAATATCGAGAGATTAAGATAAGAGACATGTAACACCACAGGTACGCCATGTTTTCTTCTACATTGTCACTTTATGAGCGAGTAGACCATATACTGACATATAAGTAAAATATTTAAAAAAAAAAAACCCAGAAGAGTCATAAATTATCCTGCAATCAGACATTGAATAAAAATGTTAAGGCCCTTCAAGGCCTGGTAGTGCAGCAGATTGAACTTGTAGCATGTTCTTATTGTGGCCTATGTCTTAGCCACAGCCTATGTACATTTACTGTACATGTATCATGACGTATGCAGAGACTCCAACCCAATGCACCTTCTGATCGGGAGATTCTCCCGCCCGAAACCCCTAGCAAACGGGAGACTCCAAGTTGATGTGTGCGAAGCGCAAAGTTCCTAGGGTTCTAGATGTTCTCTGGTGCTATCTAAGGCTTATTTTTTTCAACATACGATAGCAATAAGTAAGAAATCCTTTCCACTGGGAGACACAGAGCCTGGGCGGGAGAAATCAAATCTCAAGCGGGAGAACGGGAGATTTTGCTAAAATGGGTTTTTGGTGGGAGATCTCCCGTCGAAAACGGGAGAGTTGGAGTCTCTGCGTATGTGCCTGTAAATAAGTTATATGCGTATTCTATTATTGAGTAATAATGAGCCCTGCGCTATCTTAGACGCGCCTCTTTGTGCGTTTTCTGAGGGCATCACGCTCATTTTTTAGCATTGTTGTCTCATTGCTAAGACGTGGAATTCTACCAACGCTTGGGTTTGCAGACATTTTTAAGAGATAGACACTTACTTATACTTACTTACTAGACAATTCACAAGACAGGAGATAACCATTTAATTGCCAGATAAACTTGCACGGAGAGAACTTGACACCGTTTTGCTTCAGAGACAGTTGTTACATTTTCTCAGTTTAATCGCTACCCGAGCTCTCTTGACTTTCTCATCGCTACCCAAACTCTCTTGGTTGTTTCATCGTTACCCAAACTCTCCTGGTTTTTCATCTCTGCGAACTCTCCAGACTGTTTCATCGCTACCAGAACTTCAACATTCTTGGTTTTCTGCTACCAGTATAGAATCTATCCCTTTGTATTCCTCATCTAAAGACTTCACAGATTTTCGCAACACCTTTCTGATCTCTCCTGACTGTTCGTATACAGACCTATTTAAAAATTTTCTCAATTGTCACAGTAACATGTTACTCTAATTTGACTGCCTATTTTGGTTATAATTCGTAGGCCTACAGTTCAAAGTAATCTAACTTGACGAGTGTATATTGAAGTTGTTTATTATCCAAGAGAGTGTAGAACGTGGTCTATAATACTTTTATGAGATTTCTTTCGGATCCCAATACAATTGTCAAGTCCTCATTTTTTCTGTCATTGGTTTCAAACAGATATAATTTCAAGTGCCACTTAAGAAATTCACTGAAGAATTTAATATTTCATTTTTCAAATAATAAAAGAACATAATCAATTATTCAATTCCTTTCGTTTACATTTGTTGATCTTTGTGCCGTCTCAACTGATCTCTTATAGTTTTTGGAGGTAATACACGAAAGAATATGTTACATTAATACATTGGTAGTTTCAAATCCTTCACAAACTGATCTTCATTCACAAGCCAACAGATAACAAATACAGCACAGTGCTGTCTCAGCCTTACATGTACCTTTGACATGTACTTGTTATACAAATTGGAAAAGATTCAAAATGGTACATGACTATGCAAACTCAAAGTAGGACAGACCAGAACAAAAAGGAATGGTGAACACATTTGTCAGTCATATGCCTGTATGATCAAATATAATTTAAGACAATATGAAATTTGTTGAATTGTGCTACTTCTGATTATCATTATAATTACCATCATCATTATTATTCATTTGACCACAGAAATTAGAGAATTTGCAGCACATTATCAGAGAATACTGAACAACAGAACAATGATCTTCATACAGAATAAAAGGAATGGGGGATCATGTGAATCAGGGGTCAATAGTTATTGTTTGCTATTGTATGTAGTTAAACCAAATATAAAGTCTATCATGCGGCAAAGATCAGTATCTGTAAATTGTATACAATGTTTCCTTAACAGCTTACTAATACCACCAACTGTCATATGAATATTGCTTTCTTTGTTGCATGTCTTGGACCAAAGTTGGTGGAGTAAAAACCATCTTAGGTTGTAGCGTTCTACATGCATTCAGCTTCCAGAAATATGTGAAAAAAGGCACTCAGAGAATTGCGGAAGGAACGGGCAAATAATTTGTATTCCTACACGTTTAAGCTTTCAAAAAAAAACTGTGTAATTTGCCATTTTCTGAATGTCTAGCAATTTTTCTCTTATGCACTTTAAGTGTGGCGGAAGTGCGTTACCATGGTAGCAGTCCAGTGCTTCCCCCAAGTCAGCTAAGAACTTTGCAGATCAATTTTTTCTGTTTTTGAATGATTCAATTCATAATCTGTACACTTGTTCAACTTCAGACAGAATTGTGCAGGACAGATCTGTAAGAGTGGTGGAAAGTGCATTTCCATGATGATAATCTATCATGAAGCTAACATTTGAAAAACAAACAAACAAACCGTACAGATTGAAATGCTTCTGTAGTTAAGCAATTGAGGAGACAGTTGGTACATGTGATGATTGTGATTTGAAATTGTACAAGATCTATTGTACAAGTTTACTAGTAACTGTAAGTGTGTTGGGTGGGGTGTTAATAACCTTCAGTGAGATATCTACGACTGTAGGTTATTTTGCCATATTTTCTTGTCCTTGTGTGTGTCATTGATATGATAGAGGAACATTGCACACTTTGCATCCAATTCAGAAACTTTTCCTAAAACAAATCATGCATAATTTAGGTAGCATTTCCTTTTGATTTCCTCAGAGCAATTTTGACATGTATTTTTGAACCTTAAAACATTGAATACAGACAAGCACACAATTAATTTTGGTTATTTCACAAATTCTTTACACTACAGCATCGATGCCTCTGATCCCAAGTCTTGCCTCGCCCGTTACATCAATGATGAGGGAAAAAGGCCGAATTGCAAAGCAAAGAAACTGGTGTTCAAAGGACCTGGGGGAAAGGAAACACCTCATCTAATTAGTATGTTTCTTTTCACTTTCTGATCTCACGGAGAACACGGACCTAAACCACACCCATAAGGGCCCTAGGACTGGTAAAGGGAGCCGCAATAACCCCTCGTCGGGCCAGGCTGGGAAGGAAAAACCAAAGGGTCAGGTTAAAAATTCTCAGAACAATAGAAAGGATCGGGAAGCAGTAAAGTGCTACAAATGTGGTAAGCCAGGCCACATTGCCCCTACACCGTGTAACTGCCCTAATAAGCAGGGGGGAGGGCCCTCTGATAAGGGGAGTGGTGTAGCTAAGGGCTACTTATGTTGGGCAGATCAAGTGGACCCTAAACACAAGCCATACATGAGCGAGGCTGATGTGAATGGGGAGAAAATACAGTCGTTACAGGATACAGGTGCGACCCAAACATTGGCGAGGCCAGAATATGTACATGCTAATGCCTACACAGGGCAGAGTGCGAGGATGGGGGGTGTGACGGGGAATGAGGTTGATGTTCCATTAGCCCTCATACATCTTGTGAGTGAGCCATACTCCATCTTGGGGTATGTTGTGGTAGGAGTGATTGACACTCTCTCTGTAGACATGATACTAGGCAATGAGCTTTTGAATGATGGATTGCAAGAATTGCAACTGCAGGACCCTGTAATGGTTGTCACAAGGGGGCAGCAAGCCAAGCTGGCTGAACAGGAAACAGGGAAGAATGAGGGAGGAAGACCCCAAAATGACAAGGACGTAGGTAGAGATAGGTGTGCTACTCCAAGCTTACTGACGCTCTCAAAATCTGAGCTAGGAAAGGACCAAAGGGAGGATGGGACCCTAAAATTAGTTCGGGAAAAGGCCCTCCCCTCTAACGCAGGTGCAGGGGACAAGTGCTATTTCTACTGGGAGGGGGGAATCCTCTACCGGAACTGGAGGAAAAGGGGGGCAACCCAGGGGCAGGAGTTAGGCAAGTAGTAGTTCCAAAACAGTACCGGCGGGAGCTGCTGGGGATGGCCCATGACAATCTCATGGCGGGGTGCCTGGGCGTGGAAAAGACAAAAGATAGGATCCTCAGAAATTACTACCGGCCAGGGCTTTTTAGAGATGTTTCAGAGTATATTCGAACATGTGAGCCCTGCCAGAAGACTAGCAAGAGGGGTGGCAAAGTGCCCATGGTTCAGGTGCCCATCATAGGTGAGCCATTCCAGCGAATTGCTCTAGATATAGTGGGGCCCCTGCCCAAATCAAAGAAGGGCAACATGTACATTCTAGTCATTTGTGACTACTCGACAACGTACCCAGAAGCAATTCCCCTTCGTTCCACCAATGCTGACAAGATTGCTGATGAGCTCATCAAGTTTTTCTCTCGGGTGGGGGTACTGCAAGAAATTCTCACCGACCAAGGTGCCAATTTCATGTCAAAACTGATGGTTCAAGTATGCGAGAGCTTAGGAATCGGGAAGATAAGGACAAGCCCCTATCACCCCAAAGTAATGGGCTGGTAGAACGGTTCAATTCCACACTGAAAGGGATGCTAAAGTCGTACATGGATGAGGGAAAAGGCAATTGGGATGAGCATCTTCCTTACGTACTGTTCGCATACCGGGAGGTTCCCCAAGAGTCCACAGGTTTCTTCCCATTCAAACTTTTGTATGGTTATCGTGTGAGGGGACCCCTAGATGTGTTACAGGAGACATTGACAGGCAAAATCACTGAGGGAGAGGGAATCCTGTCATATGTAATGAACATGAGGACTAGATTGGTAGGGAACCTAGAGCTAGCGCACAAGAATTTGTCGGCAGCACAGACGCGACAAAAACTGTGGTATGACAAAGGAGCGCGTGCTTGCACGCTAGAGGTGGGGGATGAGGTGTTGGCTCTTCTCCCAACTTCGCTTCAGACGTCCCTGAGTGCAGACCTAGGAGCTGCTAGGCACCTCTGTGTTAACTCTTCTCACAATAATGTGAACCATGTCGAAGAAACTCTCTCAATAAAACCAGCAGGAATGGGCACCTTAATCATGAATGGCTTTTCGTGTGCTTTATGCCCTGTGCCTATCAGCTTAATGGTTGCGAGCGTTTTGGAGTGGTGTCTCTCTTCTGCGACGAAACAAATTAACTCCAACAGAGATATAGTTTCGTCACACCGGACATGCCAACAGGCAAGGAAGCACATTCTGTGGATGATCAGCCATGGTCGTGGTCCACGTAAAAGGTCTATCACCAACTTCCAACCCAACAGCTGGACCCTAAGCACAGCCCTGTTTTTCAATGAAGGGCACGGAGGGAGGGGGGACATTCCGGAAATCCTACACACATATATGGCAACAGCGGCAAACAGTATTATTCAAGTCCCGTACAACTGGGACAGTGGCTAACGCAAAGATGCCAACTTCTTGACATACAAAAATAGGTAGAATATCCTTATAAAATCAAATATTTGAGAGCAAAATCAGATTTTCATGAAATCTTGACACCACCACTAGCCCGTTGGCCCTGGGGCCGGTAAAATGTCAGAAAGAAGAATGTTTCCCTGGTGAGAACGGGCAAGTAAATGTTGCCACTTTATCAATATTGATGAAAAAAATTGTAATGCATCCACATATATCCCCCCCCCCCTCCTTTTAGGCTTGTTATTCAATGTTATTGTAGGGGTTACAGGAATTTTGTAGTACACCTTTCTATGTAATGAAGCGGTTTTCTGCAGTTTTCTGCCTTTACATTGACTTCATTTTTTTTTTAATATTTGAGAGATGAATAGTCACACTTTCAAGCAATAATATGTTATCATATTTCACTCTGTTTACCATACCAAATACAATAAAATCATTTGGTTGGCATCTCTGCTAACTCCTCTGCCAAATGGAGCACACTCCCTTCTGCCACACATACTTAGGGCAAGTAGGCTGGACGAGTGAAACCCCTTCCCAGAACCTCCACATAAAGCCTATGTGACATGCGCCTTTACTTGGACGGTCAGTCACTGGACAGAAAATTTTAATCCCCATTGGGAGTTTCCTGCTACAATACATTACAAGAAGGAATGCAAAGTGTACTTCATAATGCATTTCTTCATGTATTTTTCATCATTTCACATTGACATTTAAATAAAACATGACCAATCACATCAGTTATTGTCTACACTGTTTTTTTTTTCCATTACTGTTCAATTTCTTCTTTTTTTAAAGCATTTTTTGAACACAGAAAGAGTGAAATATCTCCTGATACAGAGTTTTAAAGTTCAGAGTTGTTACTTCCATGACACACAGTTTCAATGAGGAAAGAATAACTGTCTTCATGATTAAACATGTATCAAAATGAGATGCCAATGTATCTGCACCCTCCCCCCCCCCCCCCCCCCCCACCCTCAACAATCTGGGGGCCAGACAGCACCAGCCAGTGTTTTGTGAATGAATTTTAATAGAGACATGATGTGGGTGTGGTAAACAAGATACCACCTGAGGTATCCTTGGTCCCCATCCTGCTGTGGAGGAGGATGGGGGTGGGAGGGGGGGGGGGGTGGGAAGGGGTGGGTGTTGTCAGAGTTTCAATGTCCTTATCAATAATCACAAGGCTATGAGATGCTGGACTTACAATGACACGGTGTTGAGTAACAGAAGGTATTTGAATTGT